>NC_132918.1:30095116-30404678 GCF_047675955.1 Chlorocebus sabaeus | reverse complement strand
CCCAATGCAATCCCTCCCCCCTCCCCCCTCCCCATGATAGGCCCCGGTGTGTGATGTTCCCCTTCCCGAGTCCAAGTGATCTCATTGTTCAGTTCCCGCCTATGAGTGAGAACATGCGGTGTTTGGTTTTCTGTTCTTCTGATAGTTTGCTGAGAATGATGGTTTCCAGCTGCATCCATGTCCCTACAAAGGACACAAACTCATCCTTTTTTATGGCTGCATAGTATTCCATGGTGTATATGTGCCACATTTGCTTAATCCAATCTGTCACTGATGGACATTTGGGTTGATTCCAAGTCTTTGCTATTGTGAATAGTGCTGCAATAAACATACGTGTGCATGTGTCTTTATAGCAGCATAATTTATAATCCTTTGGGTATATACCTAGTAATGGGATGGCTGGGTCATATGGTACATCTAGTTCTAGATCCTTGAGGAATCGCCATACTGTTTTCCATAATGGTTGAACTAGTTTAGAATCCCACCAACAGTGTAAAAGTGTTCCTATTTCTCCACATCCTCTCCAGCACCTGTTGTTTCCTGACTTTTGAATGATCGCCATTCTAACTGGTGTGAGATGGTATCTCATTGTGGTTTTGATTTGCATTTCTCTGATGGCCAGTGATGATGAGCATTTTTTCATGTGTCTGTTGGCTGTATGAATGTCTTCTTTTGAGAAATGTCTGTTCATATCCTTTGCCCACTTTTGGATGGGGTTGTTTGTTTTTTTCTTGTAAATTTGTTTGAGTTCTTTGTAGGTTCTGGATATTAGCCCTTTGTCAGATGAGTAGATTGCAAAAATTTTCTCCCATTCTGTGGGTTGCCTGTTCACTCTGATGGTAGTTTCTTTTGCTGTGCAGAAGCTCTTTAGTTTAATGAGATCCCATTTGTCAATTTTGGCTTTTGCTGCCGTTGCTTTTGGTGTTTTAGACATGAAGTCTTTGCCCATGCCTATGTCCTGAATGGTACTACCTAGGTTTTCCTCTAGGATTTTTATGGTATTAGGTCTAACATTTAAGTCTCTAATCCATCTTGAATTAATTTTCGTATAAGGAGTAAGGAAAGGATCCAGTTTCAGCTTTCTACTTATGGCTAGCCAATTTTCCCAGCACCATTTATTAAATAGGGAATCCTTTCCCCATTTCTTGTTTCTCTCAGGTTTGTCAAAGATCAGATGGCTGTAGATGTGTGGTATTATTTCTGAGGACTCTGTTCTGTTCCATTGGTCTATATCTCTGTTTTGGTACCAGTACCATGCTGTTTTGGTTACTGTAGCCTTGTAGTATAGTTTGAAGTCAGGTAGCGTGATGCCTCCAGCTTTGTTCTTTTGACTTAGGATTGTCTTGGAGATGCGGGCTCTTTTTTGGTTCCATATGAACTTTAAAGCAGTTTTTTCCAATTCTGTGAAGAAGCTCATTGGTAGCTTGATGGGGATGGCATTTCTAATGTAAAAAGAAGATATCAAACAAAAGAGTTTGCACAGGCCGGGCGTGGTGGCTCACGCCTGTAATCCCAGCACTTTGGGGGGCCGAGGCGGGTGGATCACGAGGTCAGGAGTTCAAGACTATCCTGGCCAACATACTGAAACCCTGTCTCTACTAAAAAATACAAAAAAATTAGCCAGGCGTGGTGGCAGGCATCTGTAATCCCACCTACTCTGGAGGCTGAGGCAAGAGAATCGCTGGAACCCAGGAGGTGGAGGTTGCAGTGAGTGGAGATCATGCCTCTGTACTCCAGCCTGGGTGACAGTGCGAGACTCCATCTCAAAAAGAAAAAAAAAAAAAAAAGAGTTCACCCAGAAAGAGTGGTATCAACGTATGTGAAAAAACCTAAATTTCAATTTGCAAATGTAACTGAGTTTCTTTTCTGGAATATCAACATATGCTAAAATTTGTTGACATAGGCCAAAAATTTCAAGTTACTTGCTCATAACTGTATATAAAAGCTAGATACATGTTTTTAAAGGACATGTCACTAATATGCTCAGATCAAAATCATAATTCAAATCAAACTTCTAAAACATTAGTAAGCAATATTATTTGTTAATCATGTTACTAAAAAGAACGATGCAAACAGACTTGAGAAATTCTTCAAGAAACATCAAAGGCAAGAAAATGGAGTCACAATCTCATCTAGATTGGAGGAAATAGGTGGAAAGAACACAATACATCTCTAAATAAAGTCAACCAAGATGTACTGTTTTCCAGTAGAGGTATAAACTTTGAAGTTAATCTCTCTCTCTCTGTCTCTCTCTCTCTCGAGACAGGGTCTTGCTCTGTCACCCAGGCTGCAGTGCAGTGACATGATCACAGCTCACTGCAGCCTTGACTTCCCAAGCTCAGGAGATCCTCTGGCTTTAGTCACCAAGTAGCTGAGACTACAGGTGCACACCACTATGCCTGGCTAATTTTTTTGTATTTTTTATAGAGACAGGGTTTCATCATGTGGCCCAGTCTGGTCTCGAACTTCTGCACTCAAGTGATCCTCCTGCCTCAGCCTCCTAAAGTGCTGGGACTATAGGCATAAGCCACCACACCTGGCCTCTTGTAAATCTTTCAAAGCAAAATATTATGTAACTGTTTGATACAGTAAAATTCTAATTTTAATTTGTTCCAGACAAATTAAATTCTGGCCAAAAGGTACAGGCCTTTAAATTGTAAAGAAATGAAGCAGCTTGTCCAACACTGGTCACCGTGCCAAACTGTTTTTAAAGAACCACATGAGTTCCTGATTGTTGCTAAACATTTCATTCATGTGTTTTCCCTTACCCAGTATATTCCTGGTTTCTCTAACACACCAAAGGCTGGTCTGGCTTTTACAAGCACTCAGGGCAGTTTTCCACCTCATTCATAATCCCTGAGTTGCTTTTTCCTCTGCCATCTGTGTTAGTAAAAATAAGCAAAATATATTTGCTATGTTTAAAATCTTGCCTGCACTGATTTTTTTTCCTTGTTGTTTGAATAATCAAGAGTTATCTTGATAAATGAAGCCACTGCCAGTCACTGTAACTGAGAAATAGAATAAAAAATGGAATTAAAGGGCAATTGATGTGCATGGTTTGGTATGTGTATATGAATACAAATCCATGCACAAACATTTTCCTTTTTCATCTTTCAAAAAACAAAAATAGCACTATCTGTGTGTGCTTTCATTGGCCAAACTGTCAAAATGAGCTTCCTTTATAAAAAGCACATGAACAAAGACACGATCTTAGTAAGAGAAATCACTACCAACTGGCAACTTTAAAAACTTTTAATGTCAGTTTTTACAACACTAATATATATATATATACACATACATACATTATTGCCCACACCAAAATAACAGTTATGCTTGATTTCTTAACTGGTATTATATTTCGTGATATGGGAAAATCTGACAGTATGCTGACACAATGTGTTAGTACAGTATTTCTCCCCTATGTCACAGGGGAAGCCCTAGAAATACATACATACATAAATATATAATGGGACACATTTACTCACATTTACGTCTGTGTGATGAATTAAAACACAAAGGGCTGGAAGAATCTGAGGAGAGAAATATGTAGATTTAAAAACATACGCAGATAAAAAACACATATATAATGGTATCTCTTTTAATTTTTTTTTAAGTGTTTACCTCCTGAATGGTTTCCATTGGTGGTGGTGGGTCTTTGTGGCGACATAAGTTGACCATAACCCAAGTAACATTTCTTAAGAATGTTATAGGAATAGATGGACTTATGAAGGAAAGTAAAGGTTTCACAACTCCAAGACTTATGACATAATCTCTACACTGGGGCCCATCACCTGTAGAAAAAAAGGATTAACTCAATAAAACATTGACAGTAAGCATTTTCAGAAAACACAAAGCACTGGGAATACGCTGCTTCATGTATTTTAACCAGATACACTGTTCAGTTTTAGACAATAAGCAGGCTCCCATTCAAGATTTCTGAGCCAAGAGAGGCAACATAAGGTGATAAGGTATTCTTTTGCACATTATTCCCATCTTCAGCATTTTGCTGCTCACTTAATTAAACTGCTGCTTTTAACTTCTCTCTCAATATTACTCTCGGTTTAACAAACTTTCATGTGATAAAAAAGATGTATCAAGAAAATATTTGTTGAATTTGTACTTACGATCCAGTATCAGAGCATCAAGGTTATGAATTATAAATTACTCTATACACTTAGAAAACTATGTCAGAAAAAAAGGGTGAACCAGTGCTAGAATAGTGGTTCTCAATGTGATTACTGGGCTCTAGCTCAGGCCTCCTGAAGCAGAAACTCTATGGGTCTGGAATTCTGTGTTTTAACAAGCACCCCATGTAGTTCTGATTGCATGCTAAGGTTTGAGAACAACTGCTGCAGAGAACTGACAAGTTTAATTTCTGTATCTAAAGCATCACTGCAGTTCCTAATATATGAAGCCATGTTAAAAGGTTACCATAAGTGAAAACACCTTCGCTTGCACTATAATATTTGGAAATAAAATGTTTGTTCTTTTTGCATCCATATATTCGTGTTAATTACAGAATGTGATTGGAATAAAAAATGAAAGATCAAGATGCTGTATAATAGCTGTAAATCTAACATTTGGTATAAAAGCAAGAGTGAGGGACTCTGGATATAGAAACAATAGCATTCCTAACAGTATAAACCTAATGTTGAGAATGGCTTACAGGGAAATTCTCCTTTAAAAACTCATAGCCACTCCTTACTTCCATGTTAGCCCTGTGTAAGGGCAATAAAGAGGTGGCATATCAAAGTAACAATGATTATTTCCATGCAAGAATAAAGAATTTGGCAAAAATAATCTTTAGAATCATTCTCCTTCACTAGATTAGCAAGACCCCTACAAACAGTACCTCAACCCTCACGCATAATAGTTAGGTCTCTGAGCTATACTGGGGCACAATACGATTCAGATTTTTTACATCCTTTACTGGAGAATAGTTCTTTGAATTTTTGAGTTTAGGCTCTAGTTAAAAAAACAAATCCTTGAAATATCAGAATTGTCTTTATTTTCCTTACAATTATTTATTAGACAGAACCTGAAAGTTATGGTAATCATGGTGTTAAATAGTTAACTAGACTGTCAAAAGGCCATGGTTATCTCATGTTGATTCATGGTGACAGGAAATAGTATTACTATATTTTATACATTACTAAATTCTAATGTACTAAAGTCTGCAAGAGAGAAAAATTTCATTTTAGACTCTTCTCAGAACTGTCATTATGGAGAAAAATTATTGGTTTAAGTTTTGCCTCCTTTTTTCTTGTTACTTTCTTTGACGGCGAAAGCTGAGAAATAAAAATGGACCCCACTGATCGACGTGGGCATTAGGGGAAAAAAAAATGGATCCTAGCATGAGACAGGAGGTCTAAATTGTATACATCTTGCAAAATTATTCAAAAAATTAAGAGCTCACTATATACCAAAAAAAATGGTATCTTAAGCAACAAAAATTCTATTTACTATGAGTTTATGCTTTTACAGTAACACAGTTCAAATTTCTGTAAGCTATTTCACAAAAACTAGTACCGAAGGCAAACTGTTTTCCCTTTTGGATTATTAGTAGCTATTTTTATTACTTAGTATATGAGAACAATTTTTGGACTAGTATTGTATTACAAGTTTTATACAAACCTATGATGTTTCCCAATGCCCACACTGCTTGCTCACAGACATTCTGATGGGGTGAATGGAGAAGCCTCAGGAAAAGTGGCACAGCATCTGATGCAGGAAAAAATAACAATACTTAAGGTTCAAGATACCATAAACCAAAAATCAGTATTTTTTTTGCTGACATGTCAAAAAAAAGGGGAATCTATAAAACTATATTTAAAATATAGCCTCATTAAATGAATTTTATTGGAATAACATTATTGGAAGAATTCTGACCAGCAACTATTTACTCAGTATCAAAATGAGTTATACAGACAAATGTTAAATTAGGCTTGTGAAGGCCGGGCGCGGTGGCTCAAGCCTGTAATCCCAGCACTTTGGGAGGCCGAGACGGGCGGATCACGAGGTCAGGAGATCGAGACCATCCTGGCTAACACAGTGAAACTCCGTCTCTACTAAAAAAATACAAAAAAATAGCCAGGCGAGGTGGCGGGTGCCTGTAGTCCCAGCTATAGGGAGGCTGAGGCAGGAGAATGGCGCAAACCCGGGAGGCGGAGCTTGCAGTGAGCTGCGATCCGGCCACTGCACTCCAGCCTGGGCGACGGCGCGAGACTCCCTCTCAAAAAAAAAAAAATATATTAGGCTTGTGAAATTTCATTGACAATTAAACCTGGAATTAATTTCAAGATTAATTCCTTATAGATTAAGTATTATCTCTAATTTGAAAAAAAAAAAAAAAAAAGTACATTATTGAAGTAACTTTTTTTTTTTTTTAGACGGAGTCTTGCTCTGTCATCCAGACTGGAAGGCAGAGGTGGAATCTTGGCTCACTGCAACCTCTGCCTCCCAGGCTACAGTGATTCTACTGCCTCACCCTCCCAAGTAGCTAGGACTGTAGGTGTGAGCCACCACACCTGGCTAATTTTTGTATTTTTAGTAGAGACAGGGTTTCACCATTTTGGCCAGGCTAGTCTCAAACTCATGACACTTCAAGTGATGTGCCTGCCTTGGCCTCCCAAAGTGCTGGGATTACAGACATGAGCCATTGCACCCAACCTGAAGTAACTTTTGAACACAAATTTATGTTGACACATGTGGGTCTTTAAGACAGGCTAGTGATTCTTGGGCCATGTGAGATCTTCTGAATCAGAAAGTGATTCTGTTACTCAACTGGATGGGAAACAGAGATACGTCTGTATCCGAACAAAATACTGCACTGAACAAACGATTCTTCTTTCCTTCTGATATTACTTTAAAAAGCACTATTTAAGTATATGTAGCTCAATCATGCTTGTAATAAAAAGTAATTCACTTATGGGTTTGTTTTTGAAGCAGTGCCTCACTCTGTTGCCCAGACTGGAGTTCAGTGGTGCCACCACAGGTCACTGTAGCCTTGACCTCCCCTGGCTTACCTGATCCTCCTACCTCAGGCTCCTGGGTTGTTGGGACTATAGGTGCATGCCACCAAGCCCGGCTAATTTTTTTTTCCTGCATTTTGTAGAGATGGGGTTTTACCATGTTGCCCAGGCTGGTCTCTAGCTCCTGGGCTCCAGTGATCTGCCTGCTTCAGCCTCCCTAAGTGCTGGAATTACTGGCATGAGCCACCATGCCCAACCTCATTTATTTATTATTTTTGGTATATTAAAGCAGACTAGCAAGGTCAAAAAAAATTCTAAGTCTTTTTCTAATCTTTAGAGAACATACATAACAGAATGGAAAAAGTGTGAGAGGGAATAAAACATTGTTACAAAATCATAAAATTTACCTAATAGCTATACAAAACCAAAAAACCACAATAAAAACCACCTGAACCCAAAACTAAACCAGTTTTAATAGGATGTGAGGTAATTATCTTTTCTAAGTAATATTACAAGTATCTACAATAAAATGATTATTTAGATAACATCTTTGTTCCCCTTCAAAATGTACAAATTAGTGCTTACATTTTTAATAGGTTCAGAGAAGTATGCTGCTTACACATTTAAAGAGGATTTTAAAAGTATCTTCTTCAAAATTATTTATTTTTTGTGTTTGGTAGAAGAACCAAATAGTATTCATGAAGACAATACACTCGGGGTTTTACTTCCAATAGTAATTTTCCACTTACATCTCTTGAAACAAAAAAAAACCCAACCCTATTATAATAACAATGAAAAAAATATTCAAGCCATTCTTTCAACTAGGACTACTTTATAGAAAATTTCTTTAAAATATATGATATGGCCAGGCGTGGTGGCTCAACCCTGTAATCCCAGCACTTTAGGAGGCTGAGGCGGGTGGATCATGAGGTCAGGAGATTGAGACCATCCTGGCTAACACGGTGAAACCCCGTCTCTACTAAAAATACAAAAAACTAGCTGGGCATGGTGGCGGGCACCTGTAGTCCCAGCTACTCGGGAGACTGAGGTAGGAGAATGGCATGAACCTGTGAGGCGGAGCTTGCAGTGAGCCGAGATCACACCACTGCACTACAGCCTGGGCGACAGAGCGAGACTCCGTCTCAGAAAAAAAAAAAAGATAAAAATCTCATTAAGAGAAGCTGAGGCCGGGTGTAGGGGCTCATGCCTATAATCCCAGCATTCTGGGAGGCCAATGTAGGTTGATCACTTGAGCCCAGAGTTAGAGACCAGCCTGGGCAACATGGCGAAACCCTGTCTCTACAAAAAAAACACAAAAATTAGCTAGGCACAGTGGCACATGCCTGTAGTCCCAGCCACTTGGTGGACTGATGCAGAACGGTCTCTTGAGCCTGGGAGGCCAAGGCTACAGTGAGCCGAGATTGTGCCACTGTATTCCAGCCTGGGCAAAAGAGTAAGATCTTGTCTGAAAAAGAAAAACAACAACCAAAAAACCAAAAAGAAAAAAAGACAGGCTGAGAGGCAATATGGCAACAGGAAAAACTCCTTTATTTCTACTGATGTCCTATAAATAAAGTGTAACAATAATAATTTAATCTGCTACTATAATTACGAAATGTTCTCATATTTAGAAAGGAATCAAGTGAATTTTTGGACATACAAAACAAAAGTCACCAGAATAAGAAGATTAAAGCAACATACTTAAGTTGACCTATTTCAATAACTATGTAGTAGCTATTATTTTATAACGTAAATTGCCATAGTTTCTTGGGAAAATCACTATTTTTTACTGACTTCTTTTTAAAAAATGCAATTATGTTTGTTAATAACCAACTTACTGGACTGAACTACGGCTTGAGTTTGTTCAGAAGTTCCAGATGCAATGTTTGTCAAAGCCCATGCAGCTTCAAACTGCAAAGAAGGACTACAAAAAAACAAGTATATTTAAACAGCAGGATTTTTACACTGGGCCAAATATCTAACCATTCTTCCCTCTACCATTTCAAATGCATTAAATATTTTGTTTCAAAAGATATCTATCCATCCAGCATATTTTTTTAACCCTCAACAACTGTTTCAAACATCTCTTCAGTATAAAAAGCATACAACCTTCTCCAGCATCCTTAATTTTAGTAAGAAATCTTTTTAAGATACTTGCATACTACTCCCCAAACAGTTCTCTCAAGTACCTACCTGGTCAAACTACTTCTTGCCAATTAAGACTTAAAAGTTAAATTTATCATTCTCAAGTTCCTGTTTGGCTACTACCTTTATCTCTTGGTGTTAACAAATCTTGCACTGTTTTTCACTTTGACTTTTCAACTCCATCCCTTAGCCCTTTTCTTTTTTCTTTAAAGATCAAACTAATTACTAGAGAGTCTTGTCTTCTCCAAAGGATACATTCTAAATTAAAAAAAAAAAATAATGTACTCACTTGTCATCTCTTTCAAGACAATGGACTAAAATGGGCAATATTCCAGATTTTATTAAGTCATCAATTGGTGGATTTCGATCACTGGACAAAAGCTTCCTGTAAGAGATAAAAACACCCTTGTGAAACTTAATAACATACAATATTATGATTAAATTTAAATTCATATTTGACAAATATTAACATAAATCTGAATATCTGGTACAAGTGCCTTCTCTGAAATTAACAATTTATATAATGCAACCTTTTCTCTAAATTTATAAAAAGATATATAAATTAAATTTATGTAAATGACAAATAATTAAAAAAATAAGAATATAGATATGAACCACTTTACTACCTTTTTTGAGATGGAGTCTCACTCTGTTGCCCAGGCTGGATGGAGTGCAGTGGCACAGTCTTGGCTCACTGAAAGCTCTGCCTTGCAGGTTCCAGTGATTTTCCTGCCTCAGTCTCCCGAGTAGCTGGGATTACAAGCATGCGCCACCACACCCAGCTATTTTTGTATTTTTAGTAGAGATGGAGTTTCATCATGTTTGCCAGGCTGCTCTTGAACTCCTGACCTCAGGTGATCCACCCGTCTTGGCCTCCCAAAGTGCTGGGATTACCAGTGTGAGCCCCGGAGCCTGGCCACTTTACTACTTTTAATGGTACAATAATATTATTCCCTCAGTAAAGCCCTGATTGTGACTTATAAAAAGAAAACTAATTTTTTTTTTAAATGTTACTTTTGGACATAATTTTGAGTTCAGAGAAAAAAATGGGCAGATTTCTTCAACACAGCATTTACCTTGCTAAGCAAGGAATTAAGAGGTCACCAAAATATCCAATATTATTCACACTACGTCACAATAGAGTCAAGTGACAAAAGCAGGTAGGCTGCTGGAATATGTTTAGAGCTGATATTAGTCCCTAATTCTTCATTCTAGTTTACACACCAAATTAAAGGTCATAAAAGTCCAACAACATTTTCATCTCAGCAACTAAAGAGAAATGGAATAAGCACAGCAACGGACAGGAAAACAGCCAGAGAGATGCTAGAGAATCTGAGGTAAAAAAAGACAGACACATCACTGCTTTCATGGAGCTTATAAGATAAAAACAAAACCTACTGCCTATTTTCACATGCATGAGACTACAGGTTTAGCTGATAAGTCCTCAGTGTAGCCTAATCATATTATTACTATATAAAAGCAATGTTTATGAAAGCTTAACCAAATCATGTACCTATATAAACTTTGTGATGGCTGCTTATTTACCACCTTTATCAATGTAAACTCCTTGACCTAGCTTTAAACTACTTCACAAGTTGGCTCCATCTTATAACTAATCTTATTCTCTGTAACTCAACAACAGGTTAGTTGTCTGTTGCATCATTTCAATCGAAGTAAGATTGAACCTATCCTAAACCCCTCACTTGAAATGCCCCGTCTTCTATGTATTCAAACTCTATTCAAAGTTCATTTCAAGTTCTGTGTTTTACATAATACCATCTTTGAATTTCAAGAGGATTTATACAGCATAGCCCTACATTTGGTGTTATCACTACTTACTTTTTTGAGACAGGGTTTCAGTCTGTCACTCAGGCTGGAGTTGCAGTGGTGCTACCTCGGCTCACTGCAACCTCTGCTTCCCAGGTTCAAGCACTTCTCCCACCTCAGCCTCCCAAGTAGCTGGGATTACAGGCATGTGACACTACATCCAGCCAACTTTTATATTTTTAGTAGAGATGGGGGTTTCACCATACTGGCCAGGCTGGTCTCAAACTCCTGACCTCAATTGATCCCCTGGCCTCGGCCTCCCAAACTGCTGGGATTACAGGCGTAAGCCACCAGACCCAGCCCCCTATTTTTTTAAATATAGTTTTGCCTTTCCAATTAGCTTATAAAGTTCTTAAAAAGAAAGAATTATACCACATGCTAGTTCCTCAACACACGGCACAGTGCTTAGCGTAAGTGGAAATTTAAAAAAACAGAAAAACGAAAATAACAAACACTTAGAAAGAGTCTTAACCCAGTCTTAAACCTTCTCAAACAAGGCTTCATGAGATCAAGGGTCAAAATTTAATTAAAAAAAATTTTTTTTTACACTTCACTGAGGATATTTTAAAAGAGAAATGGCTTTTATTCTCTACATAATGATGAATAATACAATTTTTACAAAATATAATATAAAACCAGCTTCATGCCACTGTCTTGATTTGTACTAAGGAACCTGCAATTTTACTCATAGTTGCTTTGCAATACCAGTGTAAATGTTAACACAGTGAAAAAAAGGCAAATAAAGTCTTAGAATTATTATGAAAACCAGTTTGCTCTTGCATACCCCATGAAATTGCCTTGGAATCTCCCAGTGATCCACAGATCATACTCTGAAAACCTCTTAGAGTACACTGGGCTTTAATTTTCTTGCAGATTGCATGTTGATTAGAACTGCCCCAAAACTATCAAATATTCAACTCTGACAACGGTGAGCATAATCAATTTCTTAATCATTCTTCCTATAAACATTAATTTGCTATTTTGACAAGTGAATGGTTCTGTGATTTTTCTGCCTACATAAAGAACTCCTCTCTAAGAAGTTCTTTTACCTCTGGTATACAATACTGTAATTTTATAATTTCCCTATCAGTTCTAAGTTATTTAAGGTGGATAAACAAATACTGGAAAAGTCTAATAAATATAAAACAGATTCGTGCAGCACAGGATAAGGTATTGATTGGATGGACCTATAAACTTTTGCCACTTTCAAATTCTGTAACTAGGATCAATTTCTTACTTGTCTCTTTCCTACTGATAAACTCAACATAGGGTGTTATTCTTACATTCATAAATACACAAAGCAACCACTAAATTGCATTATGATACAACCATGTCTTCCCCGACCTATTTATTAATACAAAGGTCTCAGTAATAGATTTTTCTGCCTCTTCCCTTAAAATATGAGAGAGCACAGGTTTCACAATAGAAATGTACAGAACAGGCAGGGTACGGTGGTTCATGCCTGTAATCCCAGCACTTTGGGAGGCTGAGGCGGGTGGATCACGAGGTCAGTAGTTCAAGACCAGCCTGGTCAAGATGGTGAAACCCTATCTCCACTAAAAAGACAAAAATTAGCTGGGCATGGTGGCGGGCGCCAGTAATCCCAGTTACTTGGAAGGCTGAGGCAGAGAACTGCTTGAACCTGGGAGGCAGAGGTTGCAGTGAGCCGAGATTGCACCACTGGACTCCAGCCCAGGCGACAGAGCAAGACTCCATCTCAAAAAAAAAAGAATGTTCAAACAACTTGGTACTTCCCACCTGGAAAGACACTGGGAGTGTATGCAGTCATTAATCTCTTTTTTTGAGATGGAGTTGCGATTCTACTGCCTCAGCCTCCCGAGGATCTGGAATTACAGGTGACCGCCACCACGCTCAGCTAATTTTTGTATTTTTAGTAGAGATGGGGTTTCACTATATTGGCCAGGCTGGTCTCGAACTCCTGACCTCATGATCCGCCCGCCTCGGCCTCCCAAAGTGCTAGGATTACAGGCGTGAGCCACCGTGCCCAGCCGTCATTAATCTTAATCTACGTCTACTTGTCTATGTACACTGACATGGTAAGACTGTAATTCGGGATTTATTGTTTGATCAATATGAGGATTGTGAGAAGAATTAGATACCTGGTAAGGATCTAAAGAATCTGACTTTATAAAATTAAACCTATTCATTAGTAAAAGGTAAAGCTGTATTTACAAATAATGTTTTTCTTTTTCTTTTTATTTCTATGGCATTAATTTGTTAAATCAACTTTCCCTGGCATCTGTATGCATTATGTACATTAAAGCTTCAGTGTACACACTTTCAACTAAAAATAAAAAGTGTGAGTTAAAAAAACTGTCACCAATTTTAATACTCTAAACCAGAGAATTAAAAAAAATAATAAATTTAGTTGATCTATTACTATTTACTATTGTTTGTCATCAAAGTTAAATTTGATTAACAGGGTCTACTCCATAGTAAAAATTCAAAATGGAACCCCTGTGTAAGTTATAAAATCTAAACATGTCTTCAAAATGTAACTTACCTAGCAGCTTGAACTGCACTTAACTGAATTCCTTGGTTATCACTTGAAGCATTCTATAAAAAAAAAAATTTATGATGTAAATATATAATAATTAGCTGCTGAGGATAAGAAATACAAATGAAGAGAGAGTAAAAATCCAACTTACTTGAACAATAGCTTCTAGAGAGGTATTTTGCTGGGAAAAAAGTTAAAGAGAAAACTCAGTTAAAAAGTCACCTTAAAATTCTTTATTAATGTTAAATCTTTCACTGGTACTTTTAATTTACCCGAATAACAATAACAATAACTTACCACTCTGTAATCACCATCTATATCAGAGTCTTCACAGATATCTTCATGTGGTACATTCCTTCTCTTTAAGAGGTGTTCATCTCTTTTATTCTTAAAAAAAAAAAAAAGAAAAGAAAAAATCAAACAAAAAATTTGAGTTAAAAAAACCTGAATACTTTCATACAAAGCTCAGGCAAACCTGTGCCTACAAACTGAAATATGAAGTGCCTTTTAAAAGTAAAATTCAAATGTAAAAAATTAAACCAAATTGTGAATTAACCACTCACACAAAACTAATTTGAGTCCCAATTCCCAAATATTACATTTTTAATGAACCGTGAACTATGAAAAAACAAACAAAACAAAAAGTTTGACTAAAAAATACAGTGTACAGTTTAAGCCAGAACCAAACACAAATATTTATTTAAAAGTACTAAACCATTTTACACATGATCTGGGAGCTCCTCTTTATCACCTAAAAGCAAAGTCAAAGCAGAAGTTGGGCAGTTCAAAGTTAGACAAAAACCAACAATGTCTTACAAAAATCAAGGGCCATTTCAACTTCACTTAAAATGCTGGGAGCAAATTTATAAATATAATCTCAACTATAATACTTAAAAGTTGACGAAGTTTGCAACAAGTTCTTTTCAGGGCCTTACTACTGCCCGTTAATAGCAGAACTATTTAATATAACTGTATCTCAATGACTTACACTTTAAGCTCTTTATATCTGTTTTTGCACAATGATAAAGTTACAAGGTGTACCCTTTCAACTTCAAAGGTTTGTCAAATTTAGTCAAAATCTCTCCTTTTTCTAAAGAAAAATGCTTAGCAGTTGAGATTTTTAAAAGTTTAAATTTAGTAAATAAAATTTAGTTATACAATAAGTTATACATTTTACATAAAAACAAAATATATATTTGGCATCTTCTATACAATGCTCTAATGTTGTTAGAATTATGCTTAGAAGTACTCAATATTAATCAGACTCACCTTCCTTAATTCAACTACAACTTCATTTCGTTGTCTTCTCATAGTCTACAAAAAAATTAAAGGAAAATATTTTAAAAATCACCTCAAATTCCATTATCCAGAGAAAACCACTATTAACATTTCAATATACACCTCTGATCTTTTCTTCTAGCCATATGGATATAAAGTCAAATCTTACTCATAATAAAAATCATACTATGTAAATGATTTTCAATCTTCATTTCCCATTCATACTGCAAAACATGAAAAATCTCTTTGAAATTATTAATAGATCTATAATATTGGCTATATCATAATTTTAAAAACTATAACATAAGGTTTATAAAAACACAGAGGTACAAAGAATAAAAGAGCCCATAATCTCACCCCTCATATGAACCAATGATATTACAAAAAATAACACATGTACAAGATTAGTAAATTCAACTGCTTTAAAAAAAAAAAAAAAAAGCCAAAAAAAAAAGCCAGAGGAGCCCTCCTGTTCACCCACAATTTCCTTCTCTCACAGGAAACACACTTAGATTTACCATGATTCTGACACACGTCTATCTATCCTGTTCTTTACCTTGTTTTGGTTTACTTTGTTTAAAGACCTTAGAGATATTCCATGGTGGTGTATAAAGACCTATTTCATTATTTTTCATGGCCACACAATTATTCTATGACACACAGTGGCCATTCTTTTATTTTCAAATATATTTTTCTCATTTTTAAAATTACTTACTACAGGGATGTGTGCTCACTGTAAAACATTCAAATGTTCAGAAACAATATAAGTTCAATCTGTTTTCACATACAGGTTCACCTTATTCTTTCTAATGATTATGTATTATGTAGCAGTAACAATTCAGAAAGTCATATTAGATGTCTAATAAATATCACAAACCTAAATCCAAAACTGAACTTCTGATCTTTAACATACTCCACCCGCCATCTCAGCAAATGGTAATTCCATCCTCGCAGCTGCAAAGACCAAAAACCTTGGAGCCATCCTTGATTTTTTTTTCTCTTACATTACATATTCAATCTGTTAGCAAATCCTGTTGGTTCAACCTTCAAAACATACAATCCAAACACAGATCACTGCCTCCTCTGCTACTATTCTGGGTCAACTTACCATTATCTCTCAACTAGATAACTGCAAAAGTCTCCCAACATGTAGCCCTCCTGCTCTTGCCCTCTATCTTCCTCCAGAGTCTATCATAATGACAGCAACCAGAGCAATCCTCATAGGACTCATAAGGAGTCTTAATTTTTATGTGCCATGGACTCCTCTGGCAGTCTGGTATAATCAATGGACACCTTCTCAAATAGTGTTTTTAAATACACACACACACTATATATGTAGTTACAAAGGAAACTACCTTGATACACAGATGTAAAAAAGAGAGCTGTAAACATAAAAAAAAAGTGTAAGTGCTTCTTTATTACCACATTAAATGGGATCTCAGCAGTAGGTCTAATAACTACTATAATTTCAAAGTAATGATGACCATAAATGCAACAACGAGGTGATTTTTATTGGTGGTAACAAAGTCACAGGTAATTCTAATATTACTATGGTTAACTGGCTACATTAAGTGAAGGAAACACTGTTTCAGTAATAAGTTAGTGAAAATAAAGATGTAATTTCTTCTAAATTTCAGGGGCCCTCCTGAATTCTACCCATAGACTCCAAGGAAGGAAAGGTCCAAGGACTCAGTAAAAAATATTTTCTAAAAGTCAGATCATATCATCCTCCTGTTCAAAAATATCCAAAGGCTCTCACACGCTCCACTTTGGACTTAAAAGCCCAGTCTTTACAATGGCTTACGTCCAGTCAAATCTTCCCACCTCATTCCCTCCCCAAATACCACCGTTTGGATCTTAGCTCCTACCTATCTCATTCTGCTGTACTCACACCAACTTTGCTATTTCTTGAACAAACTGGAAAGTCTCTTGTTGCAAGGCCTTAACTAATACACTATATAGTAACTTCTCAGAAGATGGTCTCCAGAGTCAAACTGCCCGGGTTCAATTTTTTTTAGCCATACTACTTGCTAGCTCTTTGTACTTCAGTTTCCTTATCTATAAAATTGGGATAGTAAAAACACCTTCTTCATAGGACTGCTGTTAAGGATTAAATCAGCTAAAATATGTAAAGTACTTAAACTGTCCCTGGTACACAGCAGTGTGTGTGTTAACTTATTATTATTGCTGCTGCTATTTCCTCAGTTTGGAATGCATTTCCCTTACTACCTGCAGTGCTCAGTCCCTTATCTCTATGGGAAGGCTTTTCCCTTTCTGACCATCTGCCAACTCTCCATTTGGGTACTTTCTCTTTCTCTCTCTCTCTCTTTCTCTTTCTCTTCCCTGCCTTATTTATCTCTATACCATTTATCACTTTCTAATATACCATGTAACTGTATTTGGTACAGATATTTTTAAAACACCAAGAGTCAACTTTAAAATAATAAAATAGGCTGCAAAATGAGTAAAAATAATTAGCTAAATACTATAGCGTTAACATCTATCTCATTTAATCATTATAACCTTATGAGGTAAGAATAAAATAATCCTTTATTTCTTTTTAAAAATAAGAAAACTGAGACTTAGAGAAGTTAAATTGCTTGTCCAAAGCTGGCTAGGATTACAACCCAGACAGTCTCACACAAATCCGCTTAACCACCAAGCCATATTGTTTTCCACACTTCTCGAAGTCAAAGTTCAAGTGAATTGGAGAGCCAATCGTTCACACTAAAGCAAAAGTACTATTACCAACACAATGAGCTTTGCATAATATCACAATATGAAATCAATAAGCGATTCTAACAACAAAAAACTATGACCTGTGTCTCAGGCACAGAAAATAGTATCTGTAGGATGCATGACTTACGACTGTTCAACAAATAAATAGACTTCTGAGGGATGGGGTATTTCCAGTTTAAGGAAAGTTTTTATTAGCAATCACTTCATCTAAAGTAGTAGGATTAAGGTACAATGGGCTTTAACTTCTTTTCATTAGAGCAAACTAATAAATAAATCCCAAACAACTACATACTGCATATTTACATAAATGTTTTGTTTACCCCAAAAAATTTTCTCCCATTATATTACATATTTATTAAATCCAGAGATTTGCGAAAAATTTTCTTTTTTTTTTTTTTGAGACGGAGTCTCACTTTGTCGCTCAGGCTGGAGCACAGTACAAGGATCTCAGTTCATTGCAACCTCTGCCTTCCAGGTTCAAGCGATTCTCCTGCCTCAGCCTCCTGAGTAGCTGGGACTACAGGCGCATGCCACCATGCCCAGTTAATTTTTTGTATTTTTAGTAGAGACGGGGTTTCACGGTGTTAGCCAGGCTGGTCTTGAATTGCTGACCTCGTGATCCGCCTGTCTTGGCTTCCCAAAATGCTGGGATTACAGGTGTGAGCCACTGCGCCCAGCCTGAAAAATTTTCTGTTTTTTCTTTTTACTTGATACTCATTTGTTACTACAAAATCTGGAGGTTTTAAACTACTAATATTTATCAAAACAACTTAGCACTGTAGTAACAACATAAGACCAGGCTATTACCACTTTCACAGAAACTTTGCAAAATAAGAGATTTGACAATCCCTTTATTATACAGCAAGAGTTTTCTTTTCCTCTCCAAGGTAGAGAAACTGGTAGAAAGAAACTCTATGCACCACAGCCTGGCAGCATTTTGCCATGTTTTTTACATGTTTTTTACAGCAAACAACAGTTGTTCTTTGGGACCCCATGAAAGGGGTATATAAGACTTCTAACCCTGTCCTTAAAGAGCAGGTTTTGTATACTACATGAAAATATGTTAGTTGTGAATTTACATGACTTACACTGATGCAGTAAGCAGTGGTGTCAATTAGAATTCCAGAAAGCTGACAAACTGGCCAAAGGCTTATGTATAGGCCAAAGAGCTATATAAAGGACAAAGACTGTAATTGGGGGAGGTTGAGGACTGCCGCTGCTATTGTCTCAGAGGAGGTGGACAGAGTTTAGGCAGATCACTCAGATATTTTATAGTTCTTTGCTTGTCAGACAGTTATAAAATTATAAATTCAGGCAAAAGGGGATAAGAAGTTGACAAAAAATTTCAAACAAGTCAAAACAGAATGCTAGTTCTATTTAAAAGGAATGCAGTGCGTGTACTTAACGAATATTTACTATGCATCCATCACTGTGTTAAGTACTAGGGATTAAACACTTTCCCTGCTTTAATGAGGTGTAGATTCTAGTATTTTCTTTCCACTTAATTGCTACTTAATTTACAATTAGTGGCTACTTGATTCCTGCTAATTTTCAAGTCAGTTTTACCAACACATGGTTTTTCTTTAAAGTCCTAAAAATTGTTAATTTAAAATATGATATAGTAATTACTGTATAATTTTGGATATTTTAAATTTTCTTGAGCAAAGTTGGGATTTAGTTAGGACTCAATCTCACTAGAGAAAAAGTTGAAAGAAAATTCTTTCTAATAATACAAAGATAAGAAATATAATGCCTTGATTTTATTTCACCCAGTCTGACTTTCACTGATACCTTAGGAAGGTTAATACTTAGGTAACAGCACTACAAAAAGAAAATAAGAATTAAAAAATTTATACAGGCATGAGAGATCTTCTGTGTGGTAACTAGGATATATTCTAAAACTGAATTGTGATAATGGTTGCACAACTACGAAAATTTACTAAATATCATTGAATTTTGTACTTAAAATTGGTAAATTTTATGATAGGTAATAAAGTGGTTTTTAAAAGTTATACACACACACTATAGACACACGCCTTCCCTCCCCAACATGAGTTAACAGTAAGTATATTACTAATTTAGAGCCTTCTGGAAAGCATTCATTCAAACATTTATTAATCACCGATTTGCCAAGCATTAGAAATACAGAGATGGACCAGACACTGCATATCTATGCCCTATAGGAGGCAGCATTCTTATGATACAGAAATATAATTTAGTAAAATAGTAATAAGGCCCAAACTTAGCAAATAGCAAGTGCCGAACACCATTCTAAACATGTTACTTGAATGTACTTATTTAATACATGTATTAATAACATGCACACAAGGTGCTCTGACAGTAAAGAGAGTAATTACTAAAGGTAACATATAAGCTTAATTTTAAAGACTGAACGGCAATCCATTTAGAGAAAGGCATTCCAGGTAGAAAATACAGCATGTACAAAAAGAAGAACTATGAAAGATGGCATGTGTGGAATCTGCTGAAGAATACCAGAAGCCAGAAATGAACAGGTAAGCAAGGAGACAAATCAATCACATAACATAAAGCTAAGCTACACTTTCCAGAGAAAAGTGAGTTACTGGTGATTTCAACCCAAATTATCATCACAACCCAAACACATTTGGCAGGTAAAACAGTTGTTCAACCCGATTACATGGCGAACCAAAAGTTAAAATAGCATAACTAGAAAAGTATGTTTTCCTATTTCTTGTTTTTCTCTCTCTGCAGCAGCAGCCATCATGGTGTTTAATCATACCTTTGTCAAATAGTATTTATGTTGGCAAACTGCATGTAATTTGCAAATAAATTACATTATGACAATCAAAGGGAAATTTTAAATGCCTAACACTGTTAAATGCTTACTCAAGTGGGTCAATAATTAATATCTCCTAAGGATAAAAACCCATATTAAAATCCTTCATTTAGAAAAGTTCATTTAAGAAGTAAGTTTAGTTCAAATTTTCAATCTGTAGATTTATTTCTCAGAGGTAGCACTTATTAATACTAGTATTGAAGGCCTGAAGTTCTACTAGTGATGAGCAAAAGCCTTCTCAAGCAGAATCAAGTTCTTATCTCTTCAAGAAGTGATAAGATTAATGGACACTGAGCATAAGTGAAGAAGAGTTTGAAAATACATTGAGTGTAGGAGGCCAGACTTAATCTAGGCAAGCTATTGGAGCAATATTAAGAACTAATTCCAGTCTATAGATACTGTACTTTAAAATGATCCATATCTAAACTGTAAGCATTGAAAATTTATTAGTACATAAATATAATTTTTTAAAATTGCCAAAATGTAAAAAACTGTTAGGTGTTAACTCCAAAGAATGGAATTAGAGTTGTACTATCTCTTCAACATTCAAACAATAGGAACATGTATTAAATTAAAAAGTTATACATATCTATTTGGAAAAGTTACAAAATAAAGAAGGGAAAAATCTGAATTCTCAGAGTTCTCTATATTCATCTATCTTTTGCAAGAGATGACATATGATAGAAGAGAAAATAAATGCATACATCTCCCAAGATGGTTTCCTAGTATAAGGTTATACTACTCTACTAGCATATGGCTACTACTCCCAGCTCTACCTTTAATGAAATCATAGGCAAGTCACGACTTTTATGGGTATTAATTCCTTCACTTGTAAAGATAATTCGATAGATCCCTAAGATCTTTTACGCCTCAAAAACTGTATCTTTTTTTTTTTTTTCCTGAGACAGAATCTCATTCTGTTGCCCAGGCTGGAGTGCAGTGGCACAACCTCGGCTCACTGTAACCTCAGCCTATCCTCCTGCCTGGAGTATCTGGGACTACAGGTGTGCACCACCAAGTACGGCTAATTTTTGTATTTTTGGCAGAGATGGGGTTTCACCATGTTGGTCAGGCTGGTCTCAAACTCCTGACCTCAAGTGAATCATCCACCTCAGCCTCCCAAAGTGCTAGAATTACAAGTGTGAGCCACCATATCCAGCCAATTTTTTCAACTTTAGAAAACAATGTCAAAAAGTATGTAATTGTCATTTGTAGTTACTATGCATGGCAATGTAGTTTCTATGCTAAGAATCATGAAAAAGTCATAACTCAAAATTATAAACAATAAAGAGCTACTTTGTGGCTCTGGTACAGTTGCTTGGTGTTTTCATATCTTGCACTTTTCTCGCCTTAAGTTATGCTATGATGCCAAAAGGACATGTGAATCCTTGACCTTTCCTTTTCTTTTCCCCGAGATGGAGTTTTGCTCTTGTTGCCCAGGCTGGAGTGCAATGGCGAGATCTCAGCTCACTGCAACCTTCGCCTCCTGGGTTCAAGTGATTCTCTTGCCTCAGCCTCCTAAGTATCTGGGATTACAGGCGTCCGCTACCACACCCAGCTAATTTTTTTGTATTTTTAGTAGAGATGGGGTTTCATCATGTTGGCCAGGCTGGTCCTGAACTCCTGACCTCAGGTGATTCACCTGCCTCCCAAAGTGCTGGGATTACAGGCATGAGCCACTGCGCCCAGCCTCCTTGACCTTTCAATAGCTAGTTTTGGTAGCAGAGACAATTACCAAACTGTGTGTGTGTGTGTTCATGTGTACGTGTGCACTGGCAAAGAGATGGTGTTTGACAGGGAAAGAAAAAAGTTTAGAAACGACCATAGGTTTGGTGAGACACATGTAACCTCTCAGGGATGGGAAACACTGCAAGATAAACTTTCAGAATCACTTATAGAAGGCGACTGAGGACAACCTACAAATAAATATACTCTAGTAAACAAGCACATATATAAGTTTTATATGAGCACAAGGGAAGGTACTCTAGGATTAATGGGTTATAAGGGAATTGATAAAATGCTACCAAGAATGATCACTTCTCTTCAAACCCCCTGCAAAGATCATGCCAGTGCACTCCAGCTTGGGTGACAGAGAGAGAGACTTTATCTCAAAAAACAAAAAACTTTGAATCCTTAACAGAAGAAATAAAATTTCACAAATTATTTGAGTGACTTGAAGAAAACTCAACTCATGGGAAAAGACACTGGGAAAAATTACCGAGGAAGAGTAAGAGAAGAAACGAGATATACCCAAATCAAGAAGGTCACTAGAACCCAAGCTTTTATACTACTGCTTGAAGGAATCTGATTTCCCTGCTGATTTGGTGCATTCTCAGAGGAGAAAAACAGTTTTTTTTCATTTACAAAACAATACCAAATGTGTAAAGCAAGAGAGATTGAGGAACATTTTCCTTCTATGATGTAAGAACATAATAAACTCAAACTCATGGTTTTCTTATGGAAAAATTTAAACAGTATTACAGGATTTTGTAACTGGTGAGAACAGAAATCATTTAAACTATTTCATTTTACAGAGAAAGGAACTATGGCCCAGTGACTTCAAGAATACCAAAGCTTAGATATCCTGGATCCAGTCCAATATTCTTTACACTACATCACATTACTTTTTTCATTCTAGGTCTACTTCTGTTACATATTCCTTCAAATAAACTATTTTTCCTTCTCTTTTTCTCTTCAGTGTTTACTTTCAAAATATTCTTTAATTTTTCCTTGTGAACTTATGTTCAAAGACATGAAACTTAGCAACAGAAAAATCTTCATTGAAAGGTAAGTTACTGAATTACTTTGCCAAAGCACTATTTTAAAAGTCCTCTAGTTATGTTCACATACTAAACAGATATATACATGTGCATAGAAAACCATTCATTCACCCAACACATGTTTACTGACCACCTACTATATGTCACAAACTGTTCTGAGTGTTAAGGAGAAAACAGAGAACGAAATGACAAAATCTCTGTCTTCATGGCGTTCATTGCATTTTAGTGTGAGAGACTGTAAATAAAGTTAAAATGTATAGTGTTTCAAAAGCCAGGAAGGACATTTTTAAATAAAGACCTTGAGAATAGTGATCAAGCCAGGTGGGTAGCTGACATGCAATGAACAAAGAGGGGTAGGAAATGGAGGCTAGCCACTGTACAGATTTTGGCATTTACCCTAACTGAGCTAGGAAGTCACTGGGGGATGAGCAAAGGAGAGAGGAGAAAAATGTTCTGACTTAAAAGAGAATTATTCCAGCTGCTATGTTGGGATTATACCACAAGTGCAGTAATCCTAGCAAGAGATAACACCTTGGACCAGAGTGGTTGCAGTGGGGACCATAAAACATAATGAGTCTGAATATATTTTGAAGACAAAACCTGCAAAATTTGCTAATAGACTAGACAGAACTGTCAAAGAGAGGAAACAATGATTTTAAGGTTTTTGATCCAAACAACTGAAGGATGGAACTGCCATTTACTGAGATGGGGCAGACTGACTCATTAGCAAGTTCTGGGGCATAATATCACTTGTAGATATAAGTTTAATATAATGCATCAAAATGAGATGTCAAGTAGTCAGTTGAATCTTGAGTTCAAGAAAGAGTTGAGACTAAAAATATCAATTTGTAAAGTTGACAGTGTCCAAATAATATTTAAAACCAGATCACCAGATGAGATTACCTGTGAAATGAGCATAACCTGAGGCACCACAAAATAAGACGCAGAAGACTAAGAGAGACAGTGAGATAGAAGGCAGTCAAGAATCTGTGCGAGGCCAGGCACGGCAGCTTACATCTGTAATTCCAGTACTTTGGGAGGCTAAGATGGGTGGATCACTTGAGGTCAGGAGTTCAAGATCAGCCTGGGCAACATGGCGAAACCCTGACTCTACTATAAATACTAAAATTAGCTGGGCGTGGAGGTGTATGCCTGCAGTCCCAGCTACTCGGGAGGCTGAGGGAGAAGAATCGATTGAACCCAGGAGGCAGAAGTTGTAGTGAGCCGAGATCGTACCACTGCCCTCCAGTCTGGGTGACAGAGCAACACTCCATCTCAAAAAAAAGAAGAATCTGTGTGAATATGGAACCAAGTGAAAATACTCTTTTTTAAGGAACCACAATCAACTATATCCAATGTTGGGGACAGGTCAAATAAGATGAGGATTACTAAATGCACATTTACTTTATAAACTATATGGTTAATCACCAACCTTTGTTTGGATAAACAAAGGTTCCAATATCGCTCCCCATCCCTCATCTACTGAATTCTGATCTGTTTCTGCTACCATTTATTCCCATCCCTGCACACTATTTCATATGCTTAAAATATCACTCAAGACTTAGAGCTTCTAACCCACGTCTCATTTATCGTGGTATAGTACTGGACTGAGTAAGTTACAAAACTAGAACTGAGCCCTAGTATCTACAAAACATTAACTTTTCTCAAAATGGAAACGAAACTCACTCTCCAGCCCTTCTTTGGTCTCTTAAGCCACACTGCAAAGCGATTCCCATTTCTGGTGATGTTTCCAGGGCAAGCTTTTGACTAAATCTGTGTAAACTGACCATAATGGTTCCCTTCTACCAACTGGTCAGTGGAGTATATGGACAACATTTGCAATCCCAAATTAACCAATTCTATAAGATGAATCAAAAAAATTCCAACTATGAAATGTCAAATATACAAAAAAATTTCATGACATCCAATGTATTAAAGTTATCTTGTCATACTTGCCTTTTTTTGAAGAAATAAACATTTTAAAGTGCTATGAATACTGCTAGAATCTCACTCTATCCACAATCCTCTTCTCCTCTTATTTTTCTCTGCCAGATGCAATTATTTTTCTAATTGCCTGATTAGATTCTCATGGGTGTTTCGGTGTTTTTACTGTGTATCACCAATTTTATATATTTAGGATTTTTACATGAATGATACCATACCATACAAAAGACTACTTTTCAAGCAGTTTTAGATTTACAGGAAAACAGTAAAAAGTACAGGTAGTTCCCATATATTCCCTGCCCCCACACAGGCAAAGCCTCCCACTACATCAACATCCTGTTACCAGAGTGGTACATTTGTTACAACTGATGAGCCTACATGTACTATCACCCACAGTCCATAATTTACATTAGGGTTCATTCTTGGTGTCGCATACTTCTATAGGTTTTAACAAATGTATAATGATATGCATCCATTAGTATCAAAACAGTATTTTCATTGCCCTAAAATCCTCTGTGCTCTCCTTATTCATCTTCCTCACTCTCAACCCCTGGCAACTACTGATCTTTTTACTGTCTCTATAGTTTTACCTTTTAAAGAATGTCAGATAGTTGGAAGTATATAGTCTTTCAGTTTGTCTTATTTCTTTTAGCAACACGCATTTAAGATTCTCCACATCGTTTCATGGCTTAATAGCTCATTTCTTCTTAGCACTGACTAATACGCCACTGTCTGGATATACCACAATTTATCCATTTACCTACTGAAGGACATCTTAGTTGCTTCCGAGTTTCAGCAATTATGAATAAAGCTGCTCTGTGTGGACCTAAGTTTTGAACTCATTTGAGTAATTACCAAGGAGTGCTACTGCTGGGTCATATGGCATGAGTATGTTCAGTTTTATACTGCCTCTCAAAGTGACTGTACCATTTTGCCTTCCCAACCAACAATGAATCAGAGTTCCTGTTGCTCCACATCCTCACTGGCATGTGATGTTGTTAGTGCTCTGGTTTTTTTGTTGTTGGTGGTGGTGGTGGTAAAATATACATAACAATAAAATGTACTATCTTAACTACTTTAAAATTTAGAAATTTAAGAAAAACTGTAGTAAAAAACACATAAGCTTTACTATTTTAACTATTTTAGAGTGAGTTCAATAGCATTAAGAACGTTTGTACCGTTGTGCATCATATCTCCCAAAACTATCCTGGTCTTGCAAAAATAAAACACTGTATCCATTCAACAACTCCCTATCTCCTTCCCTCTATCCCCTGGCAACCATCATTCCTCTTCCTGTTTCTATGCATTTGCCTATTCTAGGTACCTTGTATAAGTGGAATTATACAGTATTTTTTTGTGTGTGACTGGCTTATTTCACTTGGCATAATGCTTATGATTCACCATGTTGTAATGAGTCAGAATTTCCTGCCTTTTCAAGTCTAAATAATATTCCACTGTATGTACATACACATTTTATGTATCTATTTTATACATTAAATAACCTTTTGCTTCCACCTTTTGGATACTGCAAATGCTGCTACTATAAACTAGTGTGTACAACTATCTTAGTTACTGCTTTCAATTCATCTGGATATATACCCAGAAGTGGAATTGCTGGGTCATATAATAATTCTATTTTTCACATTTTGGGAACCACCATTCTGTTTTTCATAGTAGCTTCACCATTTTACATTCTCACCAATAATGTACAGGATTCTGAATTCTCCACATCTTCACCAACAGTTATTTTGTTTTTGCTATTTTTATAGTAGTCATCTTAATAGATGGGAGATAGTATAGTTGTTTTGATCTACATTTCCCTAATGATTACTGATGTTGAGGATCTTTTCATGTGCTTATTGGCTATTTTGTTTATCTTCCTTAGAGAAACATCTTTTCAAGCCTTTTGAACATTTTAAAATAGGATTTTTGCTATTGTTGAGTTTTAGGAGTTCTTTATATATTCTGGATACTAATCTTTTATCAGATATATCATTTGCAAATATTTTCTCACATTCTGCAGGTTGTCTTTTCACTCTTGATTGTTTTCTTGGCGGCACATCAACTTTTCAGTTTGATGTTGTTCCATTTGTCTATTTTTGCTTCTATAGTTTTGAAGCGTCTTATCCAAGAAATCAGTGCCAAGACCAAAGTTATAAAACTTTCTCCATTTTCTTGCAGTTTACCAGTTTCAGATCTTATGTTTAAGTCTTTTATCCACTTTGAGTTGATTTTTGTATATAGTACAAGGGTCCAATTTCAGTCTTTTGCATGGTGGATATCAAGTTTTCCCGGCACCATTTGTTAAAGGACTATCCTTTCTCCAATGTGTAGTCTTGGTATGTTTGTTGAAGATCATTTGCCCGAATATGCAGTGGTTTATTTCTGGGCTCTCTATTCTGTTCCACTGTTTATGTCTTTATGCCAGTACCATACTGACTTGACTACAGTAGCTCTGTAATATGTCTTTCAGTCTGGAAGCATGAGGTCTCCAGGCCTGTTCTTTCTAAAGATTGTTTTGGATATTCAGAGTCCTTGTGGTACCTTATGAATTTTAAGGCTGCTTTTCTATTTCTGTAAAAAATGCTGCCATGATAGGGCTTTCCATTGATAGGGCTTGCAATGGAATATTTAGACTGCTTTGGGTTATCCTGGACATTTTAACAATATTAAGTTTTCCATCAACATTGATTTTTTCCATTTGTGTTTATTTCTTTCGGCAATGTTTTGCATACAAGCCTTTCTTTTATTTGGTTAGGTTTATTCCTAAGTTTTTTTTTCTGACACTATTGGAAATGAGATTTTCTTAATTCCCTTTTCAGATTGTCCACTGTTAGTGTATAGAAACACAGCTGTTTTCTATGTTGATTTTGTATCCTGCAACTTTGCTGAATTTATTAGTTCTAACCATTTTTGTGGAATCTTCAGTGTGATTGTATCATCTGTGAACAGAGATAATTTTACACCTTTGTTATAGATTTGGATGTCTTTCATTTCTTTTTCTTGCCCAACTGCTCTAGCTAGCGTTTTCAGTACTATGTTGAAGAGAAGTGCCAAGGTTGAGCATCCTTGTTTGTTTTGAAAGAGTCTTACTCTATTGCCCAGGCTGCAGTGCAGTGGCAGTCATTTCAGTCTCAAAATCCTGGGCTCAAGCAATCTTCCCTCCTCAGCCTTCCGAGTAGCTGGGACTCCATGTGCATGCCAGCATGCCTGGATAGTTTTTATTTTATTTCTTCTTTGTAGAGACAGGGTCTTGCTATATTGTCCAGGCTGCTCTCGAACTCCTGGGCTCAAGTGATCCTCCCACGTAGGCCTCCTTCCAAAGCACTGGAATTATATGCATGAACCAGCACACACTGCCACTGCCTTATTTCTGATCTTACAGGAAAAGCTTTCAGTTTTTCATCATTGAATATGTTGTTTGCTGTGGGCTTTTCATATATGGCCCTTATTATGTTGAGATAATTTCCTTCTATTCCTAGTTTGAGTGTTTTTACCATGAAAGGGCACTGAATTTTGTCAAAGTTTGGCACTGAACTTTTCCTCCATCAACTGGTATGACGGTGTCATTTTTGTCCTTCAGTCAGTTAATGTGGGGTATCATACTGATTTTCATATGTTGAACCATCCTTGCACCCCAGGCATAAATTCCACTTGGTCATGGTATGTGATCCTTTTAATGTGCTAATGGATTTGGTGCACTAGTATTCTGTTAGGATTTTTGCATCCATTTTCCTCCAGGATACTGGCCTGTAGTTTTGTTTTCTTATAATGTCTTTCTCTGGTTTTAGCATCAGAGTAGGGCTGGCCTTGAGTTTGGAACTCTTCCATTTTTTGAAAGAGTCTGAGCAGGACTGGTATCAATTCTTCTTTAAATGTTTGGTAGAATTTACCAGTGAAGCCAATGATCCTGGGCTTTTGTTTGTTGGGAGATTTTAAAATTACTGTTTCAATCTCCTTACTACTTACAGGTCTAGTCAGATTTACTACTTCATGATTCAGTATTGACAGGTTATGTGTTTTAGGAATTTATCCATTTCATCTAGGTTATCCAAGTTGTTGGTATACAAAGCCATACATATCCTTTTGCAATACTCTTTTCTCTACAAAAACATATGAAAAGTAAAAACATTGTCTTACAGGAGAAAATACCCAAATATAGGTACATAAATAACTGCTCTAAGAGTTCAGTAAAGGGAAGATTCATATGAATTGATGTGATTAGTGAAAACTTAACTGAGTTGTGGAGGTTTAAGTTCAACCTGGAAGCATAAATAAGAAATGGCAAGGTAAAGGGGAGACTAGAAGGTGTTTCCAGGAGAGATCCAGCAAAAGCAAATACAGAAAAAGCAGAACTGAATGTTAAACGTGAGGTGGGTTCACTAGCCTGAAGTAGAGAGTCAGATGAAGTTAGTTGGATGGGGGAGTTATCAACTAAAAAGGTAAGAAAATTTGGACAAGTAATTTCACTTTACTAGCATTTATGCAGTAAACACTCAAATACCTGTTAAACCAAATTGAGAGCCTGAAATGCCTAGCTAATTAAGAACTTCTCAGTGCCTCTTAGAGATAATAGGAAGCCATTGAAGGTTTCTGGGTGGAGAAGTGAAAATAGCAATGATGTTCTGGGAAGTTTACCAAAGTAACTGCATTCTAATGGTTCTCATCTGGGGTGAGTTTGCCACACAAGGGATATTTGGCAATTTCTGAAGACTATTCTTGGTTGTCACAACTAGGAGGGTGGGATGTGCTACTGACATCTAGTAAGTAGAGGCCACA
The DNA here is from genome assembly GCF_047675955.1 of Chlorocebus sabaeus. Classification (NCBI taxonomy): domain Eukaryota; kingdom Metazoa; phylum Chordata; class Mammalia; order Primates; family Cercopithecidae; genus Chlorocebus; species Chlorocebus sabaeus. Next base: position 30,374,882 of record NC_132918.1, on the reverse strand, counting down.
GATGATGCTAAACATCTGACAGTGCACAGGACACTCCCCCACCCCCGACAAATTATCTGGCCCAAAATGTCAATAGTGCCAAGGATGAAAACCTTTGCTGTATTCTAACATGAGTTACTCTCATGAGAATTCAAATTAAGTTCAAATATGTTTGAAAAATTGTACACATGAAAAAGGAAACAATCCAAAAGACTAACAGTAGTGAGAACATGAAAGATTATTTTAATTTTTCCAAAAATTGTTTTTAAAATGATCATGCATTACTTCTATCAAGAGAAAGAAAGAATTGACCTAAAAATTCTGACCTCATCACTACGCAGTCTATACATGTAACAAAACTGCACTTGTACTCCATAAATTTATATAAGAATACATAAGATAACCTTAAAAATAAAAATTCTAATTTAGTTGCTAATTCTAATCAGAGTACACTCCTGTTTTCTTTTAAAAAATTTTTCATTTAATTCCCTCAAATATTTACTTAAATGCTGACTATATACCAGGCTCTGTGATGAGACTTAAGAATATAGTGGTATACAAAATAGATTAAGTTTCAGGGAGTTTATAGTCTGATGGGAGAAATTAACATTGAGTAAACACACAAATTATCATCAGTGCTCTTAAGGAAAACAAGGGGATGGCCTCTGTGAGTAAATGACTTTGAAGCTGAGATTCAAAGGATGAGAAATAACCATGTAAATGAAGGGAAGAGAAAGGAACAGGAGGGGCAGAGAAAGCATTCTCACAGACAGAGCAGCAGAGGAAACCACCACTGATGTGTTAGTGGAATTAAAAGAAGATGAATGAAAGACACTACAAGTAACTAAGGGAGACAGTAGAATGAGAGGGATGAGAAGTAGACAAGGACCAAATATGGTATGGCCTTGGAGGTCTCAGTAAGGAGTATGGAAGCTCAATGTGGTGAGAAGCTAATGAAGCAGGAGAGGTGAGAATTGATTTACTTTATTATTATTATTTTTAAAAAACAAGGTAACCATTCTGGAGATGAGACAATAATGATTTGCCTCAGATTATGACAGTGAGTAGAAAGTTAACAGGAAAGTAAGAACGGAGGTGGACATTAGCTAAAGTAATGTCATATTTACTGTCTAAAAGAAACTGCTCTTTCCAGGGGTGCTCCTGAAGAAGCAGTCAAATGATGTTACTTCTCATGTGATACCCCCATATTCCTCACACCACAGAAGACTGGTAGTGGGAGTTGGGAAGAAAGCACCTGACTCGGGAAAAGCCAATCCATAAACAGGCCAGTAGTAAAAACAATCTGCTTCAGCTTGGGCACAGCTTATTAGCTCAGTCAGATTATCTATCTTAGTAATTTAACATAGAATTACATAAAGACTAAGACAGTCAGTAGCTAGGGAAAATAAAACTTAGTAGCTGACTTAGCAGCTGGCAGAGCAGAACTCTGAAGATCCATCAACACCTACCATCAAGACAATCCTACCTGACATGTCTTGGATAATATGAGAACTGGTCCCTGAACTTTCCTAACATCCCATCCTACTTGACCTAGTCTGAATAAGGATGTGTTCCTTGCATTCCTAAAAGCCTAATTCAAAACAAGTCCCCACTAAGATAGGATTTTAATTCTACAGATGCAGAAATGGAGGCTGAAAAAAATTATTATTAAATTTTCCTAATGGCAAATAGCTAAAGAGATACAATCCTAGGTGTTCCCATGTTAAAAACTAAGCTTTTGCATAAATCTCAAGGAGATATCAGACACAAAACATTTAGGCTTTTCTTTCTCTTCAAAATTAAGGTATAGTACTCACTGTAAATTTGAGTTTAGGAAAGAAACATAAGGAATCTAGCTCATACTGACTGAATATACCCATAGTGTCAGCTTAAGGCTAACTGAGAGATCTTAGAGATTTGGACCTGTTAGAATGTAAACTTCACGAGAACAGGAACTCAGCCTGTGTTATGCAGAACCTCCAATAGAAGCTCCAATACAGATGCTGAATAAACATTTGCTTAACAAATGAATTCAATACAAGGAAGGGTAGAAGGGAAAGTCAGTGAAAAAGAGCTGCTTAGAGTTCAACTGTGACCCCCAAACAGTGGAAAGTTTCACAACTCCCACTCATCTCTTACGTTTTCTATTGTCATTTTAAATATTAATATAACATCTTTATTGAGATATAATTCACATACCATATAGTTCACCCATTTAAAGTATACAATTCAGTTATTTTAGTACATTCACAAAGTTGTGCATTGAACACCACCATCTAACTCCAGATGACTTTCAACATCACAAAAATCAGCCCCACACCCACTAGCAATCATTCCCCCTTTTCCCTCTGTCCCAGCCCCTGGCAACCACTAATTTATTTTCTGTCTCTATGGACTTCACTATCCTGGACATTTCATACAGTGATACTGTTAAATATTTGGTCTTCATCCCATTTCCAGACATACAACTTCTAAAATCCTTAAAATCTATGCAGTGATGAGTGTCTTTTGAAGGCTAATGAGATGACTGGTTCCTGGGGGGCCCTAGATAGTTTCAGAATGAGGTGTGATCACTGGAAAGACAAAGACATGACTAGAAAATTGGCACTTTCAGCGCCACCCTCCAACCTCTGGGGAGGGAAAAGGGGCTGAAGGTTAAGCTGATCACCAATTGTTAATGATTTAATCAATCATGCCCAATGAAGTTTCCATAAAAACTCAGAATAATTGGGTTCTGAGAACTTGTGGATAGTTCAACACATGCTGGTGCCTAGACGGCATGAAAACTCAGTGCCCCTTCCCGCATACCACATCTGGCTGTTCATCTGTATCCTTTGTAATATCGTTTATTTAAAAAAAAAAAAAAATCAGTAAACATGAGGAAAGTGTTTCCCTGAGTTCTGTGAGCCATTCTAGCAAGCTAATTGAACCCAAGGAGCAGGTAGTGTGAACTCTATGTTATAGCCAGTCAGTCAGAGGCACAAGCCTTAACCTGTGCTTGTGATTCCATCTGAAGTGGGGGACACTCCCATGGGACTGAGCTCTCTACCTGAAATCTGATGTTATCTCCAGGTAGACAGTGTCAGAATTAAATGGAATCAGTGGATACCCAGCGGGTGCCCGTTGCAAAACTGACTACTTAGTTGGTGTGTGGGGAAAAACCCCATATATCTGGTGTTAGAAGTGTTGTGTTGAGTGACTGTGTGAAAGGACAGTGTAGGAAAAAGAGTCTTTTATTTTACTTATTTATTTACTATACCCTCTCAAATATAATTGGAATTATAGCATGTGATCTTTTGTGACTACCTTCTTTCAGGCAGTATAATGTTTTCAAGGTTCACCCATACCATTGCATGTGTCAGTACAATAGTCCCCCCCCTTATCTGCACAGGATGTGTTCCAAGACCCCGGTAGATGCCTGAAGCTGCAGATAGTACTGAACTCTACATGTAGGATGTTTTTTCCTATGCCTACATATCTATGATAAAACTTACTTTATCAATTAGGCACAATAAGAGATTAATAACTACTAATAAAATGGAACAATTACAACAATATATTGTAAAAAAATTGTGAATGTGGGATCTCTTTCTCTCTAAATACTAATATCTTATTGTATCGTATTCACCTAGTTTCTGATCACAGTTGACTGCAGGTAACTGAAACTGCAGCTAAGGGTAAACTATTATACTTCATTTTATAGTGGAACAATACTCCATTGTATGTATATACCATATTTAGTTTATGCATTCATCAGTTAACGGGTATTTGAGTTGTTTCCTTCTTTTATTTATTTACTTATTTTTAATTATTATTATTTTTTTAGATGGAGTTTTGCTTTTGTTGCCCAGGCTGGAGTGCAATGGCCTGATCTCAGCTCACCACAAACTCTACCTCCCGGGTTCAAGCGATTCTCCTGCCTCAGCCTCCCAGGAAGCTGGGATTACAGGCATGCGCCACCACGCCTGGCTAATTTTGTATTTTTAGTAGAGATGGGGCTTCTCCATGTTGGTCATGCTGGTCTCCCAACTCCTGACCTCAGCGAGCCGGACCGCCTTGGCCTCCCAAAGCGCTGGGATTACAGGTGTGAACCACCGCGCCCAGCCAGGTTATTTCCTTCTTTTAGCTGTTATGGATAATGCTGCTATGGACACTCATTTACAAGTTTTTGTGCAGACATATGTTTTCAATTCTCCTGGATTTATATCTAATTAGAACTGCTGGGTCACATGTTAACTGTTTAACTTTTTGAGGAATTGCCAAACTGCATTCCAAAGCAGCCGTACCGTTTTACATTCCCATCAGGCATGTATGAGGGTTCCACTTCCTCCACATCCTCACCAACACCTGTTATTCTCTATCTTTTTATATACTGCCATGCTAGTGGGTGTGAAGTGGTATCTCATTATGCTTTAGAGTTGTGTTTCCCTAATGACTGAGATGGATCCTATTTTTTATTTGTTTATTGGTCTTAATTAAGCTTTTCATCATTGAGTATCCCTTATGCGAAATGCTTGGGAACACAGGTGTTTCAGATTTTGGATTTTTGTGGATTTTAGAATGTCTGCATAATACTTAAGAGATTGAGCATCCCTAATCCAAAATCTGGTATGCTCCAATAAGCATTTCCTTTAAGCATCACGTAGGTGTTTAAAGTTTCAGATTTTGGAGCATTGTGGATTTCAGATTTTTGGATTTGGACGTTGAACCTGTACTGTCATTGTTTTAAAGCTGGAGAATAAAAAGGAAATTGGGAAAAATTATTCATGACATTAAGAGAAAAAATGTGAACAAATTTAAGGTGTTTGATAACAGCTGATCAACAATGAACCCAATTCTATAGATATATCTGTAAAAAAAATGAACATCTCCACATAATATTCAAAAGTGAAATAAGGAACCAAACCTACCCTAAATAGGTAGGACGACGGGTGTGTGCCACCACACCCAGCTAAATTTTTTATTTTTTGTAGAGACAAGGTCTCACTATACTGGCTGGGATGGTCTCAAACTCCCAGCCTCAAGGAACCAAACCCTCTGCACTATTTTAAAGAGAGATGGAAAATATTTGGGTTTCATACCTACTAAAGAACCAGGAGTGATGTAAAATTATTTGAAAATCTTAAGGTATTATCTTGCTTGTTTTTCTGAACCAGTAACAGCTTAAAGTGGCTAAAAAGTCAGTGAAAAGACAGAATAGGTGGCGAACAGGACAGGGCCATTTAATACAACCAAGCAGAGACCACTTAATTTGATCTTTCAGGATAAAACTACTCAACTGAATAAATTTATGTAACACCTACCTCAAGAGTCCAGAAAGACATACTTTAAAAAACATAAAGAGTAGATATGTGCAAACTAAAGTTTTCATTAAAGAACAGGACACTGAGACAGACTGTATGATTCACCTTCTAATATTAGACAATTCCACACTGAACTAGTAAAAAAACACACTATCTTAGGATTCTGACTTTTGTTAGTAAAAAAATTCATAAAATTCCAAGTTTGTCAAAACACATCATTAAAACATAATTTACATTAAGTTTAAAGTAAATAAAAATTTAGGGAAAAAATGACAAGTGAACAAATTTTGTCCAAATAGTGAATAAACAGTAATAGAAAATAAGTCAGCATTTAAAAATTTCTATCTATCTGAGATGAGATCTCATTCTTGTCACCCAGGTGGGAGTGCAGTGGCATAGTCACAGTTCGTTGCAGCCTCCACTTCCTGGGCTCAAGCAATCCTCCTGCCTCAGCATCGTAAATAGGCACGACTACAGGTGTGTGCCACCATGCCCAGCTAAATTTTTTATTTTTATTTTTTGTAGAGACAACGTCTCATTATATTGCCTAGGATGGTCTCAAACTCCCGGCCTCAAGCAATCTTCCTGTCTCAACCTCCTAAAGCAATGGAATTACAGGCATGAGACATTGCCTGGCAAAGTTTAGCATCTTTAATAATCAACTTAATCTTGTATTACCAACAAATATCTATGATCTTAAATCATTTTCATTCTGGGTGCTAAGTAGTGTGAATTATAGTTATTTTCTGATTATATTTACAATCTTTTGAGAAAACAGTTACAAAATCTACATAAAGCATTTAGTAACCCACTTACAACATAGGATTAAAGAAATGAAGTCATAAACTAGTACATATGTGACAATTTGGCTGAAGTATGTGGGAGAAAGCAGGCTTTCAGGTGACTGTTAAATAAGGGGAATAGGAAGCCTTCCCCAATTTGTGTGATGTGGTTTGGATTATGGCACATAGAGGTACAAGAGGAATTCTGTAAGAAAAATGTTATTCTGATATGGAACACAGGGGTTTACTTGGATGCAATGTGTGACTACGTAAGTTGGCAGAAATAGTAAGAGGTTCCATTTATTCTGCATGTAGTTTATGCTAGGCACTGTTAAGCATTTCAAAGGCTTAGAGAGAATTAAGTTAGCCTCCATAATCATTAAGTGGAGAAACCGGAGTTCAAACCCAGACCTAAGTGACTCCACAGTCCATGTTCCTTTAACCCCTATACTATAAGGCCTTGTAAGAGCCTGTATTAATTAAAAGTGACACTCATGTGCAAAAGAAGCAATGATAAACCAAGAGAGTGGTACTCGAAGTATGGTCCATGGGCCCCTATGTGGGTTCTGAGACCTTTACAGAGAGTAGACAGGGTCAAAACTATTTTCCTAATACTACTACTAATACTTAAAAAAAAAAAAATTGTATTAACATTTGAATTGATGCCAGAGGTAAGACTGCTGGTGCTTCAGAATGAATTAAGGCAATGACATCAAGATGCAATAGTAGTCACTGTATTTCACAGCTAAAATTTTTTAAAAAGTCAGCTCACTTAAGAATGTCCTTGAGGAAACAGTAAAAAATGATTACTTTTATTAAACATTGGCCTTTTCTAATTGGTGAAAATAATGGAGATTACATATAAGCCACTTCTGCAGCATACCAACTTCTACTGAAGGAAGACTGTCTCAAGGAAAAAGTACTTGTGCAACTGAGTTGTGAACTGACCTAGCCACTTTTTTCATGGAACACTATTTTTACTTGAAAAAACGACTGACAGACAAATCATGGTTATTCAGACTTAATGGCTGGAAGATGTTTTCACAAAAATGAGCAAAGTGAGTCTAGGGCTTCAAGGATAACCATTTACAGCATTTATTGCTAACGATAAAATTTCAGCTTCCTCTGAACTTGTCCCAGAGGCATGGTAAAAAAAAGAAAAAAAAAACTGAGCTTCCAAGGGAAAGTTAGAATTTTAGAAAACTTGTATCCACTACTGTGAACCTGACAGATTCTCAATACTTAAGATTTTTCTGAATTGTGTGGTTAACAATCATGAATTTTTTATTGAATAAAAATATGTTAGCATTTGGAAGATCTGCATAAACTCATGACATAATGTTTTCCAAATAATCCAATGCATGGTGTTACAAAAAGCATCAGTAAAAGATGGGTAAAAGTTACATCTGAAATGCAAGACAGACCAATAGATTTTAATGTAACAGTGTAAGAAAAGTTCACTCATATGGCTTCAGGTTCTACATTGCAACTAATCTTTAAGAAATTACCTCTTGTGGAATTACGGTGCAGTATCACTTAATCTCCGTAATTATCCTGAAAAGCCTATGAAAACACACATACTTTCCTTCTTCAACTGCCTGTCTGTGTGAAGGTGGATATTCTTCACACACTTAGACCAAAACACGTATCACAAAAGACTGACTGCAGAAATAGATGAGAATTCAGTTGTCTTAAGTCAAACATTAAGACCTGAAAAAAAGGTTCAACATGGCCATTCTTCTCATTACGTATTTTTGGTTTTGAAAAATGTCCTTATTTTATAGGTGCCAATATAAAGATAGTTCTCATATTAACTATAGATAAAGGAAGAACTCCAACGATGTCTTTTACCAAACCTAAATGAAAAGCACAGAAAACAGTGCTTTCTAGTGCTTGAAAGTCCGCAAGTGACACACAATTTCCAAAGAACCCTCTGAGAAAAAAAGAAAACATTTACTGAATACCTATTATACCCCATGGACTATGCTCAGTGCTTTCACATAAATTTGAGATCAGCACTAAGGCTGAAAGAAGTCAAATGGAGTAAATATGGTATATACAAAAAGAACAGACTCTGACACACCTGAATTAAAATCATTCCCTTGAATGTTATCTTATTAAATCAAAAGCACAAAAGTTTCTTCTTTAAAATTTCTTCTTTAAAATAAATTCAATATTTATAAGATTGAGAGAAATGTGAATACAGTTAAAAGCATACACAATGGGTGCTTAAAAGCTTCCCTTCAGTCATACTTCTCTCTTCTGTTCCAAAACTAAAGCAGCGAGTAAGTACCAAAATCAGCGATCAAGGTTAAATTTGATGACATGCTTTTGTTTCATTCATCACTACAGGCCTCAAATAGATGAATGCTGCTCCAGAAAACATTTAAAAATATCTTAAGGACCCACAACCACTATCAGGTATTAGAAATCAATGTTTAAAAACTACCTATGCATGTTTTTTTTCTAAAATAGCTTCATTTTTTAAAATCTAAATCACTCCTACAATTCTTCCCAATCTTGTATATTCATCTGACATACTTAGTGACTATGAAATATAAGGGTATCTTGGCATCTCCAAGAAAACTATCAATGAAGCAATTCACAAACTGGCTACCTTGTAAACCAGCAAAGTTGGCAGGAAGCACCAAAACAATCATTTAATTCCTAACTATATTTCTATCAGATATTTCATACTGTCACATGCTTGGACTATTATGTGAAAAATTAGACAGTAGTTATTTTAAGTATAGTAAATACGTTCCAAGATTTGTGGTGAGAGAGATCAGTCTCTAAAAGTTAACAAGACTTAATACCTTAACAATGCTTTTCACTCTGTACACTAACAAATCACCAAGGCTCTTTCAAAACAACAAAAGAGCTGATCAATTCATTAAACTCTTGCCAACCAAGTACCTTTTTTAAAAAAGTTCAAGCTGACTTCATATTTTGTGTTTGTGTGGATAATCACAAGTTTCTAATTACGTAGCATTTTAATATTCTTTTATATCTAGGGTAAGTTGTTTTCTTAAAGTTGTGTTTTTAAAAGATCTAGTTATATTTTATGCTCTATTTGAACCCAGACACTCAGAACTTTCATAAAAAGTATGCAGGTTTATTAGGAAATCTACCAGAAAATTCCCCTCTACTTTAAAAAACATAAACTATATAAGCTTAATTTACTTTATCCTGACAAATTTTTTATTTCAAGTTTGGTCACTACCCATTTCCTATGTTGCACTGCATACCCTCTTTTCTATGGTTACTATTCTCAAACTAAGACTGGGGATCTTCAACCACACTGTAAGAAGCAGCCATGCCATGGTGGGTATCATCTGATAGTTCCTGAAAATTATTTTAAATGGGTACTCAACCCCATATGCCTTCTTTGATGCTTTTTGTCTTTCAAGAAACTTAACATGACCACATTTTAGAGGAGCCAGAATGGTAGGAACAAATATCAGACTGAAATCTATGAACTTTCAACTCCAACACTCAGAAATTAAAACTTTAAAAGGATCACTAATGTGGTGTGTCTAAACTGCCCTTCAATGAGCAACTACATGTCTCTGTATTAAAAACTTTTTCTATTTTATCCAATGTAACAAGTTATACAAGCGGAGAGAAAAAACAGCCACTGAAAAAAAGGGAGTAAGAGAATCAATTATACTGAATCCTATTAAATCCCTTCCCTCCCCCCAAACAGAAAAGCTGAAGGTGATAAAACGCTCAGAGAATTGCCAGGCATCTTCCTAACATTACCTATTAATCTTCACAACACTCATGAAGCAGATGTCAAGTACCTCTAGTTTTACAGATGAAAGAACCACAAGACTAAGCGATTTCCCCCAAGGTCATACACAAAGTTAGAGATCAAATTAAACTAAACTCTAGGACTTTGTACTCTTCATTATTTCTAATCAAATAAACTGTTAGATCAAAATATGCTACAATTACCTCTCCCTAAATGCTATACTCCATACATGGGCTGTTCCAGTAAGGTAGCCACTAGCCAGATGTGGCTATCAAGCACTTGAAATGCAGCTAGTCCAACTGGAGGTATGCCATAACTGTAAAATACAAACTGGATTTTGAACGTATGAAAGGAATAATATGAAACGACTCAATTATTTTACACAAATTAGATGTTGCAATGGTATTTTGGATGTACTGGATTAAGTTAAATTCACTGGACAGCACTGGCCCATACTTCTTTCCAAAGACTTCCCATGAAATAGATGCCATCACAAGATCCCAATCGAAAAGCAATTATTTTCTTAGAATTTGCTGTATTCTACATACATTATGTAATGCAATGTAGTAACCATATCTAAAGGGTGATAAGTGTTTAGAGAGATGCAGCATATATGTAAGTAACAAATACACAAAATAGACCACTGCAGTGTTCTCTAAACATAAAAAAGAATGTTTCTATCTCATTACAAGTATATGAGATTTTCAGTAAGCCACAGTATGGACAAAGTATGACTTTCCATTAGAGTCATATGTTATTTCCTTAGGTGGAAAAGTGAAAATATTCCTACCCCTAATGTATGCAAAAGGATATCAAAGTCACCAGAGGACAACCATAAGGCACTATGAATTTCTAAACAAACAAACACCCTCGTTAATGTCAATGTATACTTGTTTTTTTAAAGTCACACATCACAATCTTCTTCTAATACAGCCTCAGCACTTAATCTGATTTTGACTAAAGTGCTAAAAGATATGAGGTAGGAGGAAACATCAATTTAAAAAATAAGGATAACTTCAGAAAGTCTGGCAATTCCACCAAAGGTTGAACGTCAGTTTCCATATGATCTAGCAATTCTATTCCTAGGCATATAGCCAAGAGAAATAAAACATACGTCCACACAAACACGTTCTTAGCAGTATTATGTAAAATAGCTAAAAAAGTGGAAACAATGAAAATGTTCATTAACTGATGAACGGATAAATAAAATGTGGTATATCCATGAGCTGGAGGATCATTAGGTCATAAGGAGGAATGAAACACTGATACATTCTTGTTACAACATGGATAAACCTTGAAAACATTACACTATGTGAAAGAAGTCAGTTACAAAAGAGCACAAATTGTTCAATTCCATTTATATGGAATGTCCAGGATAGGCAAATCTAAGAAGACAAAAAACTGGTTGCCTGGGGCTGGGGTAGTTGGGAATTGGAGAGTGATTGTTAATGAGTACAGGTTTCTTTTTGGCATGGTGAAAATGTTCTAAGATTGATTGTGGTGATGGCTGCAAAACTGCGAATACACTAAAAGCCACTTTAAGTGGGTGAATTGTATGCCATGTGAATTACATCTCAATGAAGCTGCTAGAAAAATGAAGCCAGAAATGTAGAGGAAAAAAGGGTTACAGGGATCTGTCAAGCACCTAATTGCTCTTTTTCTGAATTCTGTAATTTTGTGGTACTTATCAGTTTTTAAGTTTTATCATTTGTGATTTTTTCTCATTCTAAGTATTCATATTAGTAAAAAACATTTTCACCACCACAAGTAAATTTACTGAAAAATCATTGTTATTTAAGAAGCTCATTTTTATAGCATGCGAATTATCTCAACATCTTTGCATTAAAAAAAGGGATCACAACGGTAATATGTTAACCTTAAAAGAACCACAGAATTAACAGCCCTGGACACTTAGTAGTCCCTCAAATTATGAAACCCACTAAAACGCATAAACTACTTTAAAGAAAATATTAACAGCTTTGTAAAAAGCCCAAAAAATATTTCAGTCAAGCAAACGCTCAAGTTCAGAAATGTCATGGGAAGTTGAAGATTTCATTACGAAAACATACCGAGGAACAACATAAAAAATACTGCTTGACCACTTTCCCTAAAAGCTAAACTCGTGATTAAGATGCAGAAGGGAAGTATTAAAATAAATCTATTTATCTAAACTCTTAAAGCTGAAGGGAAGAAGTCTTCTATCAAAAATCTCAGTGGGGTGTGTGGGTATGTGTGTGTGAATGCATGTATTTAAACCATACGCCCCATGTAGACAATCTGGGGAGCAGCTGTATCTAAGACAATGATTTTTTTTTTCTTTTTTAAATAATCAAACGTGATGGTGCCATTCCCTAGCCCACCCCATCCCCCACTACCACCACCAGCAGGTGGAGGGAAAGGATACTGTAGACTAGAGGATGACAGCTTTGTATAACCCTTTGGACTTTATATGTAAGAATGCAGCTGGTGGTCTCCTCTCAGGAGGGGGTAAAGAGATTTGTGGACAAGCTGAAATAAGGGGTATCCTTTGCCTGGAAGAGGGCACACCGTGAGCCACATCTTGAATCAGCTATATCCAGAGTAAAACACAGGCCGCTGGAAGGCACTGTTAGCATCACCAGGATGGCCTCTCACGCCGGGGGTGTTTTTTTCAACGGAGAAGTTGTCCTGTAGTTTGGATATTGGGGGGAGGCAGGGGTAAAGCGGGAGTCGGGAAGACCAGAAAAAATGCCTTTAAGTGGAGACGCCTCAGGCCTCGCTGAGGAAGTTCAGAGCCCCACTCGGTCGCCACACGCTCACCCTCCCACCCCCACCGCCCTCCTTCCCGCAGCGCCAGACGTCGGTGCCCGAGCGAGAGCCGGAATCTCCGCCGCTGCCAGGGAGGGCCGCGGCCCGGGCCGGGCAGCGCCGACCGCACACGCACGCCTCCTCCGCACGCGCCGCGCCCGGCCTCCCAGCCGCGCGGCCCGACCCCTCGCACCCGCGCCGGGCCAGCTCTGCCGGGCAGGCCTAGGCCGCGCCGGCCGTACCCGGGCACCTCGCTCCCCGGCGGAGGCGGAGCAGGCCCGACATAAACTTCCCGGCGCGCTAGCAGAGGCGTCACGGACGGGCCGACCCCCAGCGCCATTCCCCGAGGCCCGGAGGCGGCTCCCGCCCCTACTCCCCACACTCGGGGTCCCGGCGGAGACCGGCCCCAGGCCCACGGCCCCCACCCCTCCGGCGTCGTCCAGCAGTTTACCTCCAAGTCGCGGCCTTTGTTCTTGAAATTCTTGAGCCGTTGGTTGTCCAGTTTCTCGTTGTCCGCCATGGCCGGGCCGGTGACTCCTTCCCCCGCCCGGGCCCCGCGGGATCCGCCCCAACCACCGCGCCGCACCGACACTCCCAGGAACCGGGTCGCCGCCTGAGCTGCTGTGCTCGCCGCGCCGCCGCTTCCTTCCTCCTCTCACCTGCCTCCGCCGCGGCCTTCTCCTCTCCCCGCCCGCCCCCCCGCCCTCACCCCAGCGCGACTGCAGCTCCGGCAAAGACAACTGTGGGGCCGGGCGGCGGCAACGGCGGCGGAATGTGCTGCCGGCTGAGAGGGGGAGGCAGCCTCGATCTGAGGGCCCCGGAGCTGCGGCCACGCCCATCGCCTCCAGCCCAGCTCGCCCATTGGCCAACCAGGCTCCGGTGCGTTCGACCAATGGGAAGGGGCGATGGAGAGCCGGGGCGGAAAGAGCGAACGGAAAGGGGAAGCTAACGACGCTGGGAGGAGCCGGCTCGGGGCCGGGAGGGGTGCGGCTGGGGCAGGCAGGGAAGGACCACGTGCTTTCGGAGAGAGGGGGAGGAAGCGACAGAGAAGTACACTTCAGGGGAAACCAGCAAGGGGAAGGAGAGGCCGGGGAACGCAGCAGGGCGAGTTGTTTTGCATCACTCGTCCGGGAAGCCCTAGATGCAGGGGTCCAGGGTCGAGACTGCGTTAAAGTAACGTTCTTCTCTCCCCGGGCGCGCCCTGTCTTCCTGGGCATTCCTTGCGCGCTCTGTTCGCTTTGCAGAGAGATCTGAGCTTCGCTCTTTCCGAGGTCGGACACTCGCAGCTCCGTTCCCGGGCTGGGGCTCCCTGCCGTCCAGGGTCGAGTCTGGGGGCCAGGACCTGCAGGGATGACGTGAGTTGAGGAGGCTCATCGGAAAGCGACAGGAACGGTGGGTGGAAAAGGAAAGGGCCCAGTAGACGTATCTGATTTATCTTCTGTGACTAAGCGCCCGCAACAGGTAGGAATTTAGGCAGAGCTGGTGATCCTTGGACAATAGCACTTCCTAGGTAATTCGTCTTAGAAAGTTAAAGAAGCTGCTTGACCACAAAGTATGAACTTCTGGAGGGCGGAGCCCGTGGCAGCTGACAGGGAATATTGTCTGTTGAGAAAGGAAATGAATTCCAAGGATACCAGGGACAACATTACCAGAGGCAGAAATGACACGAGATACAAAAGAACGTATTCAAAAATTTCACAAAGCAGAAATGGAAAATTATTTTAAAATATGTTGAAATATCAACGAATAACATCTCAAATGTCCAGGGATATGTAAAGCAGCAACTCTGGTCGGAAGCAAGGAATCGAGGCGTTGAGTGTGTTTAAACTTGGCGAGGCAGGGAGAAGAGACCCTGATACAAACTTCTTCAGAATCGTTGACTCCTGGTCCTTTCTAGTATATTTTTTGAGCAGAACAACGTGCAGAGATAAATGTTTAAAATGCAGATGTTTCTTAGGGAAACACTTTTAAAGCCAACAGAGGGGAATTTTTTTTTTAAGTTAAAATGGAAGAAGTCAGTGGGTTTAACAGATGTGAACAACTGAGTTCCCTTTGGGGGAGAGGTAATGAAAAGAGCCGTAGTACTTTAGGAATCACTTTGGAAAGGATATTGTAGTGGGGGAAAGGAAGGTAAAAACTTAGGAAGCAGAGTAGTACCTTTAAAGTCGTCAATACTTTATAGACCATCAACTGGGCTATGGACAACAGAAGCTGTGCCTGGGAATAACTCACACTGAAGGTTAACTTGAATATAAATTTAGAACAGATCTTAAATACAAATGATGATGTTCATTATAAAATGTTATTCCTCAAAGAGTCATTTAATTGAAGTAACATTGTATTTGCATACCAGAGCACTGATGTTTTTCAAAATGTGTTTAGGATAAGAAAATTCACTTGAAAAGCTGGAGTATGTGTGTATTTTGTGCCATCATGGATTTTATCATAAGCAGTGTTCAAGAAAACAAATTACCAGCGAATTCCCACCCTATGAATAAAAGTTATCTTGTCAACGTATCAATAGATGAACATTTTGTTACTTCTTGGAATACATGTCATGGTAGCTTTCATGATGAAGTTTATAGATGTGTCCGTTACATGTCTTAGTGTCTCCAGCTACAACTGAGTGTCTCTGATGATTAAACAACAACCCGAATTTTCTCTCTGCAGAAGACTCCTAAAAAACGGTTGCAATTAGTTACCAACTCAGAAAGATGCAATACAAATAGGAAATAACCGCAATTTATGATTTTATTTGTTTATCTAAAATCTGTCTTCCTCCCTAGACAGTAAGCTCTCTGAAGTTAAGAAGCATAGTTGTTTTGTTCACTACTGTATACCCAGCACCTAATAGTACTTGGCACATACGTACTCAGGAACTATTTGTCAAATGCAAGAACATATGCCCCGAAAGTGGGAGTCAGGAAAACCAGAAAAAATGCCTTTAAGTATTACAGAAATGCCACAGGCCTCCATTTAAATTGAAAAACAAGCTAACACCTCTTGATAAAAATGTGGATTGAGATCAATAAGCAGCTTCTCCACTCCTTCTGGAATCTCCACCTGGTTCAGCCTGCCTGCCTCCGCCATGTCCATCAGGGTGACCAGAAGTCCTATAAGGTGTCCACCTTTGGCCCAGGCTTTCAGCAGCCGCCTCTATATGAGTGGGTCCAGTGCCCTCGTGGGGAGCAGAAGCTTCTGGGGTGGCCTGGGCGGAGGCTATGGTGGGGCCAGCAGCATGGGAGGTATCACCACCATCACGGTCAACCAGAGCCTGCTGAGCCCCCTTCACCTGGAGGGGGACTCCAACATCCAGGCTGTCCACACCCAGGAGGAGGAGCAGATCAAGACCCTCAAGTTTGCCTCCTTCATAGACAAAGTACGGTTCCTGGAGCAGCAGAAGAAGATGCTGGAGACCAAGTGGAGCCTTCTGCAGCAGCAGAAGATGGCTGGAAGCAGCATGGACAACATGTTCGGGAACTGTATCAACAACCTTCGGCAGCAGCTGGAGCCAGGAGAAGTTGAAGCTGGAAGCGGAGCTTGGCAACATGCAGGGGCTGGTGTAGGACTTCAGGAACAAGTATGAGGATGAGATCCATAAGTGTACAGAGATGGAGAATGAATTTGTCCTCATCAAGAAGGATGTAGATGAAACTTATATGAACAAGGTAGAGCTGGAGTCTCATCTGGAAGGGCCGACTGTATGAAGTGGCGATCCAGGAGCTGCAGTCCCAAATCTCCAACATGTCTGTGGTGCTATCCGTGGACAACAGCTGCTCCCTGGACATGGACAGCATCATTGTTGAGGTCAAGATGCAGCACGAGGAGGTTGCCAACCGCAGCTGGGCTGAGGCTGAGAGCACGTACCAGATCAAGTATTTGGAGCTACAGATGCTGGCTAGGAGGCACGGGGATGACCTGTGGCATACAAAGACTGAGATCTCCAAGATGAACTGGAATATCAGCCAGCTCTGGGCTGAGATTGAGGGCCTCAAAGGCCAGAGGGCTTCCCTGGAGGCCGCTGTCACAGATGCTGAGCAGCGTGGGGAGCTGGCCATTAAGGATGTCAATGCCAAACTGTCCGAGCTGGAGGCCACACTGCAGCGCATGAGTACCAGGAGCTGAGGAACGTCAACTTGGCCCTGGACATGGAGATCGCCACCTACAGAAAGCTGCTGGAGGGCTAGGAGAGCTGGCTGGAGTCTGGGATGCAGAACATAGGTATCCATACGAAGACAACCAGCAGCTATGCAGGTGGTCTGAACTTGGCCTATGTGGGCCTCACAAGCCCTGGCCTTAGCTATGGCCTGGGCTTCTGTTTTGGCTCTGGCACAGGCTCCAGATCCTTCAGCTGCACCAGCTCCACCAGGGCCGTGGTTGTGAAGAAGATCGAGACCCGCAATGGGAAGCTGGTGTCCGAGTCCTCTTACTTCCTGCCCAAGTGAACAACTGTGGCAGCCCCTCCTAGTCTGTTCCTCCTGTGGCTGCCACAGACTCCGGGAGGGAGGCTGCTGTGTGGGGGAGCACAGGGAACAGGAGACCCCCCTGAGGCTCAGCCCACCTGCAGGGGAGTTTACTGCCTGAGGATCCCCCTTGCCCATGCTTCCAGCTACAAAATTCAACTGCTTTTTTTTTCTTTCTTTTTTTTGGTCCAAAATAAAACCTCAGCTAGCTCCAACACACACACACACACACACACACACACACACACACACAATTATAGATTGAGTCGTTATTGCTTCTAGTTTACTGAGTTCCTTCTATTAATATAAATTCTTGATTTGGTATCATGCTCATTCTGGGGTGAAAAGTTTAGGGAATAAATCAGACATACATTTCAGGGAAAAACCCCCTGCATATTTAAAAGTAGTTGTGACACACTTTGTTAAACAATTATCCTTAATTATAATTCTTAGGTAGTCTATTGGCTTAAATTCATTACTTGAAATTGTCACTACTCATTTGCCAAGTTTATATGTTTAGTGTCTGTACTTCCGGTTCTTCCCAGATAGAAGATACATAATTTATCAAATGGGCAAAGAAGTCCTTCAGGGAGTTGGTAATAGCTCTACATGCTGATTGGTAATTGAATTAGCAAGATATAGTAGATCTAACTGATTAGGAGGTTTCAATTTTACTTGCTGGACTAAGGAAGTAAAATGCAGAATTATTAATAACCATTTCAATATTATCTTAATTTGAGATGTGATAAATTATCACAAACTGAGTGGCTTAAACAACAAACACTTCTCACAGTTAGGGAGGACGTGAAGTCCATTATTAAGGCAGATCTGGTATGTGGTGAGAATTCACTTCCCGGTTTGGAGATGGCTATCTACTTATTGTATCCTTGTATGTTGGATAGTAGCCAGGAAGCAAGCTCTCATTTCTCTTATACGGGCACTAATCCCATTCATGAGGGCCTCACCCTCATGACCTAATTACTTCCCTCAAACCTCACCCTTAACGCCATCACATGGGAGTTAAGATTTCAACATACATTTTGGGGGAACACAAACATTTAGTTCATGACTAACGCAGACTATTTAACAAAGACACTTTTTTGTGTATATGAAGTATAGTTGTTATAACCAAACACCAGAAAACCTATTCTGTATCTGAGACCTGTTTTGCAATAGGCTATTTGGTGTTAGGTAATGATCTTCTGACTTGTAATCACTCTTGGTATTGGGAAAGTCTAAAATATTATGGAGATACTTGCTTTCAGTGTGTCATGAAATTCTCTGAGTCACTTTCTGAATAGAGAAACTCTGTTCTGCAACAGACATTTGTGAAAGGATTTGTGAAGACTTATACAGGATTTTGGTTGATCAAATGCGATCTCAAAAATAATTATAATTGTGAGTTAAGCAGTTTAGACTCTTCTCATGATACATGCATTAAACTGAGGATTATAGAATCTTTCTTTGTAATATGGATCCTATGGTTCTCTGTTACTGTTTGGGGGAATACCTGAGATTATGTTTGATTTCCGGAGCAAAAGGCTGGATAGTTAGTATTGGCTGAAAAGAGAAGGAATTTTTTTTTTTAATTTTGAAACAGGGTTTCACTCTGTTTCCCCGGCTGGAATGCAGTGATCTTGGCTCACTGCAACCTCTGCCTCCTGGGTTCAAGCAATTCTCCTGCCTCAGTCTCCTAAGTAGCTGGGAT
Source organism: Chlorocebus sabaeus (assembly GCF_047675955.1). Lineage (NCBI taxonomy): Eukaryota > Metazoa > Chordata > Mammalia > Primates > Cercopithecidae > Chlorocebus > Chlorocebus sabaeus. Next base: position 30,356,106 of record NC_132918.1, on the reverse strand, counting down.
TACAGGCACTCACCACCACACCCAGCTAATTTTTGTATTTTTAGTAGAGACGGGGTTTCACCACGTTGGTCAGGCTGGTCTCAAACTCCTGACCTTGTGATCTACCCGCCTTGGACTCCCAAAGTGCTAGGATTACAGGCGTGGTACTGTGCCTGGCCTCAGGAATTTTATATGTTGCTAAATCTTACTAAAATATAATTGATTTTGTTACGGTTGGACTCCTGCTTTTTTGAGAGAAAAATATTAAGACTTTGGTAATACACCTTTATTTTCTCTGGAAAGCAAAGTTGATCAGGTAGTAGAGACTTCATTCATTCATTTTCATTGACAGACTTTTCTGACTTATAACTTGGGGAGCCTGGAGAAACAATTATTACCAAATATTGAGCACCTACCATATTCTAGGTCTAGGCGTTTTATCTATGTAAAGTGTTTTAAAATTATTATTGTTATTTCTATTTCTGCTGTTATAGGCAGATAATTTTGACTGAAGCCCCTGGTAAAAATGATGAATTAAAAGCCTAGCCATTGATGTTGTTATTATTACTATTTTTGAGACAGAGTCTCATTCTGTTGCCCAGGCTGGAGTGCAGTGGGGTGATCTCCGCTTACTGCAATCTCCGCCTCTCAAGTTCAAGCAATTCTCTTGCTTCGGCCTCTGAGTAGCTGGGGTTACAGGCGCCTGCCACCATGCCCGGTTAACTTTTTTGTATTTTTAGTGGAGACATGGTTTCACTGTGTTGGCCAGGCTGGTTTCAAACTCCTGACCTCAAGTGACCCACCTGCCTTGGCCTCCCAAAGTGCTAGGATTACAGGCGTGAGCCACCGCACCTGACCATTGATGTTAACTTGATTGAGAGGGATGCATCTAGTTTTTCTTTAGCTTAGTTTTTTTAAAAAAACAAACAAAACAAAACACTTAGTTTTAACTATTTCATTGGAGAAAAACAATTACAGGCCCAGCTTCCAGGCCCAATAGTTCTCATTTCAGGCAAGCTCCCTACCCCTATCTGTTTTTGTTGTTTAAACTTTTTATTTTAAACTAATTACAGATTCACAGGAGTAACAAAAAAATGTACAAGGAGATCCCATATGTCCTTTACTGAGTCTCTCCCAATGGTATCATCTTGTATAACTGTAGTACACTATCAAAACAATGAAATTGGCATTGATATAATCCACAGAGGTTATTCAGAGAGGAGGCAAGACATTAGAATGTAAAGAATACATGGAAGTATGAGGCAATATCCATGTATTGGAACCTTTTATAACCTTATACTTTACAGGAAAAAATTCTATAATGACAGTGATGACAGTTGTTACCAAATATGCAGTACGTACTGTATTCTAGGTTTAGGTATTTTATCTACGTATTTTATTATAGTTATTTGTATTTCTTTTGTATTTCTGCTATTATAGGCAGGTAATAGTTAATGAGCACTTATGTGGCAGTCAGTCTTCTTTTTTTTGAGACGGAGTTTCGCTCTGTTGCCTAGGCTCGAGTGCAGTGGCGCAATTTCACTGCAACCTCCGCCTCCTGGGTTCAAGTGATTCTCCTCTTGCCTCAGCCTCCCGAGTAGGCGCGAGCTGCCACACCCAGCTAATTTTTGTATTTTAGTAGAGACGGGGTTTCACCATGTTGGCCAGGCTGGTCTTGAACTCCTGATCTCAAATGATCCACCTGCCTCGGCTTCCCACAGTTTTGGGATTACAGGCGTGGGCCACTGCGCCCGGCCTGGCCAGCATAAAAAGCATGTGTAACCCCAGCTATTCGGGAGGCTGAGGCAGAAGGAGAATCACTTGAACCCGAGGGGCGGAGGTTGCAGTGAGCCGAGATTGCGCCACTGCACTTCAGCCTGGGCAACAGAGAAAGACTCTGTCTCAAAAAAAAAAAAAAAAAAAAAAAAAGAAAGAAAAAGAGACTGCCATCTAAGTGCTCAATAACTATTGCCTATAATAGCAGAAATACAAAAGGAATACAAGTAATAATAATAAAATACTTTATATAGATAATGTATGTATGCAATATATGTATGTTAACTCATTGAATCCTCACCACCACCCTATGAGTTAAGTATACTCACTTTACAGATGATAAAATGAAGAACAAATAAGTTTGGTAATTTTCCCAAGATCACACAATAGCTGGCATTTGAACTGGGCATGACACCAGAGCTAGCACTCCTAATTACCATGGAGGTACATAAACTTCACTGTGCATAGCAACTTTTAAAGGCAGGCATTTCCATTTTCTGTATGAGCAACCTGAGGTTAAAAGAAGCAATTTGCTCAAGACCTACACAACTAGCAGGTGCTAGAACCCTAGTTGGATTCCAGCCCTGCCTAGCTGTAAACCCCTGTGATTTCTAGTTGACCATTCTAGATAGACCCCTGGCCTATCACACTGATCTCAGCTGAATCTCTGAAGAGGTCGCGTTCTGAAATGCCCAAGGGAATGGTTTGCAACCTTCAGAATGCATTAGAATCACCTGGAAGGTTAAAAACCAGATTGGTGGCCTCTATCCCCAGGGTTTCAGTAAATTTGGGATAGCCTTTGAAGATGTGAATTTCTAACAAGAGCTCAGATGATGCTAATGATGTTTCAGTTCCTAGAATACACTTTGACAACCACTAAATCTGGCCCAACAGAGCTCATTATAAGGTGGTTTCACCATTAAGATAAGAACAGACTTAAGGGTTAATTAGGCATCACAGTAATAGGTCATATATCATGCAACACTTCAAAGTACCGCATGTCAGCTGGGCATGGTGGCTCACGACTGTAATCCCAGCACTTTGGGAGGCCGAGGCGGGTGGGTCGCTTGGGCCCAGGAGTTTGGGACCAGCCTGGGCAACATGGTGAAATCCTGTCTCTACAAAACAAAAAGCAGAAAAAATTAGCCAGGCATGGTGGCATGCGCCTGTAGTCCTAGCTACTCGGGAGGCTGAGGGGGGAGGATCGGCTGCAGTGAGCCATGATTGCACCACTGCACTCGAGCCTGGGTGACAGGAGTGAGACCCTACGTTAAAAAAAAAAAAAAAAAGGAATGAGTGTGTAAATTTATTGTTATAGATTTCTTACTTGAAAAAATGTACCAAATAATTAATATTTCAAGGACAACATTGAACAAGCCAGTAATACCCAGTTCCATATTACTTTCTGAATAGAGGTATGTACTACTTTCCTGGATTTCTCTCTGCTTCTGGTTTTCCTCTTGAATTTTCTCAAATACTGTTTTCTTTATGGCATTCTTCACCAAGACTGGCTCCATTGAGCATGCAAAGTCTATTCTGAGTTTTTTGGTGTTAGCTTAAATCTCACATACTCTGCCACTGCTTTCCCTAGCTCCTTGAAGGATCAAGCCTGTCCTCGTTCTTGAATCAATTCTCAAAGAGGCAGATTGTCTCCATTAACTATTCTTCCTCTGTTTCTGAATTTTAGCCCATTTGCCAGATACTCTGTTTCCCTTCTACTAGTCTCCTTCTCAGGGCCTTCCCCCTAGAGGTCCAGTCAGGAGGATTGGAGTTTCCTGACCTATCTGGACTGACCTTTTGGAACTATTTCTGACACCAACAGACAAAACAGAACTACTGGGTTCGCTTCTCTCTTTTTAGTCACCCTGTTCAGGGGTATTCCTTTACAATCAAAACAAGGAAAAAAGAGAACTCTTCATTTTTAATCCTTTTTTATTTCTGCTAATGCTGCTACACAGTTACTTGAACTGAAAACGTTAAGTAACTTTGATTTTTCATCCTTTTCTTTTGCATCCCACACTCAATTAATGCCAAATTGTAATGATTAAGTATCTTCACAGAGTCTCTCACATTTGCCTACTTTTCATTCCCAATGCCTCTGCCCTTTTCAAGACTTGTAAGAATTGTTTCATATTCATGATATTTCAGAGTTGAGAGAAAGTATAAATATTACCTAGATCAACCATCCATTTTGTGCTTGAATTTTCACTTCCAATATTCCCATCAGGTGGTTTTTCCAACCTCAGTACTTCTTGACTAGTAGCCCATTAGCTTTCAGAGGATACCGTTAGAAAGTTTTTCTTGTAAGACACATGTGCATCTAATCATTTGAAACAAAAAGTAATTGTAATATTTAGAGTAAAAGTAGTTAAATATGGAAATAACAAAGGGCAAATGCATGAAATAGAGCCCTTTTTGTATTTGTGAAAATGATATAATTCTTTCTGCGGTAATACCACACACCTGAATTACAGGTTCTGTTTCGAAATATGAGAATAGTAGTGCTAATCAGACTGGTGAAAATTAATTCTCATGAATATAAGTGTCTTTAATAATTTTAATGAAAACAGACTAATGTCCTAAAACGGACGACTGCCTTGGATAATCTCATATAAGGATTCTGTTGCATTTATTAGTTGTTTTTCTTTATTACTGAGCATAGGTTATATGTGATATATGGTACCATGTATACACACATGATTATAATTGTGTAACATGAATTAAAAGATAGTGTAAGATCAAACACTTCTAAGGCATGGGATTTAGTCTTGAAATACACACCTCATAGGATTTATCAGATTTCTATTTATAGTCTGTCACCATGTTATACAAAACCCTGAAGTCTCTTGGAGAACTTCTCAAATAAAATTTCAACGGATTCTCCAGATGCCTATGAAGTCAAAGGTTTATAGTTCCTTGTGTGCCATTTACACTTAGTTACCACTGGTTACCTTATGATGGACTTCAGACAAAATCTTTGACAACAAATCTTTTAATGCTTTTCTTCTTCCTTTCCACAGTGTTGAATCCTGGAATCCCTTGTCTTTCACCTATATGCTTATCCCAACAGTTTCATTAGAGCCTGTTAAAAGTTACTGTTCATATAACTAATGAGAATATGAGCCTGGTAAGTGTTAGACCATCTTTGGTGCCCATTAGATATTAGAATGTCTTGTGCCCTTGCTTTTTGGCTACAACCCTAAGATCTGCCTAATCAAACTTGATGTTCTACATGGCAGAACATAGCTACCATACTGATCCCAAATTAGACTTCCCAGGTTTTTAGTTCTACTTATAAATAGAAGCATCAGAGGAAACATTTAACTTGTAGACAGATCAAGTCAATTAATGACTAGTAACACTACTATTTGGTTAAGTCAAGGATATCATCGGACCATTTAGAGTAGTAGAAAAATATCAGTACCCAAGTGACCTAGAAGAGCTATTTAATTTATAGGGATAAGAAATGCCTGTTGTTTTATATTTATCTTCTTACTTTTTTCTTATACTCCTGCTTGTGACATGAAAAGAGGAAAAAAATACCCTTCATTTATTATCGAGATAGTCATTAGAATGGAAAACTCTTTAAGAGTAGTTAAATTTTGCCACAGAAATCTTTAGTAATACCACACGCCAGGATTTTAGGCTCTGTTTTGAAATATGAGCAGGGCCATATATCTCTGTCTTCTCGCTGGATTTCAGTCAGTCCTCTTGGAGGCACTCTTGTGACATGTGAAGTGATCCAAAGGGTATACTGGCAAATCATTGATCTTGGCACCCTTAAAATGCTAACTCCTTTTAGGGATAATTTAAATACAATTTGTATTGACTTTATTACTCAAGATAATAACAAGGAAGGAAAGGGAAGGATAAACCACATATGTGTTTCAAGCAATAATAGCGACAGTAACCTGTCAAGTGATAGATAATTGCAAACACATAAATTGAGATGACTAAAAGTCAAAATGGGGAGGGGGGTGGAGTTAACATGTAAAATTTTAAAAAAAGTATTTTCTTTGTTTTTATTCTATTTTTTGAGATCTAAGATATTTTATCATCTCTATAAAATAACTTCTTATAAGGTCTGCAAGGTGGTTTTTATAATCCTCAAGGTAACCACAACACAAAAACCTATCATAGATACACTAAAAATAAAAAGCAATGAATTAAAAATACTACCAGAGAAAATCACTTAGCCATGAAGGAAGACAGCAAGAAAGGAAGTAAGAGGAGAGAAGGTACAAAACCACCAGAAAATAAGAAACAAAATGGCAGTAGTAAGTCTTTGCTTACCAATAGTAACACTGAATATAAATGGACTCACTTCTCTGATTAAAAGGCATAGGGTGGCTGAATGTATAAAGAACCAAGACTCGGCTACATGCTACCTACAAGAAACCAATTTCGCCTATAAAAATATACATGGACTGAAAGTGAAGAGGTGGAAATAGAGATTCTATGCAACTGGAAACAAAAAAAAGAGCAGGAGTAGCTCTACTTATATCAGATAAAACAGACTACAAATCAAAGACTGTAAGAAGAGACAAAGCAGGTCACTATATAATAATAAAGGAGTCAAATTGGCAAGGGGATTAACAATTATAAATATCTATGCACCCAAAACAGGAGATCCCAAGTATATTTTAAAAAATTAATATATCTAAAGAGGGAGATAGATCACAATACAATAATAGTGGGGGACTTTAGTACTCTACTGTGAGTAATGAACAGATTATCCAGACAGAAAATCAACAAAGAAACATTGGAGTTAAACTACACACTAAACCTAATAGGCCTAACTTATTTACCAAATATTTTACTCAACTGCTGCAGAATACATATTCTGTTTAACAGCACATGAACAGTCTCCAAAACAGACTGTATCTTAGGCCACAAAACAAGTCTGAACAAATTTTAAACAGTAGAAATCACATCAAGTATCTTTCCTGGCCCGGTGAGGTGACTCATCCCCACATTCCCAATACTTTGGGAGCCTGAGATGGGAGGATCACTTGAGCCCAGGGATTTGAGAGCAACCTGGGCGACATAGTGAGACTCCATCTCTACAAAAATTAAACAAAATTAGCCAGGCATGATGGCACCTGCCTGTAGTCCCAGCTACTTGAGGGGCTGAAGTGGAAGGATCACTTGAGCCTGGAAGCTTCAGGCAGCAGTGAGCCATGATCATACCACTGCACTCCAGCCTGGGCAACAGAGCAAGACCCTGTCTCTAAAAAAAAATGAAATAAAAATAATTTTTAAAATTACCATCTCTGATCACAGTGGAATAAAACTAGAAATCAATAATAAGAGAAACCTCAAAAACTTTACAAACAAGTGGAGATTAAACAACATGCTCCTGAATGACAAATGGATCAATGAATAAATTAAGAAAGAAATTAAACATATTTGAAGTTAACGAAAAGGAGAATACAGTATACCAAAATATGTGGGATGAAACAAAGCAGCACTAAAAGGGAAGTTTATAGCAATAAACACCTATATCAAAAGAGTAGAACAACCTCAAATAAACAACTTAATGATGCACCTCAAGGAACTAGAATAGCAAAAACAAACAAAAATCAAAATCAGTAGAAGGAAGGAAATAAAGATTAGGGCAGAAATAAATGAAATTGAAACTAAAAAAAATTATGGAAGATCAAAGAAATAAAAAGGTTTTTTTTTGAAAAGATAAACAAAATCACCAAACCATTAACTAGACTAAGAAGAAAAAAGAGTGAAGGGCTAAATAAATAATCAGAAACAACTGAGACTATAGAAATGCAAAGGATCATTAGAGATAATTATGAATAACTATATGCCAACAAATTTGAAAACCTAGAAGAAATGGATACGTTCTTGGATACAGCAACCTACCAAAATTGAACCATGAAAAAATAGAAAACCTCAACAAACCAATAATGAGAAATGAGAACAAAGCTGTAATAAAAAGTGTACCATCAAAGAAAAGCCTAGGACCTCATAGCTTCACTATTGAATTCTACTAAACATTTAAAGAAGAACTAATACCAATTCTACTCAAACTCTTCAATAAAATGGAAGAGAAGGGAATACTTCCAAACTCATTCTATGAGGACAGCATTACCCTGATACCAAATCAGAGAAGGACACAACAAAAGGAAAACTACAGGCCAATATCCCTTATGAAAATAGACACAGGAAAAAAAAAATCCTCAATAAAGTGCTAGCAAGTTCTCTTTCCCATCTTGCAAGACAGTGGGTGAAAAAGTTGAGAAGGTGGATACTAAGGAGAAGAAACTTTAAGCCAAGAAGGCTGATGCTAATGGCAAGATAAAAAAGGGTAACAAAAAGGCCAAGAAGGGGAAACCTCATTGCAGCTGAAGTCCTGTCTTCATCAGAGGAATTGGCAGATATTCCCAATCTGCTATGTATTGAGGAAAGGTTATGTACAAGAGGAAGTATTCAGCTAGTAAATCAAAGATTGAAAAGAAAAAGGAGAAGGTCCTTGCAACTGTTATAATACGAAAGCAGTTGGTGGTGACAAAGTTGAAGGTACTTAGCTGGTTATACTTTGCAAAATGCATAGGTATTATCCTACTGAAGACATGCCCTGAAAGCTGTTGAGCCACAGCCAAAAATCTTTCAGTCAGCACAGGGAAAACTGCGAGGCAGCATCACTCCCAGGACCATTCTGCCGATCCCCACTGGGCACCACAGAGGCAACAGGGTGGTTTTCCTGAAGCAGCTGGGCAGTGGCTTCTTACTTGTGCCTGGATCTCTGGTTCTCAGTTGAATTCTTCTATGAAGGACACACAAGAAATTTGTCATTGCCACCTCCACAAAAATTGTTACCAGCAATGTGAAAATCTTAAAACATCTTACTCATACTTACTTCAAGAGGAAGAAGCTGTGGAAGCCCAGACACTGGGAAGATGAGATCGTCAACAAAGAAAAAAAAAAAAAGGAGATTACAGAGCAGTGCAAGGTTGATCAGAAAGCTGTGGACTTGCAAATTTTACTAAAAATTAAAGTGATTCCTCAGCTCCAGGGCTACCTGTGATCTGTGTTTTCCGAGATAAATGAAATTTATTCTCAATAATTATAATTCTAAGTATCTTAAGAATAATCTAATTAATTTTTTGATGTGTTATTGAATTTGGCTTTCTAGTTTTTTAAAAAACTGTATCTGTAAATACACTAAAGAAAAACAACACATCAAAACGATAATTCACTATTATCAAGTGAGATTCATCCCGTGGATGCATGGATGGTTCAAATACACAAATCAATAAATGTGACATGTCACATTAATAGAACCAAGAACGAAAACCATATGATTATTTTAACAAATGCTGAAAAAATATTTGATAAAATTCAACATTCCTTTATGACAAAAGCCCTCATCAAACTGGGCATAGAAGAAATGTGACTCAAAATAATAAAGGCCGTATATGACAAACCTACAGCTAACATTAGTCTGGAAAAAAACTGAAGGCCTTTCCTCTAAGATTTGGAGTGAGACAATAATTGCCACTTTCACTACTTTTATTCAACAGAGTACTGGAAGTCCTGTCCAGATCAATAGGGAAGAGAAAGAAATAAAGGGCATCCAGATTAGAAAGGAAGAAGTCAAATTACTCTCATTCACAGATAACATAATCTTATACTTAGCAAAACCTCAAGATTCCACCAAAGACCTGTTAGAAGTTATTACAAAACTCAATAAAGTTGTAGGATACAGAATCAACATACAAAAATCAGTAGCGTTTATATACACCAACAGTGAACAATCTGAAAAAGAAATCAAGAAAGCAATCCCATTTAAAATACCTACAAATAAAATAAAATACCTAAGAATCAACTTAAAGAAATGAAAGATCTATATGAAGAAAACTATAAAACACTGATAAAAACAGTTGAAGAGGACACAAAAGATATTCCATGCTTGTAGGTTGGAAGAATTAATACTGTTAAAATGACAATGCTACCCAAAATAATTTACAGATTCAATGCAATCTCTATCAAAATACCAGTGACATTCTTCACAAAATAGAAAAAACTTGTAAAATTTATATGGAACCACAAAACACTCTAAATAGCCAAAACACTCCTGAGCAAAAATAACAAAACTAGAGGCATCACACGTCCGACTCTAACACTTACTACTGGCAGAGGGGTGGAGTGAGATGACAGAATAGAAGGTCGCAATAATTGTCTCCTCACCCCCCATGGGAACACCAAATTTAACATCTACACACACACACACACACACACACACCCCACTTTCAATGAGAACCAAAAATTAGGTGAGCCACTCACAATACCTTGTATTAACTTCACCTTACTGAAAGAGGCACTGAAAAGGTCAAGAAAAAACAGTATTTAATTGTGGTTTCCTGGTACCCCCCACAGTGGCTGCATGGTGTGAAGAATCTGTGTGCTTGGGGAGGGAGAATGCAGTGATTGTGAGACTTTTCATTGAACTCAGTTCTGGCAAGCCTTGTCATTGAGTGCTGGAGTGCTCTGGGGCTCTAAATAAAGTTGAAAGGCATTTTAGGCCACAAGGACTACAACTGCTAGGTGGTTCTTAGTGCTGAGCTGGGCTCAGAGCCAGTGGACTGGTAGTGGCACATGACCTACTGAGACACCAGCCAGGGCAGCTAAAGGCGTGCTTGCCCTACTCCTCCCCAAACTCCAGGCTGAACAGCTTGCAGGTCTGAGAGAGATCCCTTCTTTCCGCTTGAGGAAAGGAGAGGGAAGAGCAAAGAGGACTTTGTCTTGCATCTTGGATACCAGCCCAGCCACAGTAGGATAGGGTAATGGGCATAGTCATGAGGCCCCCATTCCAGGCCCTAGCTCCTAGACAGCATTTCTAGATACACCTTGGGCCAGAAGGGAACATGCTGCTTTGAAGAAAAGGACTTAGCCATGGCAGGACCCCTCATCACTTGCTGACTAAAGAGCACTTGGGCCCTGAATAACTAGTAGCAATATCCAGGTATTCTGGGCTGTGGTTGAGACTCTGAGAATTGCCAGCTTCAGTGAGACACAGCACATTCCCAGCTGTAGTGGCTATAATGAGAGACTCCCTCTGCTTGAGAAAAGCAGAGGGAAAAGTAAAAGTGAACTTTGTCTCGCACCTTAGATACCAGTTGGGCCACAGGAAGGTAGAGCACCAGGCAGGCTCTTGGGGTCACTAATTCCAGGTGTGGCTCTTAGATGGCATTTCTGGCCTGACTTGGGTCACAGGGAGCCTACTTTCCTGAAGGGTGAGTCCCAGGCTTGGCAACATCCACCACAAGCTGACTGAAGAGGCTTTGGGCCTTAAGTGAACATTGGTGGAAGCCTGGCAGTACTCCCTGTGGGCCTGTGGTGGTGGTGGCCACAGAGTGAGACTCCTCTGCCTATGGAAAGCAGAGAGAAGACTGGGAAGGGCTCTGTCTCATGGTTTGAGAAACACAAGCCTGTCTGGCTTTGCCACCTGCTGATTGTACAGTTCTAGGTCCTTGAGCAAACATAGGTAGTAGCCAGGTAGTGGTAACAGCAGGCCTTGAGCAAGATTCTATACTGTGCTGGCTTCAGGTCTGACCCAACACAGTCCCAATGGTGGTGGCCATAGGGGTTTCTTGTGTCACCCCACCCCCAGCTCCAGGAGGCTCAGCACAGAGAGAGAGAGAGAGAGAGAGAGAGAGAGAGAGAGACTCTGGGAGAAAGTAAGGGAAGAGAACAAGAGTCTCTGCCTGATCCAGATAATTCTTCCAGATCTTATTCAAGACCACCAAGGTGGTACCTCTATGAGTGCCCAAGAACCACAGCATTACTGGGCTTTGAGTTTCCCCTAATACAGATACAACTTAGATCACAATACCCAAGTCATTTCAAATACCTGAAAAGCCTTTCCAAGAAGGACAGCCACAAACAAACCCAGACTGGGAAGACTACAATAAATACCTAACTTTTCAATGCCCAGATACTGACAAACATCTACAAGCATCAACACCATCCAGGAAAACATGACTTCACCAAACAAACTAAATAAGGCACCAAAGAGCAATCCTGGAGAGATGAGATATGTGACATTTTAAACAAAGAATTCAAAACAGCTGTGTTGAGTAAACTCAAAGAAATTCAAGATAACACAGAGAAAAAATTCAGAATCCTATAAGATAAATTTAACTAAGATATTGAAATAATTAAAAATAATCAGGCAAAAATTCTGGAATTGAAAAATGCAATTGATGTACTGAAGAACACATCAGAGTTATTTAATAGTAGAATTGGTCAAACAGAAGAAAGAATTAGTGAGCTTGAAGACAGGCTATGTGAAAATACACAGTGGAGACAAAAGAAAAAAGAATAAAAAGTAACGAAGCATACCTATAAGGTCTAGAAAATAGCCTCAAAAGGGCAAATCTAAGAGTTAAATGGCCTTAAAGAGGAGGTTGAGAACAAGATAGGGGTAGAAAGCTTATTCAAAGGAAAAAGAGAATTTCCCAAACCTAGAGAAAGCTATCAATATCCAAGTACAAGAAGGTTATAGAACACCAGCAGATTTAGCCCAAAGAAAACTACTAGGCATTTAACAATCAGACTCCTAAAGGTCAAGGATAAAGAAAGGATCCTAAAAGCAACAGGAGAAAAGAAACGAACAACATGCAATGGAGCTCCAATACATCTGGAAGCAGACTTTTCAGTGGAAGCCTTACTGGCCAGTAGAGAGTGGCATGACACATTTAGAGTGCTGAATAAAAAAACCTTTTACCCTAGAATAGTGTATCTGGTGAAAATATCCTTCAACCACGAAGGAGAAATAAACAGTTTCCCAGACAAACAAAAGAATGAAGGACTTTATCAACACCAGACCTGTCCTATAAGAAATGCTAAAGGGAGTACTTCAAACAGAAAGAAAAGGATGTTGATGAACAATAAGAAATAATCTAAAGGTGTGAAACTGACTAGTAATAGTAAGTATACAGAAAAACACAGATTATAACACCCTAACTGTGCTGTGTAAACAACTATTAAGTAGAAAGACTAAATGATGAACCAATTAAAAATAATAACTACATCAACTTTTCAAGACATATACAGTACAGTAAATAGAAATAACAAATAGTTAAAAAGCAGGGGATGAAGTAAAAGTGTAGAACTTTTACTTTCCTTTTGCTAGTTTGTTTATGTAATCAGTGTTAAGTTGTTGTCAGCTTAAAATAATGGGTTATAAGATTATATTTGCAAGCCTCATGGTAACCTCAAACCAAAAAACACACAACAGATACACAAAAAATAAAAAGCAAGAAAAGAAATCATACTGCAAGAGAAAATTACCTTCACTAAAAGAAAGACAAGAAGGAAGAAGATAAGGAAGAGAGGTCACAAAGCAAAAATCAAATAACAAAAAGCAGGGGTAAGTTCTTATTTATCAGTAGTAACATTGAATGTAAATGGACTAAATTCTCCAATTAAAAAACATAGAATAGCTGGATGGATCAGAAAAAGAGACCCAACACAGACTTGGTGCCTATAAGAAACACAGTTCACCTATAAAAACACACACAGTTCACCTATAAAAACACACACAGACTGAAAATAAATGGATGGAAAAAGGTATTCCATGTCAGTGGAAACTAAAAAAAAGAGCAGGAGTAGCTATACTTATATTAGACAAAATAGATTTCAAGACAAAAACTATGAGAAGAGACAAAGAATATCATTATACGATGATAAACATGTCAATTGAGGAATAGACTATAACAACTGCAAATAAGTATGCAGATATAAATCCACGTCTTTACAGTCAATTCATCTTTGACAAAGATGCCAAGAACACACAATGGGGAAAGGACTCTTTTCAATAAATGGTGCTGGGAAAACTGGATAACAATACGTAGAAGAATAAAACGATACCCCTATCTCTCACCATACACAAAATCAAATCCATATAAAGACTTAAATCTAAGACCTGAAACTATAAAACTACTAGAAGAAAGCTTTGGGGAAAATGCTGCAGGACCATTGGTCGGGGCAAAGATTTTTGGATTAAGACCTCAAAAGCATAGGCAACCAAAGCAAAAATATACAAGATTTCTTGTTTTTTATTTTATTTATTTATATTTATTTCCAACTTGTGTTTTAAGTTCAGAGGTACATGTGCAGAATGTGCAGGTTTGTTACATAGGTAAATGTGTGCCATGGTGGTTTGCTGCACAGATCATCCCATCACCCAGGCACTAATCCCAGCATCCACTAGTTATTATTCTTGATCCTCTCCCTCCTCCCATCCCTGCCCTCTGACATGCCCCATGTGTGTTGTTCCCTGCCATGTGTCCATGTATTCTGATCATTTAGCTTCCCCTTATCAGTGAGAACATGTGCAGTATTTGGTTTTCTGTTCCTGCATTAGTTTGCTAAGGATAATGGCCTCCAGTTCCATCCATGTCCCTGCAAAGGACATGATCTCATTTCTTTTTATGGCTGCATAGTATTCCATGGTATATATGTACTACGTTTTCTTTATTTAGGGTATCATTGATGGGCGTTTAGGTTGATTCCATGTATTTGCTATTGTGAACAGTACTGCAGTGAACACACACATGCATGTGTCTTTATAATAGAACGATTTATATTCCTTTGGGTATATACCCAGTAATGGGATTGCTGGGTTTAATGGTATTTGTAGTTCTAGGTCTTTGAGGAATTGCCACACTGTCTTCCACAATGGTTGAACTAATTTACACTCCCACCAACGATGTAAAAATGTTTCTTTTTCTCCACAACCTCGCCAACATCTGTCATTTTTGACTTTTTAATAATTGCCATTCTGACTGCTATGAGATGGTATCTCATTGTGGTTTGGATTTGCATTTATCTAGTGACCAGTACTGTTAAGCTTTTTTTCATGTGCTTGTTGGGAGAATGTATGTCTTCTTTTGAAAAGTGTCTGTTCATGTCCTTTGCCCACTTTTTAATGGGTCGTTTGTTTTTTAAGTTACTTATGGATGCTGGGTATTAGATCTTTGTCAGATGCATAGATTGCAAAAATTTTCTCCCATTCTGTAGGTTGCCTGTTTACTCTGTTGACAGTTTCTTTTGCTGTGCAGAAGATTTTTAATTTAGTTAAATTGGCAAATTGGATTGCTTCAAGCTAAAAAGCTTCTGCACAGCAAAGGAAGCAGTCAGCAAAGTGAAGAGACAATATACAGAATAAGAGAAAATATTTGCAAACCACCTATCTGAAAAGATGTTAATAATCAAAATATATAAGGAGCTTAAACAACTTACTAGCAAAAATCCAAATAATCTGATTGAAAAATGAGCAAAAGATCTGAATAGACATTTCTCCAAAGAAGACATACGAATAGCCAACAGGCATGTGAAAAAATACCCAACATCACTAATAATCAAGGAAATGCAATGCAAAACCACAATGAGATGTCATCTGACCACACTTAAAATGGCTTTTATCCAAAAGACAGGGAATAATGGATGCTGGTGAGGATGTGGAGAAGGGGGAACCCACATACACCGTTGGTGGGAATGTAAATTGGTGCATCCACTATGGAAGACAGTATAGAAGTTCTCCAAAATCTAAAAATAGAACTACCATATGATCCAGCAATTCCACTACTGGGTATATATCCAAAAGAAAGGAGATAAACATATCAAAGTGACATCTGCACTCCCATGTTTATTGCAGCAGTATTCAGAATCAACCTAAGTGCCCATCAATGAAAGAAAATGTGCTATATATACACAATGGAGTATTATTCAGTCATTAAAAAGAGTGAAATCCTTTCATCTGCAGTAACATGGATGGAACTGGAGGTCATTATGTTAAGTGAAATAAGCCAGGCATAGAAAGACAAATATTGCATGTGGTCACTCGTATGTTAGAGCTAACAAAGTGGTTCTCATGAAGATAGAGAGTAGATTGATGGTTACTAGGCTGGGAAGGTTAATGGGGAGGGAGGATGGAGAGAAATTGATTAATGGTAAAACTGTACAAATGTATAGTTTGATAGAAGAAATAAGACCTAGTGTTAGATACATCAGTAGGGTGACTGTAGTTTACGATAATCTATTGTATATTTTAAAATAGCTAGAAAAGAATAATTTGAATGTTTCTAGCATACATAAAAGACACATATTTAAAGTGATCAATATCCCAAGTACACTGATATATATAATCTTTACAAGCCATATGAATGTATTAAATTATCACATACCCTCAAACTATGTACATCTGTTATGCATCAATAAAACAAAATAAAAATACACATTGTGCCTACAGTTAACAATATGATATCATATGCTTAAATTTTGCTGTTATTAATAAAATAAAAACAAACAAAAATAAAAAATACAAATAAAAAACACACATACACCCACATAGCCCCAATCTCTAGCCTCAATCTCATAGTAAGGTACAAACAAAATTTTTAATTATTAATTAAAAAATAATCCCCCCAATAATGTGAAATATGTTGATAAGGTAAATTAAAGCTTTAACTATGGCTAACACCTGAACAGGCTCCATGAGGCACTGGGGAGGCAGATGGTTTAGATCAGTTTACCTGAGAGCTTCTACAACTTCAAGGTGAATTAATAGGTAACGATTAGACGAATATTTACTTATTAAACAAACCTTCAGAAAGTGCTTGCTTCATGTGAACAATGTTTTAAGCACCTCAAATGAAAATTCATTATCTTATTATCTGATCTCCATGTTACAAATGAGGAAAAGAGACCCAGAGAGGTAGAACAATTTTTCCAAGTTTACATAGTTAGTAGATGGAAGAGCTAGGAAACTAGGGGAATCTTCAGGGAAGGCATACAGTATCCCGAGTGGCTTAATCTCATGAACTTTGGAAACTGACCCACCAGTCTCATTTCCATGGCTAAGACTGCAGTCAAAATGTAGCAGGATAGGAATAATGGGGAAGGAAAGAGAAACCCAGATTAAAGTGGGAGAGGGGAATAGAGTCACGGAATCTTTGATAGCGAGCTGCCATATTTTGAACAATCAAGGTTAGAAAAGCTGTCTGAATCAACCTTTCTTCTTAAAGTTCTGGAAAACTAAATTCACATGAAAATGAGCAACAGAAAAATATTGAGGTCGGATGCCATACAAAGTTGTTAAGGCTGAGTATGGCTTATCTGAAATGCTTGCAATTAGAAGAGTTTCAGATTTACGATTCTTTTGGATTTTGGAATATTTGCATATACATAATGAGATATCTTGGGAATGGGACCCAAGTTTCAACACAAAATTTATTTATGTTTCATATTTGCCTCAGGCACATCACCTGAAAGTGATTTTAAACAGTATTTTAAATAAGTTTGTGCATGTAACAAAGTTTGTGGTAAGTACTTATGTGTGGAATTTTCTACTTCTGGCATCATGTTGGCACACAAAAAGTTCTGGATATTGGAGCATTTTGGATTTCAGATTTTTGGATTAGGGATGTATAAGAAAAAAGAGAATAAAGAGTAAAATAACATCTATACAGACAAAAAAGTATGCCAAAAAGAAATACTCAAAAAACAGGTCCAATGTACTACATTATTTCAAAATGAAGTAAAAGACATTAAGAAAATTATATAAGGAATGAAAAAATAAAATTAATTCAAATTCAAAAATGAAGTGACAGAAATCAAGAACCGATTAAAAATTACAGTAACAGAATTTGGGTTCCCACTCTAGGGGCTGGCTCTACTGAGAACCACACCTCAGGCCCTACTGGAGCTGCCTTCAGTGTTATTAATGAAGGAGCTGAGTTTCTTTACTTTTAAAAGTGGCTTTAAAATATTTTAAAATAATAAATATTGTTGAGTGATTGTAGTAAAGATAACTAAATAAAACATGAAAAATTTATTTTAGAATGTTGTGGCTGCTTCAGTAGAAAATTCAAATTTAAATCTCAAGCCCTGTACTTTTAATCCAAAGACTGTGGCACATTACTACATTGATTGTGGTTTGGTGAAAAGTGAATATAATTTTCTGGAAGCCAAAACCAAAAAGGTGAATTTAATATGGGGTGACAAATGTCAAAATGTATTATGGAGACATTATACTTATGTAGAAACTTACCCCAAATTTAGTAGACAGAATAATCTTTTGTAATGTCACATATGCATTGTTATTATAAATTGGAATTTTGCCATCATAAAGATGTGAGGAATATGTTTAAGAAAAGGATGCTATCAGCACGCCAGGCACGGTGACCCACGCCTGTAATTCCAGAACTTCAGGAGGCCGAGGCAGGTGGATTGCTTGAGCTCAGGAGTTTGAGACCAGCCTGGGCAACATGGTGAAACACAGTCTCTAAAAAATATACAAAAATTAGCTGGGTGTGGTGGCACATACCTGTAATCCCAGTTACTTGGGAGGCTGAGGTGGGAGAATAGCTTGAGCTTGGGAAGCAGAGGTTGTGGTGAGCTGAGATCACGCCACTGCGCTCCAACTTGGGTGACAGAAAGGATGCTGTTAGCAGAAAAACTGAGTGGTAAACTTACAGCAAATCATTCTCAAGGTGAGAAAGCATGTGTAATTGTAAGAAGCCTACTCAATATGACTTGTTTTACAAACCAAGAAAATTGAGCTTGGCCATGCATGGTACTCATGCCTGTAATTCAAGCACTTTGGGAGGCAGAGGTGGGAGGATTGCTTGAGGCCAGAGTTTGACAGCAGCGTGGGCAACATAGTGAGACCTTTCTCTGCAAAATATTTTAAAAATTAGCTAGGCTTGGTTGGCACACACCTGTAGTCCCAGCTACTCTCAAGGCTGAGGTGGGAAGATTGCTTATGCCCAGCAGTTTGAGGCTGCAGTAAGCCATGATGTCACCACCGCACTCCAGCCTGGGCAACAGAAAGAAAGATGCTATCTTGACTTTTTTCAAGAAAGAAATTCAAGCTCGATAAAGTCTGTTCCATGGTGGGTATGTTATTCTGTTGTGAGAAGACACTACAATGGAATAAGATAAAACCTGAGATACAGTGACATAAATCCTGAGTGTGTGTGCATCTGTGAGTGTACACATTGGAGGTAAACAGCTGTCGACTCCATCTATTCCAATCACTGTGGCAGATTTTTCAAACTATAGTACTCAGGCCAAGCCCATCCAACCCTGGTTGAAAGCCACAAATATGGATTATTAAGGCCAATTTGAGAGAGATTTGAGCTATCTGCAGAGGCTGTGCTATAGATAGTCTCGGAAAACTCTCGTATCCCTAAAATTTTTTGCAGAAAATATCAAATTAAATGAATGCTGAAAAATCTTAAGGGAAAAAGGGTGGCTTTGTCAGCAAGTTGTTTTAAAAATTTTCATAACTTGTGCCATTTCTTTGAACCAACATCGAACTGATAGAACATTTTTAAACTAGATTTTGATGGCCGTGTGAGTCCTAGGTCCTGATTCCGACTTCTTCAAAACCATTTCTGATCTGGACTTTGGAACCCTAAAGTGGACCTACCTCACCAAGAAAGGAAATGTAGGTGACCTAGATCTGTTTGCTTATTATTCATTAATAAGGTAATTTGCTAGTACAACGGAGCCACAGATGATTGCAGATAGCATTAGCCAGTTTGTCTGAGGCTCGTTTCTGGGTACATTTGGACACTAGACCCAGGGTGAGTTTTGCCTGCTTTGTTTCCTAGCACCTTAACGTCAGTGTTGCACACAGCCATCCTTTCTTACCTGGTGACTCAATCCTTTCGTGACTTGTTTAGATTCTCTGCTTTTTAAAAAACATGCATTTTCCCAACTCATGGTACATTCCTAGGAGTTTGGAGATGAAAATAAGAGACAATTTAACTCAATTCAACTCAGCCCATTTTATTTTTGTTAGCAGTTTGAACAAAGAATCCTTAGGGTAGAATCAAAACTTTTGATTAAAGAGATTTGAATTTTGGAGAGTTTAGTTTATTTTTGGCATCATGACCCTGGGAATGCAGAGAATTAACTTGTTTCTATTGACTATATAGACATTCAGTTTTGTTTTTAGATGATATAACAGAACTTTATAGTTAGAATATCAGTACATTCTGTAGAACTTTGGAAAAAACACGGACTATCTCCAAGGAAGATACAAAAAACTACTCATGTAATTTTTGGTGTTTTTCATGTAACTAATTCTGTTGTTGTTATTGTTTTTAAATTGTGATTTATGGTGATTATAAGGTAATACATACATGTGGTTAAAATAAACACATAAAGAAAATCAAACAGGCCGGGCATGGTGGCTCATGCCGGTAATCCCAGCACTTTGGGAGGCAGAGGTGGGTGGATCACTTGAGATTTGAGATCAGGAGTTTGAGACCAGCCTGGCCAACATGGTGAAACCCTATCTCTACCAAGAATACAAAAATTAGCCTGGTGGGGTGGCGAGTGCCTGTAATCCCAGCTATTTGGGAGGCTGACGCAGGAGAATTGCTTGAACCCGGGTGGTGGAAGTTGCAGTAAGCCAAGATTGCACCACTGCACTCCAGCCTGGGCAACAGAGTGAGACTTCATCCCAAACAAGCAAACAAACAAACAAACAAACACATACACAAAAAACAGTACAAGATTATCTAGTGAAAAATCTTCTTTTCAGACCTATTCAGACCTATTCCTAAATCTGCAAGTTTCCTTCTGAAGAGACTCTCACAGTTTCTGTGGCTAAGGTTGATAAGGAGGTGATGAATCAATCCTTTTTGCAACTCAATCTTAGTCTTTAAAGATTAAACAAAACAAAACAAATTGGGCCATAAACCTCTGCACTGTTGGAAAGGGTCACATAGCATTGGTTTCCTAAGAGTCCTCACTGGTGTTTCATGCAAAATGGATAAGATCCAAGGTTTAGAAATGATTGCACAATAAAAATTAGAATTCTCTGTTGTGGATCATTGAATAGGTGCCACTCAGGTTACAATTTAACCAAGCTAAAGAAACCAAACTATGGAAACAAATGGTAATAAGTAGAACAATCATTAGAGATTTGAAACAATTTGAGTTTAATTTATAGTTTATGGAATATTCCTTTTCCATCAATGTCGTATAATTTGAATAACTGTTTAAAGTAATTGCCTTTGGTGAAATAGGATTTTTCAGAGATAGCTGTATTACCAGAGAAATTCATTTCCTAGTTTTATAAACCTAATTGTAAATGTTTATCTTTGTATTCACTGTTATCTGATTCTTTTTTTCATATAAGAAATTCCTTGTCTTCTCATGGTCAATACCCACTTGTCTTTGATATTTGAATACTAAATTCTAAAATCAATCTCCCTTTACAGTTCATTGCATTAAGCTACTATCTTAGAACATAGGATAGATATTTTCTGTGAAAAAGTTATTTATGTTCTGGATTATTTTGGGTTGTATTTGAATAGCTCAGAACCCAATATTTTATTAGTGTGATCTGAATTATTTTCTTCCAATTCATTTATCTTGACATGTTTATACTGAATTCATCTGTCTAATTTTTACATTTTTAGAGTCATTGTTAACCTCAATGGTAGTTTACAATCCACACAATAAACATTCATTTCTCTAACCAGCAAATATTCAATGAATATCCACTATAGGTCAAGGGCGGATAAGACACAGCATAGTTTCTTACAGCCTCATAGTGTTAGATCTGAGAGGCCAAACAACATGGAAAAGCAAAAACAAAAACAAAAACAAACAAAAAAACCAAAACAAAACCAAAACCTTGGACAAATCAGTTTTATAAAATGTTAATACAGAAAATACATTCATAAATCTGAACATCCCCTTGATGGTGAGATATTGCAATAATAACATTGACAGAATAAGCTTTACTCTTGCATAGAAAAACAGTTGCCTGTTATCCACAGGTATTAATTATTGGACAGGAGTTCAGAATGTTTGGTCGTTCACGATTTTAATTTGTGTTCTACAAACTCTAAAAGAGTTGTTTGGTCCTGGTACCAAAGGTTTTACTTTCTGGCAGCTACTGAATCAGTAGGGGTAAGATTGGTCAACTGAGAAGGCCTGGTTTGCTTAGCACTAACTTGCTGGAATTGATTACGAGGGAACATTGCCAAAATAAATTGATGTCATTAGTATTTTTATTCATAAGTAGTAGGATAAGTCCAAAGCTAGCCCTGTAACATCTTGGTCTGTTTCTGTAGCAAATATATCTACCTCCTAATGCTTGATGTGTATTTTTATGGAAAAACAAAGGTCATATAGTTCAATTATTACCTAATTACAACATTTTTTTGTTACCATAAGCAAAAGAAAGAAGCATCTTTCATCTTTTAAGTGAAGCTCTTGAATTTCTCCCCAAATCTATTCCCATCTACTTTTTCCTTTTATCAATAAATGGTAACTGTCCCCCAATTGTTTATGCCAGAAACCTGGTTGTCATCCTTGAAAATTCCATCTCCCTCTGAAAGGTACTTCACATCCAATCAATGACCTTTCTACCTTAAAATATTTATTAAATGTATCCACTTCTCTCCATCTTCATTGTCATTTGCCTAATCCAAACCACCATTGTATCTCTCTGGATGACTGTGAAAACCTTACTGGCTGTTCTGTGTCCACAGTTGCCCTTTCTTCAGTCCAGTCCCCAATAACTATGAGAATGACAGTTCAAAGGAAACATCATATTATGTCATTTCTCTGCTTAAAACTCTCAGTGGCTTCTCAGTGCTCTTAAGAGAAATTCAAACATCCTTGACATGGCTCTGTGTGATTGCTACTGTCATTTTGAGCTCTTGCTCTCCATGCCCCAGCCATGTCACCCTCCCTTCTCCAGTGAACCTCAAGCTCTTTTCTCTTAGGGTCTTCTAACACATTTCCTCTGCTGGCATCTGCTTTCTCCATCTCTGGGCAGGAACTTATCCATCAAGTTTTAGCTTGAATGTCACTGTGCCCTCAATCCTGATCCTACATGCTAGATTGGATCCCCCTATTATGTTTTCCTCCAAGCACTCTATTCTCATTTTTAAATAATACTTACTAGTAATAATTATGTCATTATTTGTATAATTATTCATCCAGTGTTCATCTTTCCCATTACTATAAGCTCTGTGAGTACAGAGACCTCACCTGTTTTTGCTCATGTTGTATTTGAAGCATCTAGCGCGTGTCGTAGCACAATAACTGCTTAGTAAATAATTGTTGAAAGCAAATGAGGGCAGCTACTCACTAAAACACAGAATGATTCAGTTTTAATGTGTGAGATCTTGGGTATTAAAATATTTTTAATTAATTCAGAACCTGTAAAATAATCAGTTATCTTTTCTGAGCATTGACACCATATACTATGGTTTAGCAAGTTTTTCCCTTTCTCTCTCTTTTAAGACAGTCACAGAGTCTATATATCTTCTCTGGCCTTTCACTGGAAGGTTTTTTGAATCTCTGTAAGAAGAGATTACCATGCACCCACTTTCCTTTTGCTACAGGGCTGGCCTGCATGTTTTACTCTGCTATTCTTAAACTCTACAGGGTAGCTTTTCGTGAATGCCCCCCGTCCCTGATGCAGCCTGTCTTTGACTCCACCAAGATGGTTGTGCAGTTCTAGTTATTGCTTCTGTGTCTTGGTTCTCAGATATAAGTCCACTTCCCACTTGTCAATGATGTTGCTACTGCCACAGCTCATGATTTCCATTGAGCAGTCTTTGCTTATTCCCATTGTCACAACATTTCACTATTTAGAAAATTATTTCTGTTGGAAAACTGGGAAATCTTGTTATTTTTCTTCTCCCCCAAATCATTTGAAAAATATTAATTAAAATGATACTAACACAGATACTTTGGACACCACTGTGACATTTTTTCCTAATTTTTATCCCTAAGCCAGTTCTCTGTCCATAGGACAGACTCTAAGGAGGCCTCATTTTCTCTACCCCATGGCCTTCACACTTTCCTTTTCCCTTGAGTGTGTGTGTATGTGACCTGTGACTTGCTTTTAACCAATAAAATACAGAAAGGTGATAGGATATACTTGGTTACATATATGTGATTGTGTTAATTAAGACTGTAACATCCTTCTTGCTGAGACGCTTTCTCTCTTGCTGCCTTTAAAGAAGCAAGCTGCTGTGTTGTGAGCTTCCCTGTGGAGAGCACATGTAACAAGGAAACTGAGGGCAGCCTCCAGCCAACATCTAGTAAAAAACTGAGACTCTTAGTCTGTCATCCTAAAAAGAACTGAATACTGCCAATATTCATGTGAGTATGGAAGTGGATCTTCCCCTAGTCAAACTCAGATGAGAATCCAGCCCTGGCCAACATCTTGAGTTTAGTCTTGCAGAGAACCCAGCTAAGCTGTACTTGAATGCTTGACTCACAGAAACTGAGATAATAAATGTGTGTTGTTTTAAGTCACTAAGTTTATAGTAATATTGTTATGCAGCAAAAGATAACTAATGCATCTATTCTTTTTTTATTATACTTTAAGTTCTGGGGTACATGTACAGAATGTGCAGTTTTGTTACATAGTTATACACGTGCCATAGTGGTTTGATGCACCCATCAACCCATCACCTACTATCCCTCCCCTACCTCCCCATCCCCAAACAGGGGGTGATGTTCCTCTCCCTGTGTCCATGTGTTCTCATTGTTCAATTCCCACTTATGAGTGAGAACATGCAGTGTTTGGTTTTCTATTCTTATGTTAGTTTGCTGAGAATGATGGTTTCCAGCTTCATCCATGTCCCTGCAAAGGACATGAACTCATCGTTTTTTTATGGCTGCACAGTATTCCATGGTATATATGTGCCACATTTGCTTTATCCAGTCTATCGTTGATGGACATTTGGGTTGGTTCCAAGTTATCTATTCTTAACTGAAGTGCTTTTATCTCACACTCTTTTCCCACCCATGTATGGATAAGAAAACTTTCAGCACAAAACTTGGTCAAAACTTTGTGAAAAAGTAAATATTATGGCATCCTCTTCTTACATGTAATTATTTACCTACAAAAAAAATCTAATCAAGTATGATTTTTGTCTTAAGAATCCTTATGATTATCCCTTCTACCTCCAGGGGTCATATGTATGTACACATTCAGAAGTAAGACCTTTAATAATTGATTTCATCAGTTCCTGGCTAGGGAAATATGGCTACAACCACTTCTTCCTTGATAAAACCTCTCTCATGAATAGGACATCTCCCATTCTAGCACAGGGTAATCTAACACAATATCATCTGTTAATAATGTAATAGCTAAAGATATTTCTCTAAAAAAGGTTGTCTGGTTTTTACAAATTTTCTAAAAGTTACATTTAAAAAGTAACAAAAGCCAGATGAGATGGATTTTAGTAGTATATTTTATTTAATGGAAGATACCTAAAATAATTTCAGCATGTAATCAATGTAATAAAATTAATGAGACATTTTTTCTCTTTTCCCCCTAGGTCTTCAAAATCCTATTTTTTTTTTTACACTTAGAGCACACTTTGATTTAGATTAGCCATGTCTTACATGCTCAGTAACCATATGAGGGTTATTCACTAGTGTAGTGGACAGCACAGCTTTAGATAGTTACATGAGCATGTTAAACTACAGACATAAAATAATCCACAAAAAAATCTGCTTGAGGCAGCTGATTGAAAATGCATATCACAAATACACATGTAAATAGAAGATCTGAGTACCTAGGCAGATGTGGATCAGAGAAGGAAGCTCTATTAGGGTTCTCCAGAGAAACAGAACAAATAGTATACATATAGATGTACAGAAAAAAATTTATTATGAGGGATTGACTCATGAAAGCTGAGAAGTCCCATAATCTGCTATCTGCAAACTGGAGGTCCAGGAAAGCTGGTGGTGCTCTATCTCAGCCCAAAGATCTGAAAACCAGGGAAGCCAATGGCACAAGTCTCAGTCGGAGCCCAAAGGCCCAGTGTCTAAGGACAGGAGAAGATGGATGTCCCAGCTAAAGAAGAGAGTGAGTTTGTTCTACTTCTGCTTTTCTTTAAATTTTTATTATTTTTAAAATTTTTATTTTATTTTTATTTTTTTCTAGAGACAGGTTCTCACTCTGTCACTGAGGTTGAAGTGCAGTGGTGTGATCATAGCTCACTACAACCTTGAACTCCTGGACTCTAGCAATCCTCCTGCCTCAGCCACCCAAGTAGCTAATTTTTTGACAAGGGTGTCTTTATATTGCTCATACTAGTCTTGAACTCTGGCCTCAAGCGATCCTCCTGCCTTGGCCTCCCATTGGGATTATAAGTGAGCATGAACCACTGGGCCCAGCCTAATACCTCTGCCTTTTTGTTCTATCTGGGCCCTCAATGGATTGGATGATACATGCTCACATCAGTGAGTGTGAATCTTTCTTACTCAACCACTGATTCAAATGCCCTTCTTCCAGA
This sequence comes from Chlorocebus sabaeus, assembly GCF_047675955.1. Taxonomy (NCBI): domain Eukaryota; kingdom Metazoa; phylum Chordata; class Mammalia; order Primates; family Cercopithecidae; genus Chlorocebus; species Chlorocebus sabaeus. The sequence goes on along the minus strand of NC_132918.1, from coordinate 30,330,034 downwards.
AACCCTCACAGACACACCCAGAAATGTTTTACCAGCTATCTGGGTGTCCCTTAGTCCAGTCAGATTGACACATAAAATTAACCATCACAGAAGTCATGATAGGTGCTATGATTTAATAAAGGCACAATGAATCCTTGGCATATGCGGATTTTACATCTGTAGTACCACCTGCCCAAGAGTGACTCAAAGGATCTTGATATGTAGGTCTTGTAACCGTGCTGTGGTGTGAATTTGAAGCAGCCTACTACAGGAACAATGCCTTGGCTGATGTGTAAGTCTGTCTGACCTCCCTGTGTCTGCACATCTCTACTTATCTCATAAGTGGTAACAGTCACTAAAAGCCTGACGGAGCCACTTAATTTTTTCATTTATATTTGTGGCATCTTATGGTGGAAATCACACGCATGGCAAAATATACAGACTGCAGGCACTGAAACTGAATCATTTGCCAATGTCAGATTTTTTTTTTTTTTTTTTTTTTTTTTTCGGGGGGACAGAGTCTCACTCTGGTCCAGGCTGCAGTGCAGTGCAACCTCTGCCTCCTTACTTACTGCAACCTCTGCCTCCTGGTTCGAGCGATTCTCCTGCCTCAGCCTCCTGAGTAGCTGTGAATACAGGCACATACCACCATGCCCAGCTAATTTTTATATTTTTAGTAAAGATGGAATTTCACCATGTTGGCCAGTCCGGTCTCGAACTCCTGACCTCAAGTGATCCACCCACCTCAGCTCCCAAAGTGCTGAGATTTCAGGCGTGAGCCACCACCCCCAGCCCAATGTCAGATTTTGATGGAGCAATGAGAGGCTTGTGAGAGTAGACCGGGTTCTCCTCTCTGCTTGCATTTAATTAAAAACTATGGAGTCCCTATGAAGTGTTAAGCCCCATTTATTGAAAGTTTTTATCATAGAAAACTTCAATTTTTCTTTCTTTTCCAGATGTCAAGCTATCTTAATAATATTTGTTAATATTGTTGTTTAATGAGCCTAATAGAAAATTCTTACTCTTAATTTAACAAATTATTCCTTTCAGAAAATTTACATGTTAAGGTTCCGTGAAGGAGAAATGAAAGATCTTTACCTGAGGATATGTAAGTACTCTTCCGTCAGATACAACTGATTCTCAGTCAGAGGGCTAGAGTGTGTCTGAAGAATTATCCGGACTCCATCTCTTTCTCCTTGATGGAGAAGAACTATGTTATGAATATGCATTAAATTTTGGTGGTAAGCATGCAAATATGTTTTAAATATTTCATAATTTAAAACAATCATTGGAGTGGACGCAGTGGTTCACGCTTGTAATCCCAGCAATTTGGGAGGCTGAGGTGGGTGGGTTACTTGAGCTCAGGAGTTTCAGACCAGCCTGTGTGATGTGGCAAAACCCCATCTCTACAAAAAATACAAAAACTTAGTTGGATGTGGTGGTGTGCGCCTGTAGTCCCAGACACTCTGGAGGCTGAGGTGAGAGGATTGCTTGGGCCCAGGAGGTGGAGGTTACAGTGAGCCGAGATTGAGTCATTGCATCCCAGCCTGGGCAACAGAGTGAGACCCCATCTCAAAAAAAAATTTTTTTTTAAGGAAAGATCATACAACTTGTTCTCTGATCTCTTTCCATTAATAAAGGAATTCTCTATCTTGGTACTACAGCCATTTTTTGCTGGGTAATTCTTTGTTGTTGAGGGCTGTCCTATGTATTGTAGGATCTCTGCCTCTGTCCATTAGATGCCAATATCTTAAAGTTGTTCTCTCATTTCTATTCCCACAGTCATTATTTATTTTGGGCCCTCAACACCTCTCTTCAAGACTCCACATCAGTCCATGGAATAGCCTGTGCATTCAATCTCTCACCTTGGTAATATACCCTTCACATTGCCAAAAAAAGAGTGATACTTATAATTTATTTAGCATCTACTCTGTGCCATTTGAGCACTGATTACTTTCATTTGTCAGCTCTAGTCTGATCTGATGAAATTAAGAAACAGAAAAGTTAAGCGACTTGCCCCAAATGACACTGCTAGTGAGTATAAGAAAAGATTAAAATTTAGGTATGCTTAATTTCAAAGTCTGTGATCTTAATGTCATCATACTGCCTGAAACATGACATTGCCCTGAAACACAACTGGAAGTTGTTTCTTCCTTTTCACAAACTTTCAGTGTCTTCCCAGTACATGCCTCACTCTTCAAGGCAATATGATTCATCCATTCCTTTCTGGCATCCTTTCCCATAAATATTTCCATGCACACTGCATTCTTTTTCTTTTTCTTCTTCTTCTTCTTTTTTTTTTTTTTTTTTTTTTTTTTTTTTGGAGATGAAGTCTCACTTTTGTCCCCCAGGCTGGAGTGCAGTGGCACGATTTTGGCTCACTGCAATCTCCGCCTCCTGGGTTCTAGTGATTCTCCTGCTTCAGCCTCCTGAGTAGCTGGGATTACAGGCGCCTGCCACCACGCTGGGCTAATTTTTGTATTTTTAGTACAGCCAGGGTTTCACCATGTTGGCCAGGCTGGTCTCGGACTCCTGACCTCAGGTCATTCGCCTGCCTCGGCCTCTTAAAGTGCTGGGATTACAGGCGTGAGCCACCGCGCCCAGCTGCACACTGCATTCTTATCTCACTGGGCAGCGACCAGCTTCCCAAACTTGCTGCAATGCTTAAATCTCCCCAAAATTCATATATAAAAATCCTAACTAGGTGATGGTATTAGGAGGTAGGGCTTTTTGGGGGATGATTAGGTAATGAAGGTAGAACCCTCATGATTGGGATTAGTGCCCTTAAAGAAAAGACCCCACAGAGCTAGCCACCCTTTTCACCATGTGAGGACACAGTGAAAGGTGTCTTCTGTGAAAAAGAAAGTGGGCCCTCATCAACCTCCGAATCTGCCAGTGCTTTGATCTTGGACTTCTCCGTCTCTAGAACTATAAGAAATACATTTCTGTTGATTATGAGCTACTCAGTCTGTGGTATTTTGTTACAGCACCCTGAACAGACTCAGGAACTTGCCATGTATTTTCATGCCTTTGCCCATGCTGTTTCCTCAATGCGAAAAGCACTTTCTATCTTGTTCTCTTCTCTAAAATTCTAATCCTCCTTCAAACCTTAATTCAGATTCCTTTTTTGTCCAGTGAAACATTTCCTGATATGCACGGGATTGTTTCTTCTTCTTACTCCCATAGCACATTGCTAGTTGCATATAGCTTTAAAATCATTCTGTTTTATTAGGTGCTTTTCCATATATCTGTCTGTAAATACCTGGAGGGCAGGAATCCTTCCTTATTTACACTCTGCTTCATTCAAAAGAGACCAAGGCAACTAGAGGCTTCCTCTTTTTAGCTCTGTATTTCCTAGAACACAGCACATATGAATTTCTATAACACGTCCACACACGACACTCAATAAAATTTGGTCAAATATGTGGGAAGGTGAATGAACAAACACTTGACAAAAGATTTATGATGCATTTTCCCTGACTATGAGCATGATAGAAAGTTTGGAAAATACAAGGAAGAAATAAGTAATCTGTATTCTCACCATAGATATTTCGGAAAATATCTTTCTGGTTAGCTGATGCTGAGCAGATGGCTTAGAAAATCACCAGTTAGGTGTCATTTGGTATAGGTATAGGGTAGAACACAGTTGCATAGAGCCTTGCCCTGTCAGCACCTGGCAGAGGGGTATACTTGTGGGTAAAGCAGGACACATCAAGGGGCTTTTCATAGATATTATTTTATTATTTATAGGAATTTTTATGTATAGGCATAAAATTCAAAAGTTACAAAGGGGTATTAAGTGAAAGTAATCTCCTTCCACTCTTGTCCTTCAGTCACTTAGTTTCCCTCCCTACAGGTAACTATTATAATCAACAGATTTTATTTGATTTTGTAAGATAATTGCTATGGTCTGAATAATAATATGTCCTCCAAAGTTCATATGTTGAAACTTAATCATCAATATGATAGTGTTAAAACATGGAGACTTTAGGGGGTGATTAAGTCATAAGGGCAGAGCCCTCATGTATGTGATTGGGGCCCTATGAAAGGGCTTGAGGGAGTGGGTTTGTTCTTATCCACTCTTTGGCCATGTGACAACACCCAGACAGCGCCATCTATGAGGAACCATCTTTCACCGGATAGTCATCCTGGCAGCATCTTGGTCTTGTGTCTCTCAGTCTCCAGAATTGTGAGGAAATAAATTTTTTAAAAATAAAGGACCCAGCCTTAGGTAATTTATTACAGCCGCACAAACAGGCTAAGACAATGATTATTTCAAATAGTACTTATTTGGAAAAAATGTTTATACATTACTATTATGTCTTAGACAAAAAAACTGCTATTAAAAATCTAACATCTAAATAATAACTTTGATTTAGCTAGAATTACCAGTAAATTGCTTTGTAAAAGAATAATTATTTTAAAACTCAGGTGAATGACTAGTCTTGAGGTTGCAATAAACATGTTGCATTTGTTCATTGTGGTGGTTTTTGTGTCTTCAGTGACTAACAGTAGGCTTCTGGAGAAAAGTCATATAACCATATAATTTGTCATCTTCAAAACTGCCCCCACCAATCCTTTTTTTTCCTCCAAATCAACCACTCTCATGAGTGGCTAATTTAAACCTGAATTCTCAAACCTCTGATCCTGTCACCTTCCTCTGCACTTCCAGCAGATGACCATGCTTCCTCTTTGCAGGGAAAAAGAAATCATTGTAAGGGTTTTCTCATAGAACAGACTTCTGGCAAGCAGATGCACATGTAAGTTTTGGAAGGAATATGTTGTGGTTGATTTTCTATGAAAGGAGACGGTCTGAGGCATGGATTTATATTGATTCATGGGCTGAGTTAAGTCACGTCACGAAAGAACAAGATTGAAAGACTGTGATAAGAAGATACAGGGAAAGAAGCACATATGGACACTTTTAAATTGTGCCCAGAGTATGAAAATAACAGGGTACCACGGGGATACTTGTCAAATGACTCCTTCAGTAGGGGAGATTCTCAATGACTAAGTGGACAAAAGGGTTTTTCCTCAGACATCTAAGTGTTCAATGGGCTCATTTAAAAAGTTTCTGCAGTAGCAGGGAAGGAGTTTATGCATAGATTCAACATTGACTTCCCTCACTGGGGCTTATATGGCTAGTTCAACACCAGAGTACCAATGATAACTACTGCAGTGATGAATATCTGAGGCCCTGGTCCAATCCCAAGCCCCGGAGTAGGAACCAGTCATCTAGTGGCAGGTTGATTACGCAGGTCTTCTTCCATCATGGAGAGGGCAGCAGTTTTTTCTCACTACAACATGTGTGTACTATAGATATAGGTTTATTTTCCCTGCATGCAAAATTCTTACCTGCATCATTATCCATAGATCTACTAACCAATTCACTGATATTCCATTAATGATTGCTTTTGACCTGGGAATTCATTTATTGGCAAATGAAGTAAAGCATTAAGCTAATTAATTCTGTTGATATTCACCAATCTCACCATGTATCCCATCACCCAGAAGTGGAAAGGCATTTAAAAAGACAGAAGGTAAATTGGGAGGCCCAGTTTAGGTACCAGCTGGGAAATACGACCTCGCAGGGTTGTAGTGCTAGCACTCAGGATGCAATAAATGCATATCGTCTTCCATGGCCACAATACATTCTTTTAGGAGCAAATGGATGTGAAGAAGGAGTGACATCTCCCACTAAATTCTTGTTTCCTGTCCCTGTAACTTTTAATTCTGCTTGTCTAACAGTCTTATTTTTTAAGGGAAGAATGGGTCCATCAGGAGACATAAAAGTGGTTGCATTGAACTGGAGGTTGAGACTGGCACCTGATCTTTTTGGACTCTTCATGCTTCATGAACAAGGGAAGAAAAAGATTGCATATATTGGCCGGGGTGCTTGATTCTTATTTTAAAGGGGTAGAGTTTCTACCAGACAATGAATGCAAGGAGGAGTATAATTGGAATCTAGGGCATCATTTGTCTTCTGCTACTACCATGTCTAGTGGCAAAAGCCAATGCAAAATCTTAGGAATCTATATGCCAGAGTCATAAAAGGCCTTTTAGGAAGGAAGTTTAGATAATCTCATGAGGTAAATGATTCATCTAAGTTTCTGGCTGAAGGCAAAGAGAACGTAGAATAAATAGTTGAGGAAGGATGTTATAAATCCTAGTTATGGTCTCATGATCTGTAGTACCTACCTTTATTTTCTTCCTTGCTATGTTCTTTTTTTCCCTCGCTCTTTTCATCTGTGTTTAACTTTACAGTTTAGTCTACAGATTTCAGAATATCAACACTGATTGTGACTTTGCATGAAAAGGAAAAAACATTACCCAAAGATACATGGAGTAATTGATGAGCTTCTGTATCTCAAAGGGAGACAATGAATGTAGCTTCTTTTGTATAAGAAATAATTAAATTATGAAAGGCAAGAACATGTTGTTTCAATTTGTGGTTTGAAATTTTAACATGGGAAGAAGGGTGAATGGATGGTGAATCAAAGGGATGGGCAGCAGCAAATATTACTGATTGGCTCATTCCACACCTTTCCAATCCCATTGTTACATGGCTTCCTGGGCTTTAGAAGCTGGAAAACTAGACTATATTTCCAAGACTCTCTTGAAGTGTAGCTGGGGTTGCTCACGGTTTCTGCTGGCAGACCCCCATCCCCCAACAGACTTGGCAGGCAGAAGTGAACATCACAAGGCAGAGGCCACAAGGTTCTTCTGGCAGGCACAGTCATAAAGGCTTTTTTCTACTGCAGCTGTTGGAGAGGTTCTGGTGACCAGATCCTGCATTCATGGGTATCAAGCAGCATGTGGTGGCAGCAGGGACATATCTGCTGGAAAGTTCCCATGGTGTGGTTGATCACTTCTTCTGGCTGTGTTGGCTATGAAACATTCAAGCTTGGTTTCTGGGCTCCTTCAGACATGCTCTAAGCTAACCAATACCCTGTAATAAATCCCTTTCCACTTAAACTAATGAGAATGTACTCTGTCTGAGACTAGGACTCTAATTAATATGTTTCTAAACTAGTCAACAGCAAGGGGAATAGGACCCCCCAGTTTTGAGGTGGGCAGGAGTGGATGTTTGACAATCAGATCTCTTGACCTCACATTCTGCTCTTAGCCACTCAAATTTGGCATATACATCCTCTGCTACCGCTCTTGTGAAGATCACTAAGACTCCCTGTGTAACCTCTTGGCACCATTTGATCCTGTTGCCCACCTAATACTTTTTTTTTTTTTGAAGTCTCTCTCTTCCTTTAGCTTCTGTGTACATAGTCTTCTGGTTTCCTTCATTCTCCGTGTTTCTCCTCAGTATTCTTTGAGGGACCCTCTTTCGCTGCTTCTGATCTTTTAATGATGAGGATTTCTCAGTGTTCTATAATTAATCTGCTTTTCTTCTTACTCTACATATTATTCAAGGTGATTTTAGATTCTCTCTACTTACGTGCCTTTAATTAATGCCTGCACAATGCCGACTTCCAAATTTATTTCTTCAGGATAGTCACCTCTCCTAGGCACCAGCTGCAGTCTAAATATCTCCAACTCAGTGGCTCCTAAGCACTTTAAACACAGCATGGATGAAACAGAATTCATCAGCTTTCTACTCTTACCACCTCAAAATATCTCAAATTAGCAAACTTCTCTTTCATTGTGTTTCCTGTACTGGTGAATGGCACCACTGTCCACAGGGTTGCTCCAGCCAGAAACTGGACATCAACTGTCAATCTCTCTTTTGCTTAGTCAGTCTTCAAGCCCTGCTCTTTCTAATTCCAAACTATTAATATGTCTCAATTTTCCTCTACTGTCTTAGTTTTAGATGCCACCATCTGCAGTCTGGTTTACTGCCACAGCCTGCCAACCAGTCTCTATTCCTTCAATCTTGCCTCTCCCTAGTTCATTCTTCACACTGAAGGCAGACTAATACATCCAGATTACATGTTGAGTCATGTTTTTTCCCCATCCATGGAATAACTATACCCTTTTCACAGGGTTTGCAGGGTCTTCCATGGGCTCACTTGTCTAGCATCATTTATTGTGCTCCTTGCTCCCTGTCCAACATGCTTTATGTCCACCATATTGAACTTTTCTCAGGTCGTAGAATATGCCATGTTCTCTTGAGCTTGTGGAACAGTGTGCCATAAAATTACACTCTATGTCTCTCTAAGGGTACTGATTTTAACTTGGATATTATTTTCTTCAGCAAGTCTTTTTCTTCTGGGCCTTTGTTCCTGCTTTGTCTTCCACTAGCAGGCAAGGTACCTTCCACTCTCCGTATAATGCATTTGTGACATGCAGTTGTGACTCTTGATTTACTTTTCTATTTCATCTCAATGCACCTAGCATTGTGGAGGCAAGAGCTATGACTATTTTGTTCATTGTTAATGGTCTCATCACCTAGCAGAGTAGTTGGCACTTATTTGTAAAATGAGTGAACAATTGACACAATTAATAGGGTAGTATATGTTAGGAGAGTAATAGTTAAATAATTTTTCAGTAATTGCTGCCCAGTAGTCATAATTGTAACAATTTAGCATTAGCTAAAATGAAACAGTTGAATAAATCTAAATCACTATCCAGCAGTGTGTTTCTTTATACCATTACCAACTTAAAAAAAGGTTTATTGAGGTACAACTTACAACAAAAAGTATAAATCTTAAATCTAAAGCTTGATTGATTTTTGCTTATGTATATGCCTATATAACCCCCACTCAGATCAATGTATAGAACACTTCCAGCATCCCAGAAGGCTCCCTTGCCCCCTCTTCCAATGAGTATCCTCCCAAAAGTAATCGTTATTTTGACCTATATCAATTAGCACAGATTTGTTTGCCTGATTTTGAACTCTGCATAATGGAATTATAAAGTATGCAATTTTTAATGCTTTTTTTTTTTTCTCAACACCATTTTGGTGACACTTGCATTTTTTCATTGCTATAGTCATTCCATTGTGTGAACACGCTATATTTTATCAATTTTACTGTAAAAGGACATTTTGGTTGTTTCACCTTTTATGAATAATTTCACTTATTATGAGTAAAGCTATTATGACTATTTTTATATATGTATTTTGGTAGATGCAAGCACTAATTTCTTTCAGGTTGGTAGCAAGAAGAGAATTTGCTTTATCATAGGCTATGCACATGTTTAGCTTAAGTAGATATACTGCCAAATATTTTACCAAAGTCATTACAATTTATACTCCTATTGATGAATGTATGAGAGTTCTAAATGTTCTATATCCTTGACATTGCTTCCTATTGTCTTTTGCCAACTTACAAAAATGTACACAATCATCCAAGATAAAAACTGAGATTACAAATTACTATGGTACTATAAAAGCATTCAAAATAGGCTTCCTGAGATTGGTGAGTTTCCAGGGGTAAAATAGTAAGAATGGCTAACATTGAGCATTTGTTGCTTGCTCGGCATATTCTAGACACTTTATGTAGATTACCTTATTTAATCATCACTATAGCTCTATAAAGTAGGTACTGTTATCCTCATTTTGTGGATGAGGAATTTCAGGCATAGAGAGACATATTATTAATTCATAGAGTTTTAAAGAGCTGATCTATATAGATGAGTGAATGCAAACTCTCATTACTGACAAAAAAGTCAACCTGGAAAGCAGCCTGCCTCTTATGAATGGAAGACCACTTAGCTTATTCGAGATAGAATCTGGATTAGAATCCAGATCTCCCAAGTTCTCATCTGGCATTGTTAATAAATCAACAGTGCAAAACCTAGATAATATTAACAGTAACCCAAACAAACATTTTTAAAAAGTGCCTTATTCCATTCAGAATTTAGTTATTATAACTTTGGTTTGTGGAATAGTTTCACTGAGTTCTAAAGCCATTTGAAAAGTGTCAAGCAAGATAACAGGAGAATAGCATTCATGTTTTGTAGGACCAAAAGCTTAAACAATTTGGGCAAGACAGTTGTTAAGAAAAATATTATAGAAATATCTTAACTTTTGCAAATGTTACAAAAACGTATGACCATGTGCTCCAGTCTCCAATTATGAAGAGTTTCCCCAATTATCCCTCTTCTGATATTCATGCCCTTGTATGGTTCTTCTTCCATATTGTATTGAAGCTGGTCTGTGAGACCAGTGGAATATAGAAGTGATGATATGTCACTTCTGAAGCTAGGTTATAAAAGACGTGATGACTTCTACATTTCTTGGATCATTCACTCTGGGAGAACATCGTTAACATATTGTATGAAACCTCAGACAGCCCTGGGGAGAAGCCTGTGTGGTGAGAAACTGAGGCTTCCAGCTTACAACAAAGTCAGTGGACCATTTTGGAAGCAGATCCTCGAGTCCTGGTCAAGCCTTCAGATAACTGCAGCCCTGGCTGACAATCTGACTGTAACTTATTGAGATATCCTCAGCCAGAGCCAATCAGATAAGTTGCTCCCAGATTACTGACTCTCAGAAACAGTGTGAGATAATACATTTATTATTTGAAGCTGGTATGTTTAGAGTAATTTGTTATACAAAAATTGGTAACTAATACAGACCCCTCACAGGCCTTGGAAGAGACCCATATAAGTGAGAGGACCTAAAATTTAAGTTTCATAAGCTTTATAATAAATTGATTTATGCTTATGTTAATAGCCAAATTTATTAGATTGTTGTAGCAGAGACAGTTAGTTCTCCACCAAAATTTGTGCTTTTTTCCACTGCAGCTGTAACTAGTCTGTCAAGCCATGAGCCACATTGGCTAGCTTGCTTTGCAGCTAAATGTTTCATGTGACTCAGCTCTTGCTAATGGAATGTGAACAGAAATAATACATGCCCTTCTAAACCGTGCTTTCAGGAGACTGGGCATTGTGCTCCTTTCCTCCTCACGGTCCAGGATGGTAACAAAGTGACCTCGGAAGCCACATATTGAGATGGCATAACCCCTGTCTGATTGTGTCCCTGAACGACTTCAGGGAGCACAGTCTTTCCCCCTCTTGTTTGGAACACCTACTCCGTACCATTTCGTTAGAGAGAAATAAGCCTCTATTCCATTTGAGTGATCATTTTTAAAGGTCTGTTTATTAAAATGGGTTAGCCTGCCCTAACTGATTGCAGTTATGCTCTTCAAAATTTAGATACTTGATTTTTTTCTCTTCAGAGTCTAGTCTTGGTGTTATTTATTATTCATTTGTTTGTTAATTTATTAACTTTTTATTCTGTAAATTTTCAGTGATACAAAAGTAGAGGATATCATAGTAGAGGAAGTCTGATGTACCTGTCACTTGGCTTTGGCATTTATGTTATAAGGTCATTCCCATATCCTATGTATATATGCCATATCTACATACATACAGCCATCCCTGTGCTCCTCTGTTCCCTCATGGATTATTTCAGAGCAAATCTCACAATCTCAAACATCATATCATTTTTAGGGGAAAGTTTTAAATGTCATGTAAGAAACCTCCTCCACCTGGAGGAATTCCAGCACCTGGAACTCAGTGCTTTTTGTAAATAAAGTGTTTTTTGTAAAGTTGCAAAAAAGGCCAATTCCTGTTGCTTGACAACACGTGATGAGGACAGTGAGAGCTGTAAGGTTAAGTTCGCCTGCTGGAGGGAAAGGCACAACTCATTCCCACAATCTACCTTCATCCCATTCAAGCTGGACTTTGAGCTTATAAAGGGACCTGACCGTGCAGGGCAGGCTGAAAGTATGAAGTGACCAGCATGAAAGCCAGATGGAGTGGCAGGTAGTGTCAAGAACTGAGGCTAGATAACCTGGGTTATCTAGTTCTATGCTCTTTAACCATTTACTGAATTACTCAGTTCTTCACTTCTTCTCATTTGTAAAATGGAAATAGTATCTATTCTATCTGTCTCACTGGCTTGATATAATTAAATCACCTAACATTTTAAAATTAAGGCTTTATATAATTACTGGTTTCTAATGTGGAAGTAAATGTGAGCGATGTTTTTAATTTTTATTTAATGTTTGCCTTTAGAGCAGAATTTGTAGTCACTCAAGCCACAGGGATCTATTAAAATCAGTGTTAACAGTGGGAATCATTATTTTTCCCAGGTAGGTTTTGGATATGAATCAGTACCACCATCCGTGAAGGGAAAATTATGCTGCAATTTGTATATTTCTAATTATCTTTCATCTGAGAAAATTGGACAGCACCATGGTGAGCCCCTGAAGGAGGAAAGGGCAAATAGAATCTTGCCAGAACTTTTCCCTGAGTGGCTTAGCTTCTCCCCACTCACCAATGGCTAGATTTTTACCTGGGCAGCTCTGGGTGATCTGGGATATGGAGAGGAAGCAGACACCACATTTCCAGATTTTAATGACTTCCCTGCTACATAAAAATGTCTCTTTCTGGATCACTGAGCTCATTCCAACTGGGTTACAGTGTTGGGCAAGGTTGATGTTGACAGAGAAGGAGGCTGAGCAGGTTGCTTGCTCAGCCCCACTGTGGGCTCCCTGAGCTTGCTATGCCTGCTCAGCAGCCCTGATTCACTTCATGCTGGCGTCTTCAGCCTTCACCTTAATCTCTGGCTGTGCCTTTTATCCTCTTTTACCTCTCTATCTTCTTTATTCATTTACAATATTTAAGTAGCGCCATCATAGAACTATTCTTAAAAAGGAAGTTTACAATAATTAAAGTGAAAAAGAAGCAATATATATTTCCTTCTCTCCTACTGAACCTGTTGAAACATTTCTCCTTCCTAGTTTCTATTTTTTTAATGATACAAGAACCTGGTAAGTTTGAGCCTTTTTGTTTTTTTTAACTTTTTATTTTATAGTAGTTTTAGATTTACAAGAAAGTTGCAAGAAAATACCAAGAGTTCCTGTATAACTTTAACCCAGTTTTCCCTCTTGGGTAATGTTAGCATTTTACATTACCAAAGTACATTTGTCACAGCTAAGAAACCAACATTTGTACGTTGTTATTAACCACAGACTTTATTTGGATTTCACTAGTTTTTCTACAAGTGTGTTGTTTCTGTTCTGGACCCTGTCTAGGATATCGCATTACATTTGGTAGTCATGCCTCCTTAGCCTGCTTTTATCTGGGTTTTTCTTATTTTTCATGACCTTGACAGTTTTGAGGAGTAATAGTGAGATATTTTGTAGAATGTCCCTCAATTTCATTTTTTTCCCTGGTTAGACCGGGGAGATAGGTTTTGGGGAGGATGACCACAGAGGTGAAGTACTATCCTTACCATATCATAGCATGAATAAATATTACCAATTTGACTCAACACTGGTTGTGTTAACTTTGATCACTTGGTTAAGGTAGTGTCTGTCCAATTTCTCCACTGTAAAGTAACTCTCTTTCCTTGTCCATACTCCATTCTTTAGAAGCAAGTTACTAAATTCAGCCCATACTCAAGGTGGGAAAAGGGGATTCAACTTCGCCTCCTAGAAGAAAAGCATCTACAAAAATTGTTTGGGATTGCAATAGAAGGAAGATTTATCTCTTCTCCCTTTTTTATTTATTTATTTTATCAGGTTCTAAATCGGCATGAACTCCTGGACATTTATTCTATACTTTGGGTTATAATTCAACACTATGTTTTTCGTTTGTTTGTTTGTTTGTTTTTGAGATGGAATCTCGCTCTGTTACCTATGCTGGAGTGCAGTGGCACAATCTGGCTCACTACAACCTCTGCCTCCTGGGTTCAAGTGAGTTTCCTGCCTCAGCCTCCTGAGTAGCTGGGATTACAGGTGCGTGCCACCATGCCCAGCTAATTTTTGTATTTTTAGTAGAGACGGGGTTTCATCATGTTGGTCAGGCTGGTCTTGCCCTCAAATCTTTTCAGGTTTGTTTTGGGAGCACTTTCACATTTGCTCCCATATCTCTTTGAATGCCCTCATACATTTGTTTTTTGAGCGTTATAGGATGCTCTACTTTGCATTGTCCCTGCCCCAGCCCTAGAATCAGCCATTTCTCTAAGGAGCCCAGATTTCATTTACTAGAGAATGGTATTAGGATTCAAAATTTGAGAATTGAGTGTGCTCGTTGTTACTGGGAAGAGCATTTAAAATATATATAGAAATTGTGTTTGTTTCAGTACCAGCCATTTGCCTATCACTTATAAACTTGATGGAATCCCATATATTTTACTCTATGGGTTAAAATCTGTGTAGATTACACTGTTAATCTGTGTAGTACTTATCTGTTAAATGAATTTCCCATTTAAAAGAAAAACTAACTGAGGTAGATAACATAGCAAGTTTAGATTAAAAAATAATAGCCTTGCAAAGTAAATATGACAGGATAATTTATTTATATGAACAAAAATCGTCTCGTTCCATTAATAAATTTTTTTTTTTTTTTTTTATTATTAAACTTCAAGTTGTAGGGTACATGTGCACAACGTGCAGGTTTGCTACATATGTATACTTGTGCCATGTTGGTGTGCTGCACCCATCAACTCGTCATTTACATCAGGTATAACTCCCAATGCAATCCCTCCCCCCTCCCCCCTCCCCATGATAGGCCCCGGTGTGTGATGTTCCCCTTCCCGAGTCCAAGTGATCTCATTGTTCAGTTCCCACCTACGAGTGAGAACATGCGGTGTTTGGTTTTCTGTTCTTGTGATAGTTTGCTAAGAATGATGGTTTCCAGCTGCATCCATGTCCCTACAAAGGACACAAACTCATCCTTTTTCATGGCTGCATAGTATTCCATGGTGTATATGTGCCACATTTTCTTAATCCAATCTGTCACTGATGGACATTTGGGTTGATTCCAAGTCTTTGCTATTGTGAATAGTGCTGCAATAAACATACGTGTGCATGTGTCCTTATAGCAGCATAATTTATAATCCTTTGGGTATATGTAATGGGATGGCTGGGTCATATGGTACATCTAGTTCTAGATCCTTGAGGAATCGCCATACTGTTTTCCATAATGGTTGAACTAGTTTACACTCCCACCAACAGTGTAAAAGTGTTCCTATTTCTCCACATCCTCTCCAGCACCTGTTGTTTCCTGACTTTTGAATGATCGCCATTCTAACTGGTGTGAGATGGTATCTCATTGTGGTTTTGATTTGCATTTCTCTGATGGCCAGTGATGATGAGCATTTTTTCATGTGTCTGTTGGCTGTATGAATGTCTTCTTTTGAGAAATGTCTGTTCATATCCTTTGCCCACTTTTGGATGGGGTTGTTTGTTTTTTTCTTGTAAATTTGTTGGAGTTCTTTGTAGGTTCTGTATATTAGCCCTTTGTCAGATGAGTAGATTGCAAAAATTTTCTCCCATTCTGTAGGTTGCCTGCTCACTCTGATGGTAGTTTCTTTTGCTGTGCAGAAGCTCTTTAGTTTGATGAGATCCCATTTGTCAATTTTGGCTTTTGCTGCCGTTGCTTTTGGTGTTTTAGACATGAAGTCTTTGCCCATGCCTATGTCCTGAATGGTACTACCTAGGTTTTCCTCTAGGATTTTTATGGTATTAGGTCTAACATTTAAGTCTCTAATCCATCTTGAATTAATTTTCGTATAAGGAGTAAGGAAAGGATCCAGTTTCAGCTTTCTACTTATGGCTAGCCAGTTTTCCCAGCACCATTTATTAAATAGGGAATCCTTTCCCCATTTCTTGTTTCTCTCAGGTTTGTCAAAGATCAGATGGCTGTAGATGTGTGGTATTATTTCTGAGGACTCTGTTCTGTTCCATTGGTCTATATCTCTGTTTTGGTACCAGTACCATGCTGTTTTGGTTACTGTAGCCTTGTAGTATAGTTTGAAGTCAGGTAGCGTGATGCCTCCAGCTTTGTTCTTTTGACTTAGGATTGTCTTGGAGATGCGGGCTCTTTTTTGGTTCCATATGAACTTTAAAGCAGTTTTTTCCAATTCTGTGAAGAAGCTCATTGGTAGCTTGATGGGGATGGCATTGAATCTATAAATTACCTTGGGCAGTATGGCCATTTTCACGATATTGATTCTTCCTATCCATGAGCATGGTATGTTCTTCCATTTGTTTGTGTCCTCTTTGATTTCACTGAGCAGTGGTTTGTAGTTCTCCTTGAAGAGGTCCTTTACATCCCTTGTAAGTTGGATTCCTAGGTATTTTATTCTCTTTGAAGCAATTGTGAATGGAAGTTCATTCCTGATTTGGCTCTCTGTTTGACTGTCACTGGTGTATAAGAATGCTTGTGATTTTTGCACATTAATTTTGTATCCTGAGACTTTGCTGAAGTTGCTGATCAGCTTAAGGAGATTTTGGGCTGAGACAATGGGGTTTTCTAAATATACAATCATGTCGTCTGCAAACAGGGACAATTTGACTTCTTCTTTTCCTAACTGAATCCCCTTGATTTCTTTCTCTTGCCTGATTGCCCTAGCCAGAACTTCCAACACTATGTTGAATAGGAGTGGTGAGAGAGGGCATCCCTGTCTTGTGCCAGTTTTCAAAGGGAATTTTTCCAGTTTTTGCCCATTCAGTATGATATTGGCTGTGGGTTTGTCATAAATAGCTCTTATGATTTTGAGGTACGTTCCATCAATACCGAATTTATTGAGCGTTTTTAGCATGAAGGGCTGTTGAATTTTGTCAAAAGCCTTTTCTGCATCTATTGAGATAATGATGTGGTTCTTGTCTTTGGTTCTGTTTATATGCTGGATTATGTTTATTGATTTGCGAATGTTGAACCAGCCTTGCATCCCAGGGATGAAGCCCACTTGATCATGGTGGATAAGCTTTTTGATGTGCTGCTGAATCCGGTTTGCCAGTATTTTATTGAGGATTTTTGCATCGATGTTCATCAGGGATATTGGTCTAAAATTCTCTTTTTTTGTTGTGTCTCTGCCAGGCTTTGGTATCAGGATGATGTTGGCCTCATAAAATGAGTTAGGGAGGATTCCCTCTTTTTCTATTGATTGGAATAGTTTCAGAAGGAATGGTACCAGCTCCTCCTTGTACCTCTGGTAGAATTCAGCTGTGAATCCATCTGGTCCTGGAGTTTTTTTGGTTGGTAGGCTATTAATTATTGCCTCAATTTCAGAGCCTACTATTGGTCTATTCAGGGATTCAACTTCTTCCTGGTTTAGTCTTGGAAGAGTGTAAGTGTCCAGGAAATTATCCATTTCTTCTAGATTTTCTAGTTTATTTGCGTAGAGGTGTTTATAGTATTCTCTGATGGTAGTTTGTATTTCTGTGGGGTCGGTGGTGATATCCCCTTTATCATTTTTAATTGCGTCGATTTGATTCTTCTCTCTTTTCTTCTTTATTAGTCTTGCTAGTGGTCTGTCAATTTTGTTGATCTTTTCAAAAAACCAACTCCTGGATTCATTGATTTTTTGGAGGGTTTTTTGTGTCTCTATCTCCTTCAGTTCTGCTCTGATCTTAGTTATTTCTTGCCTTCTGCTAGCTTTCGAATGTGTTTGCTCTTGCTTCTCTAGTTCTTTTAATTGCGATGTTAGAGTGTCAATTTTAGATCTTTCCTGCTTTCTCTTGTGGGCATTTAGTGCTATAAATTTCCCTCTACACACTGCTTTAAATGTGTCCCAGAGATTCTGGTATGTTGTATCTTTGTTCTCATTGGTTTCAAAGAACATCTTTATTTCTGCCTTCATTTCGTTATGTACCCAGTAGTCATTCAGGAGCAGGTTGTTCAGTTTCCATGTAGTTGAGCGGTTTTGATTGAGTTTCTTAGTCCTGAGTTCTAATTTGATTGCACTGTGGTCTGAGAGACAGTTTGTTATAATTTCTGTTCTTGTACATTTGCTGAGGAGTGCTTTACTTCCGATTACGTGGTCAATTTTGGAGTAAGTACGATGTGGTGCTGAGAAGAATGTATATTCTGTTGATTTGGGGTGGAGAGTTCTATAGATGTCTATTAGGTCTGCTTGCTGCAGAGATGAGTTCAATTCCTGGATATCCTTGTTAACTTTCTGTCTCGTTGATCTGTCTAATGTTGACAGTGGAGTGCTGAAGTCTCCCATTATTATTGTATGGGAGTCTAAGTCTCTTTGTAAGTCTCTAAGGACTTGCTTTATGAATCTGGGTGCTCCTGTATTGGGTGCATATATATTTAGGATAGTTAGCTCTTCCTGTTGAATTGATCCCTTTACCATTATGTAATGGCCTTCTTTGTCTCTTTTGATCTTTGATGGTTTAAAGTCTGTTTTATCAGAGACTAGTATTGCAACCCCCGCTTTTTTGTGTTCTCCATTTGCTTGGTAAATCTTCCTCCATCCCTTTATTTTGAGCCTATGTATGTCTCTGCGTGTGAGATGGGTCTCCTGAATACAGCAGACTGATGGGTCTTGACTCTTTATCCAGTTTGCCAGTCTGTGTCTTTTAATTGGAGCATTTAGTCCATTTACATTTAAGGTTAAGATTGTTATGTGTGAACTTGATCCTGCCATTATGATATTAACTGGTTATTTTGCTCGTTAGTTGATGCAGTTTCTTCCTAGCCTTGATGGTCTTTACATTTTGGCATGTTTTTGCAATGGCTGGTACCGGTTGTTCCTTTCCATGTTTAGTGCTTCCTTCAGGGTCTCTTGTAAGGCAGGCCTAGTGGTGACAAAATCTCTAAGCATTTGCTTATCTGTAAAGGATTTTATTTCTCCTTCACTTATGAAACTTAGTTTGGCTGGATATAAAATTCTGGGTTTAAAATTCTTTTCTTTAAGAATGTTGAATATTGGCCCCCACTCTCTTCTGGCTTGAAGAGTTTCTGCCGAGAGATCTGCTGTTAGTCTGATGGGCTTCCCTTTGTGGGTAACCCGACCTTTCTCTCTGGCTGCCCTTAAGATTTTTTCCTTCATTTCGACTTTGGTGAATCTGGCAATTATGTGTCTTGGAGTTGCTCTTCTCGAGGAGTATCTTTGTGGCGTTCTCTGTATTTCCTGGATTTGAATGTTGGCCTGCCCTACTAGGTTGGGGAAGTTCTCCTGGATGATATCCTGAAGAGTGTTTTCCAACTTGGTTCCATTTTCCCCGTCACTTTCAGGCACCCCAATCAGACGTAGATTTGGTCTTTTTACATAATCCCATACTTCTTGCAGGCTTTGTTCATTTCTTTTTCTTCTTTTTTCTTTTGGTTTCTCTTCTCGCTTCATTTCATTCATTTGATCCTCCATCACTGACATTCTTTCTTCCAGTTGATCGAGATGGTTACTGAAGCTTGTGCATTTGTCACGTATTTCTCGTGCCATGGTTTTCGTCTCTTTCATTTCGTTTGTGAGCTTCTCTGCATTAATTACTCTAGCCATCAATTCTTCCACTTTTTTTTCAAGATTTTTAGTTTCTTTGTGCTGGGTACGTAATTCCTCCTTTAGCTCTGAGAAATTTGATGGACTGAAGCCTTCTTCTCTCATCTCGTCGAAGTCATTCTCCGTCCAGCTTTGATCTGTTGCTGGCGATGAGCTGCGCTCCTTTGCCGGGGGAGATGCGCTCTTATTTTTTGAATTTCCAGCTTTTCTGCCCTGCTTTTTCCCCATCTTTGTGGTTTTATCTGCCTCTGGTCTTTGATGATGGTGATGTACTGATGGGGTTTTGGTGTAGGTGTCCTTCCTGTTTGATAGCTTTCCTTCTAACAGTCAGGATCCTCAGCTGTAGGTTGTAGCTGTAGGAGATTGCTTGAGGTCCACTCCAGACCCTGTTTGCCTGGGTATCAGCAGCAGAGGCTGCAGAAGATAGAATATTTCTGAACAGCGAGTGTACCTGTCTGATTCTTGCTTTGGAATCTTCCTCTCAGGGGTGTACTCCACCCTGTGAGGTGTGGGGTGTCAGACTGCCCCTAGTGGGGGATGTCTCCCAGTTAGGCTACTCAGGGGTCAGGGACCCACTTGAGCAGGGAGTCTGTCCCTTCTCAGATCTCAACCTCCGTGTTGGGAGATCCACTGCTCTCTTCAAAGCTGTCAGACAGAGTCGTTTGCGTCTGCAGAGCTGCTGCGTTTGTTATTATTTACTGTGCCCTGTCCCCAGAGGTGGAGTCTACAGAGACAGGCAGGTTTCCTTGAGCTGCTGTGAGCTCCACCCAGTTCGAGCTTCCCAGCAGCTTTGTTTACCTACTTAAGCCTCAGCAATGGCGGGCGCCCCTCCCCCAGCCTCGCTGCTGCCTTGCCGGTAGATCACAGACTGCTGTGCTAGCAATGAGGGAGGCTCCGTGGGTGTGGGACCCTCCCGGCCAGGTGTGGGATATGATCTCCTGGTGTGCCTGTCTGCTTAAAGCGCAGTATTGGGGTGGGAGTTATCCGATTTTCCAGGTGTTGTGTGTCTCAGTTCCCCTGGCTAGGAAAAGGGATTCCCTTCCCCCTTGCGCTTTCCAGGTGAGGCAATGCCTCGCCCTGCTTCAGCTCTTGCTGGTCGGGCTGCAGCAGCTGACCAGCACCGATCGTCTGGCACTCCCCAGTGAGATGAACCCAGTACCTCAGTTGAAAATGCAGAAATCCCGGTCTTCTGTGTCGCTGGCGCTGGGAGTTGGAGACTGGAGCTGTTCCTATTCGGCCGTCTTGCTCCGCCCCCCTCCATTAATAAATTTTAAGCAGAAAATCTCTTTATGTGCACTTAAAATATAATTCAATTTAACAAAATTTAATCTGAGCATACCTTTCCAGTAACACACACTGTTTTAGCCGAGCTTCCCTAGAAAACAAAACCTGAGGCAAACTTTACCTGCTAAAAGTTTATGGAAAATAAAATCCCAGGGTAGGAAAGGTGAAAGAAAATGGAAATGAGTCAAAGAAGGAGGGAAAGAAAATACAATGTGGTGTGTTATCAAGCTGGCCACAAACTCTCAAAGAACACAACTTGCTCAGTTACGTGGAACTTCTCTGGAGAAGACATACAAAATCCTTGGGGCCGGGATAAACCATGGCAGGAGAAGAAATTTATCTGTTGGCTCCTTCTAATGGAGACTGTGCTGCAGTTCAATCCTCATTCCTAAGGAAGGCTGAGTAAGTGGTGTTAGGAGATAGGTGATGGTAGTTCAAGTAGCAGAAGCAGGGGGTAGAAGGTGGGGATATGCAAATTTATGGAGGTGCATAGGTGAGTCTAGTATACATACATGGAGTAAAGCAAGTTGCCTACATTTATTATGCATTAAAAAACTGGAAGCAGCCAGACGTGATGGCTTATGCCTACAATCTCAGCACCTTGGGAGGCCAAGGCGGGAGGATTGCTTAAGCTCAGGAGTTCAAGACCAGCCAGAGAAATATAGCAAGATTTTCCCTCTATAGAAATAAAATAAATAAATAAATAAATAATTAGCTGGGTGTGGTGGAACACGCCTGTAGTCCTAACTATTTGGGAGATTGAGTCTGAGGATTGCTTGAGCCTGGGAGTTAGAGGTTACAGTGACGTATAATTGTGCCACTGCACTCACTCCAGCCTGGGTGACAGAGTGAGACCATGTCTCTCTAAATAAATAAATAAACAAACAAACAAATAAATAAATAAATAGCTGGAAACCAAATATATTTGGAATTATCTTCTTAGAGAACTGACACTTCCCTATTAGTACTACCAATAATAATAATTCCTTACTTTTGTATAGGCATGAGTTTCCAAGGGATTATATCTGGCTCAACTATTGGTCTCAGCTTCAAATAATGAAATAAGTATAGATTCACAGGAAGCTGCAAAGTTAGTATAGAGAGGTCTGGTGTTGGGCGATCCCATCTTGTTTTCCTCATTGCCATTGATTACATCTTTTGTATTTCTAATACAATATCGAAGCCAGGGAACTGACATTGGTGCCATGCAGGTGCAGGATTCTATATCATTTCATCACATGTAGACTTCTATAACCACTACCACAGTCAAAACATGGGACTATTCCATCACCACAAAGATCTCCCTTGTGCCATCCCCGTATAGTCACTCTTCCTCCTCCACCTCTACCATCCCTAACTCCTGGCAACTGCTATCTTGTTCTCTATCTCAATAATTTTGTTATTTCAAGAATATCATATAAATGAACTCATACAACATGTGACCTTTTGAAATTGGCCTTTTTCTAAGATGCACTTAGTTTTACATCCTTGCTCCACCACTAGTAGCTATGCGATTAGGATAATATCTGAGCTTCGGTCTTTCCATCTATAAAATGGGGGAAATAATATCTTCTTCATAGCCTATTGTGAGGATTAGTGAGATAATATTTGTAAAACATTGCCTGGTACATATAAAGGACTTAAAAACTATTAGCAACTTTTATTATAATAATTATTTTTATTATTAATGCTATCTGTGAAGCTGTTGCACATTGGACAAAACTTGAGATTTGGAGATTTAAAGTTTTGGTTCAAATTCCATTTCTCACTTTTGTATTCTCTGACCCTGGATAATTAACTTATCTGGTCTTTTTCTTAGACCATTATCTGTATTGTTGTGAGAATTAAATGAGATAATATATATGGAAAAGCACAGCACACCCAGGTGTCCTAAATACCTTCATTTTTAAAATTCCAAGCCTACTAAAGGAAACTGTAAGCCAGACACAGAGCAAATTTAAACAGATGTTTGTTTTACATTCCTAGAACAGGGGATGG
Source organism: Chlorocebus sabaeus (assembly GCF_047675955.1). NCBI lineage: Eukaryota > Metazoa > Chordata > Mammalia > Primates > Cercopithecidae > Chlorocebus > Chlorocebus sabaeus. The sequence continues at coordinate 30,307,572 of NC_132918.1, read as the reverse complement.
TGTGAGTTCCTAGACGGAACATGACAGCAGAGCCTAGGTTGAGCAAGAGAGGAATGTGGGAAACAAAAATGTTTCCAGTAGGTTTTCTTTCTTTCTCTTTCTTTCTTTCTTTCTTTCTTTCTTTCTTTCTTTCTTTCTTTCTTTCTTTCTTTCTTTCTTTCTTTCTTTCTTTCTTCTTTCTCTTTCTTTCTTTTTTTTTTTTTTTTTTTTATCATCATGAAGATCCAGTGTGTCCTACAAGTGAATGTTTGAGTCATTCTGAATGAAATTGGGAAGATATGATGATTATGTCTAGTTTGGTGTGCTTAATCTCTCTTTTCTTTTGGGGAGCTCCTACTGCATTCCCTTGGCCCTTGAGGGTTGTCAGTTATAACACTCCATTTCACTCCTCTCTTTCCCCTCAGAGAACAGAGATGACCACATGACCAGAAATGTTAGTAAACATTTTCTTCTCTACATGGAAGAAAACCTGCCTTCAGTAGAACAGACTGAGACAGGCAACTGTGAGAGAGAGAGCTTGAGATGGCCTGAGCTCCTGGATTCATCTGCCCCTGAAGCTGGACTATGCCCCAGACTTCCAAGTTGAAAAAACCAATATAGTCCTGGACTTTCACTGCTTATACTTATTCAAGTTGGATTTCTGTAGCTAAAAGTGTCCTGGCTAATACAGGAACTTTTGCAAAATGCACAAGCTTGGGGTCCAAGTCTGGAGTTTCTGATGTGATAGGTATGAAATGAAATGTAGCTGAAGCATGTGCATTCTTTTTAAGCTTCTCTAAGCTCTATATCCCGGCTCAAAATGAGAACCATTGCCTGGTTTTTTGTTTTTGTTTTTTGTTTTTTTCCTTTTTGGATTTCAAATTCACAGGACAAATTTGGTCATATTCAGTTTATGGTATGTTATCATTATTGGTTCACGCAATGTCAACATTCCTCTCTTATTTTGCTAACTACATTTTATTGCCATACTCCACTTCCCTAAAGACCACAATTCTAGTATATTTAATGAATAACTTCTTTTTGTGTGTTTTTGTAAAATGTGTTTTGTTGTTTTCTGTGCATGTCTTTCTCAGTTATAAAAACAGCAGTATAGCTCATTCTGTTTTTTACTTTAAAAAAATTAATATTTATATTTAAGTGCAGTTTTAGGTTTACAGGAAAATTGAGCAGAAAGCACAGAAGGATCCAATAATATACCACCCTGGCTCTCTGGTAATTTGCCTTATTGTTAACATCTTGCTTTAGTATGGTGAATTTGTTATAGTTGATGAACCTATATTGATAAATTATTATTAACTAAAGTCCATAGTTTACATTAGGACTCACTGTGTTATTCAGTTCTACGGGTTTTGATAAATGTATATCTTGTATTTACCATCACAGTATTATACAGAGTAGTTTTACAGCCCTAAAATTCCCCTGTTGTTCCACTTATTCATCTCTTTCCCCCCCGTCTAAAGCCCTGACAATCACCAACCTTTTTATTGTTTCCATAGTTTTGCCTTTTCCAGAATGTTGTATACAGTAAGTCCTCACTTAATGTTGTCAAGAGGCTCTTGGAAACTGTGACTTTAAGCAAAATGACCTATACTAAAACCAATTTTACATAGGGTAGTGGATATTTACAAGAGTTAAGTTCCTAAGGCATATTTCTGGTCACACACAAAAAACACTAAACTTCTAAATAAAGACTCCAAACACTTCTAATATTAAATATAGAAATAAATGTGAGCTACACATACACTGAAGAAAGAGTAATAAAAACAAATAAGATAATTATTTATCCAGTTTTTGGTGAATCAGTGAGTGATGACAGTCACAGTGATCATGGGCTAAATCAAATAATTTTGCAGAGCAAAAATTGTAAGGAGCAGGTCCTGCCATCACACAGTTCAAAAACAAACAACAAACAACAGCAAATATGATGACTCGCTGAGAGCTTTTGTCTTGAAACATTTATTGTTGTGCATTTGTGAAATTATTGTATACTTTACAAATTTTTTTTGGCAATAATTTGCATTCATTCATTCATTCATTCATTTACTTTCCAGCCCACTCATTCCAGTTCAGGGTTGCAGGTAGCCAGGACCTATCCCAGCAGCTCAGGGCACAAGGCAGGAGTCCATGCTGGACAGGACTCTATCCCATCACAGGGCACACTCACACTCACACCCACACTCACTCAGATTGGGACCATTTAGACACACCATATTACCTAATGTACATGTCTTTGGAATATGAGAGGAGAGCAGAGTACATGGAGAAAAGCCACTCAGACATGGGGAGGCCTTGCAAACTCCACATGGACAGTGGCCTAGGCCAGGAATCAATTTTTTTTTCTCATCAACATTGTAACCAAATGTCTTTGATTGAAATGACATTATTAGAGGACCTGCTGTAATTGGAATCATATCGTACGTCATTCTTTTAGATTGGCTTCTTTCACTTAGCAGTGTACATTTAAGATTCTTCCATATATTTGCATAGCTTGTTAGCTCATTTCTTTTTATTACTGAATAATATATTATTGTGTGGATGTACCACAATTTGTTTATCCATTCAGCTATTCAAGGATATTTCCATTGCTTCCAAGTTTTGGCAATTATAAATAAAGTTACTATAAACATTTGTGTGCAGGTTTTTTTGTAGGAACACAAGTTTTCCACTAAGTTGGGTAAATACCAAGGAGTGCTATTGCTGGATTGTACGGTAAGAGTATATTTACCTTTGTAAGAAATTCTAAACTGTTTTCCAAAATTGCTGCACCATTTTGCATTTGCACTAGCAATGAAAGAGAGTTTCTGTTGCTCTACACTCTTGCTGCCATTTGGTGTTGTTAGTGTTTTGGATTTTAGCCATTCTAATAGGTATGTAGTGGTATCTCATTGTTGTTTTAATCTGTATTTCCCTAATAATATAGACTGCTGAGAATCTTTTCATATGCTTATTTGCCATCTGCATATATTCTTTGGTGAGATATCTGTTCACATCGTGTGTCCATTTTTCAATTGAATCACTTGTTTTTTATTGTTGAATTTAAGAGTCCTTTGTACATTTTGAGCACAAGTCCTGTATCAGATATGTGTTTTGCAAATATTTTCTCGCAGTCTGTGGCTTGTTTTTTCATTGTTTTAACAGTATTTTCACAGAGAAGAGAATTTTGTATTTTAACCAAGTCTTACCTATCAATTTTTTTTTATGGATTCTACTTTTGTTGTTATATCTAAAAGTCATTGCAAACTGAAGATTGAGTAGATTTTCGCCTGTTATCGTAATTTTTATTTTATTTTTTATAGATATAGGGTCTCAGTCTGTTGCCAAGGTTGCAGTGTAGAGGTGCCTCCAACTTCTGGGCACAAGCAATCCTCTCACCTCAGTCTCTCAAGCAGCTGGGACTAGAGGCTTGTGCCACCAAACGTGGCTAATTAATTTTTTTTTTTTTTTTTTTTTTTTTTTGTGTAGAGACAGAGTCTCAATATGTTGCCTGGGCTGGTCTTAAACTCCAGGCTTCATGCAATGCTCCTGCCTTGTCCTCCTGTAATGGGATTATAGGTGTCAGCCACCGTGTCCAGTCCTTGCCTATGTTATCTTTTAGCAGTTAAAAAACAAAAAAAGTTGGCTAGGCAGGGTGGCTCATGCCTGTAATCCCAGCACTTTCGGAGGTTGAGGTGGGAGAATTGCTTGAGCCCAGGAATTCAAGAGCAGCCTGGGCAACATAGCGAGAATCCATCTCTAAAAAACAAACAAACAAACAAAAAACAAAAAAGAGCTTCTAATTGTGTATTTATTTTAATTTTCAATTTTCGTGGGTACACAGTAGATGTATATATTTATGAGATACGTGAGATATTTTCATATAGGCATGCAATGCATAATAATCACATTAGGGTAAGTAAGCATTTATCTTAAGCTTACATCTCCATCACCTTAAGCATTTATCCTTTCTTTGTGTTACAAACAGTTCAATTATACTTTTAGTTATTTTTAAATGTACAATAAATTATTGTTGGCTGTATTCATCCTCTTGTGCTATCAAATACCAGATCTTATTTATTTTATCTAACTATATTTTTGTACCTATTAACCATCCCCACTTCCTCTCACCCAGTTTTTATAGCTTGTGTTTTACATTTAGATCTATGATCTATTATATTCCTTAAGGTTTTTATGAAGTAGTAAGGTATTATGTTTTTAGGATCTACTTATTTTCCTATGTATACATTTAATCTGTGGTTTAATTGTTGTATAGACCTCCATGGTGTGCATCTGCAAGTTCATCTGTCCACTTTCCCTGTGACAGACCGCTAGTTTGCCTGCAACTTCTTGTCACCACAAATAATGCTAAAGCAAATATCTTCATACATGTCCCCTTATGGATCTATATGAAAATTCTTTAGATTCACGCTCAAGATTGGAATTACTGAGTTATGGAGCATACTTAATCAAACCAAGAAGTGGCAGGGTGCTCACAAGCATGGCTGCAGCATTCTGCACTCCTGCATTATCTAGCTTTCCGATTTTTGCCAGTCTAATAGTTGTAAAAGATCCCACTGTTACTTAAATTTGTATTTCTCAAATAATCATTGATTTATTATACTTTATTTTGTTTTTTGAGACAAGGTCTTACTCTGTCGCCCAGGCTGGAGTCCAGTGGCACACTCTTGGCTCATTGCAACCTCTGCCTCATGGGCTCAAGCGATCCTCTCACCTCATCCTCCCGAGTAGCTGGGACTACAGGTGTGCCCTGCTGTGCCTGGCTAATTTTTGTATTTTCGTAGAGACAAGGTTTTTGCCATGTTGCCCTGGCAGGTCTCAAAATCTTAGGCTCAAGTGATCCACCTGCTTTGGCATCTCAAAATGCTGGGATTACAGGTGTGAGCCACTGTGCCAGGACCAATTTGTTGTATTTTAAATTCTGATATAAGAGGCCACTGCAATAATAGGGTAATTTTTTTTTATTTATAAAAAGTAAATACAAGTTAACCAGTAATTATCTGAATTAATAAATGTTTGCAGAAATTCAGATAAGTTAAATAGTCCCTTCTTGTCTAAGAAGTAAAATGATGGAAAACAAAAACCCCAAATTTACTTTATGAATCAATATAAAGAGAAGGACTTTCAATCGATATACTACTCTAAGAGCCTTGAAACTGAACTCAACCTGATAATTAAGGGAGTCCAGTTGATGTGGACTTTCAAAGTAATATTTGAATGACAGGTAATTTTTAAATCAAATAAATTTCCAGGTCAGATAGAGGTTAGATAGTTGACTTTTGAACATCAGCTGTCTTAGAAATGAACAATAAGATTGTGCTGCATGGTAGGGAGCCTCTTGACTCCCAATAAATAACAGTGTTTTTCTGTGAATGGAAACAAAGAGTTGTCCTGGAATATGGAGATAGATACCACAGGACTCCAAATTCTGTAAAACAAGTGGAAGTGGGATCACTTAGAATTTTCTTTTCCTTCTGATTTTTGTTTGCTTTATTTTGCTTAATCAACAAACACGTATTTCTTATGGTTTGGGAGGCTGGGAAGTCCAGTATCAAAGAACTGGTAGAGTCTGTGTCTGGTGAGGGTCTGCTTCCTAATTCAAAGAAGCCTTTCTTCTCACTGTGTCCTCTCATGGTGGAGAGCAAGGCTAGCTCTCTAGGGACTCGTATTAGGAAACAAGCCCCAATTACGAGGCCTCCATCTTCATGATGTCATCTAATCCTAACAATCACCAGAGACATGGCCTCCAAATACCATCATATTAAGTGGTAGGGTTTCAACATATGAATTTGGGGGGACATACACTCAGCCAAAACATTCCACCTCTGGCCCCCCCAAACCCATGTCCTCACACGTAAAATATATTCATCCCATCCCCCAAACCTCAAAAGTCTTAACTAATTCCAGCATGAACAATAATGTTTAAACTCAAATTCGAAAGTGTCATTTCAATATCATGTAAGTCAGATATGGGTGAGATTTTCCTTCTGAAAATCTCAGTTTTAAAACTCTTGACTTTTCTTCAAAGTAAAAAAAAGAATACAAATATCATAGCAAGGTTGCAAGTTCTTTGATTTTACACTTTTGAGAACTAGTTTCAAAGTAAGTTCTCAATTCAGTTCTTTGAATTAAATTGAAAAAGAAAACTGTGCTGGAGAGAAAGGGTCAACATCTAAAGAGAGAGATTTGAAATTGTTCTAACGGCGACTGTCATGTGAGGGTGTCATCAGACCCTAAGATAGCTACAGTACAAAGAAATCTCCATCTCTGTCAGTGAGGCTACAGGAAAACAGGCACCTTCTACATTTCTGGGAAACATCAGTGCAACTCCTCTGAGAGGCATTTTGGCAATATCTGTGAAATTTTCGTATGCATCTACCCTCAGATCTATGGATCTATGGAAATCCTGTTCAGGTTGGACTCAATCTGGAAGCTATTTCTTCCTAAAAGAAACTGAATATAAATCTCACTGAAAGCCTCAGTACAGGAGAACACAAAAGTCCTGATAGACAAAGAGCTGTGAATGTGGAAAACAGCGCTGATCTCAAGGCCTAGGAAGCTGGTTGCAGGTTCAGCACAATGTATTCAAGAAAAGCTAAACCTATGAACCATGGAGATGTCTTGCTAAAAATCTGAACTTTTGAGCAGCTGTAGCTGCTGATTTTGAGAATTCTTTTAAATGGGCTGTAAGAAAGCAGTCATTCTTGGGCAAACTGATATGTGACAAGAACAGAGTGTGTTACTTTGAGGAGGGTCGGTAAAGCCTGGATAATCTAGGAAGTGAAATCCAGTTAAGAACAGAAACATTTCCTAAAAATTACTAAGAATTTCCACCACTTCTTTTCTGAAGAGACAATGGAATATGACACCAGAATGCCTCTGCGCATTGTTTGTTGTAGTATTAGGTGTGTGTATAATTTGTGAACTGCTTGCCCTGATTGCCCAGGCCAGAACTTCCAATACTACATTGAATAGGAGTGGTGAGAGAGGGCGTCCTTGTCGTGTGCTGGTTTTCAAGGGGAATCTTCTTTTATACTGTGGTTCGGCCAGTTTCAATTGGTTCTTGAATTGTTTTTATAAAGCTCCAACTGAAGAACTCTTCCAACATTGTTATAGATAACAATCAGCGCTGAGTGGGCCCACATTGACAGTTGCAGTCGGTTGCCCAGGTGGACTGTGGCCCTGGCAGCATGGCGCCTGAGTGTTCTGTCTGGAGTGCTGGTTGTTAAAACGACACTGGGCAAGAAATGATGTCCATCATGGTGACTGGCCCCATGAGAAAATATCACTTTATGTTTAGTACATTCTGTTCCAGAAGGGAAGGAATTATGTAATTTATTATAGAAATAGTGTCATATAATGAGTACTTTTTAAGAAAAGTTCCAGTGCTGTAAAGCAGTAGCTCTCTAACATTACTGTAATCTTAATCACTTGGAGTGCTGTTAAAACAGATTGCTGGGCTCCATCCAGACTTTCTGATTCAGTAGGTCTGGCGTGGGGACCTGAGAAGTTGCATGCTTCCATTGTCTGGAACATCACGTGGTGTCTTATTTTTCATGATTCTGAACACTTAAGATATATTGCTAAAAGGCTGGAAGCATTCCCCTTGAAAACCAGCACAAGACAAGGACGCCCTCTCTTACCACTCCTATTCAACATAGTATTGGAAGCTCTGGCCAGAGCAATCAGGGAAGAGAAATAAATAAAGGGTATTCAAATAGGAAGAGAAGTCAAACTGTCTCTGTTTGCAGACGACATGGTCCTATATCTAGAAAACCCCCTCATCTCAGCCCAAAAGCTCCTTAAACTAATAAAGAAACTTCAGCATAGTCTCAGGATACAAAATCAATGTGGAAAAATCACAAGCATTCCTGTACACCAACAACAGACAATTAGAGAGCCAAATCATGAATGAACTCCCATTCACAATTGCTACAAAGAGAATGAAATACCTAAGAATACAGTTAACAATGGAAGTGAAGGACCTCTTTAAGGAGAACTACAAACCACAGCTCAAGGAAATTGGAGAGGACAAAACAAATGGAAAAACATTCCATGCGTATGGATAGGAAGAATCAATAACGTGAAAAAGCCATATTGCCCCAAGTAATCTACAGATTCAGTTCTATGCCCATCAAACTACCATTGACAGGAACTTAAACAAATTTACAAGAAAAAAACAACCCCATTAAAAAGTGAGCAAAAGACATAAACAGGCACTTCTCAAAAGAAGACATTTATGTGGCCAACAAACACATGAAAAAAAAGCTCAATGTCACTGATTATAAAAGAAATACAAATCAAAACCACAATGAGATACCATCTCACACCAGTCAGAATGGCGATTACTAAAAAGTAAAGAAACAACAGATGCTGGCGAGGCTGTGGAGAAATAGGAACGCTTTTATACTGTTGGTGGGAAGGTAAATTAGTTCAACCATTGTGGAAGACAGTGTGACGATTCCTTAAAGACCTAGAACCAGAAAGGTAACCACCCAACGGGTTCACCTTGCCCGCTGCCTAGACAGAGCTGATTTATAAAGACAGGGGAATTGCAGTGGAGAAAGAGTAATTCACGCAGAGCCGCTGTGCAGGAGACCAGAGTTTTATTATTACTCAAATCAGTCTCCCTGAGGATTTGGGGACAGAGTTTTTAAAGATAATTTGGCAGGTAGGGGCTTTGGAAGTGGGGAGTGCTGATTGGTCAGGTTGGAGATGGAATCATAATGAGTTTTTCTTGCTGTCTTCTGTTTCTGGGTGGGACGGCAGAACTAGTTGACCTAGATTACTGGTCTGGGTCGTCTCAGCTGATCCATCAAGTACAGGGTCTGCAAAATATCTCAAGCATTGACCTTAGGTTTTACAATAGTGATGTTCTCCCCAGGAACAATTTGGGGAGGTTCAGACTCTTGGAGCCAGAGTTTGCATAACCCCTGAACTATAATTTCTAATCCTGTAGCTAATTTGTTAGTCCTGCAAAGGCAGACTGGTCCCGAGGCAAGAAGGGGGTCTTTTTGGGAAAGGACTGTCATCCATTTTGTTTCAGAGTCAAATCATGAACTGAATTCCTTCCCAAAGTTAGTTTGGCCTATGCCCAGGAATAAACAAGGACAGCTTAAAGGTTAGAAGCAAGATGGAGTTGGTTAGGTCTGATTTCCTTCACTGGCATAATTTCCTCAATTATAATTTTGCAAAGGTGCTTTCAGAAATACCATTAGATCCAGTAATCCCATTATTGGGTATAAATCCAAAGGAATATAAATAAATCATTCTATTATAAAGATACATGCACATATATATTCATTGCAGCACTATTCGCAATAGCAAAGACATGGAATCAACCCAAATGCCCATCAACGATAGGCTGGATAAAGAAAATGTTGTTCATATACAGCATAGAATACTATGCAGCCATAAAAAGGAACGAGATCACGTCCCTTGCAGAGACATGGATGAAGCTCAAAGCTATCATCCTCAGCAAACTAACACAGGAACAGAAAACCAAACACCACATGTTCTCACTTACAAGTGGGAGCTGAACGGTGAAAACACATGGACACAGGGAGGGGAACAACACACACTGGGAACTGTTGTGGGGGCACAGGAGTAGGGAGAGCATCAGAATAAATAGCTAATACCTAGGTGATGGGGCTTAATACCTAGGTGATGGGTTGACAGGTGCAGCAAACCACCATGGCATATGTTTACCTATGTAAGAAACCTGCATATGGGGACCCCAGGCTTCAGACCCTTCACAGAACCCTTAGGGTGTCTGCTTCAGAGGGTGTCTTCATAGTTCTAGGCATCCTCATTTTTCCTCGCCATGTGGTTCCCCCTGCCCTGCATGCATATCCTGGAACTTTAAATTAAAGAAAAAAATAAAACAATAAAAATTTTTAAAAATGACCTGAATAGACATTTCTATAAGAAGACATACAGATGTATGAACAATATACTCAAAATCACTAATCATTAGAGAAACCACAATGAAATATCACCTCACACCTGTAACAACGGCTACTGTCAAAAAGATGAAAGATAACAAGTGTTGGCAAGGATGTGGAGAAAAGGGAACCCCTGTACACTGTCGGTGAGAACATAAATTAGTACAGCCACTGTAAAAAACTGAATGGAGGCTACTTGAAACACTCAAAACAGAATTACCGTATGATCCAGTAACCTCACTTCCGAGTATTTACCCCCAAAATTTAAAGTCGGTTTGTCAAAGAAATATCTGCACTCTCATGTTTATTGTAGCATTATTCATTTGTCTGGAATTAGAGAACATTATGCTAAGTGAGATAAGTCAGGCACAGAAAGATAACTATCTCATGTTCTTACTTTACGGGGCATCTAAAACAACTGAACTTATAGAAGTGACAACGTGGTAGTTACCAGAGTCTGGGGTAACCACCCTTCTACTTTCTGTCTTTATAAATTTGACTACTCTAGCTACTTCATGTAAGTGAGATAGTACAGTATTTGCCTTTTTTTGTGTGATTGGCTTATTTCACTTAGTCTAATGTCCTCCGGGTTCATCCACAATGTAGCATGAAAGAAACACCTATTTATTATCTCACAGTTTTCTGTAGATCAGAAGGTGTAGACACAGTGCAGCTGGTACGGGATAGTGCAGGAGGTTGTGCATGTGTCAGGGAAATGGGTATGTGAGAGCTCCCTGTACTTTCCACTCAATTTTGCTATGAACCTAAAACTGGCATTAAAAAAAATCTGTTAAAAAGGAAAGATGTATCGCTAAGTGACACGGGAAGCAGGGTGCTCATTACAACTGACCCTACTTCCTTTCCTGCACCCAAGGCTCCCAGGACCACTCTGCTATGCTTCCTCCATCCTTCCAGCAGCACCTACCTCCAAATTGGAATCTAAAGTGGGAGTTACCTCTTGACTTTCACTCTTCTCTTTCTTTCATTTCCTGGCACTAATACATGTAAAGCAATTGTGAATAATACATGACAATCGAATTGAGCAATTAGGTTTTAGGAGTTCACAGAAAGAAACAATTAGGAAAGACCCATGGTGGAATTAAACTATAAGCTCCTTGATAGAAGGATGACATTTTACTAATCAGATAGAAGACAGCATACATGTCAGACCCAGGCAGCATCTTGGGCGGGACAGTGGAGAGGCAGGCCTGAAAAGAGAGGTACTGGGGAGTACTAAGACGGAAGTTTGAATAGGAAGGATGGGGCTGGAGAGCCAGGCAGCGTTCAGAGTTGACTTAGTAAGACATGGAAAGGCGTGGAAGGTTTTATGGTGATTAAAGGCCTGTTTCAAGCACATTAGTTAGGCAATGGAGTGACACGGTGGCTTGACAGTGGAAGCTACCTAGCAGGCTGTTCTGGAAATTCAACCTGTACGAGCCAGCACTGGTCTCCTTCTCAACCACCTGAAATGTGTCTGATCCACGACATCCCTAGATATGATTTCCTCAGTGTGTCTGGGTAAGCTGGGCCACATCGTGTTCTGTTCATTTTCTTAAACTTTCTAAACATCACTTTCACCTGCAGTATTGCATGTCATTCATTGTTCAAACTGGTACACACGTAAGTATCTCAAATACATATATGTATCTTATCCTTTCAAGCTCAAAATTTTACTTTCCATTTCACAAAAATTGGTTATTACTTCTGAATTAGCCTTTAATTTCTGTATACCACCTTACTTTCTCATCTCTCCAAGCTGTTTTTTTTTTTCCTGCCTCAATAACTTTTCTCCTCATTTAATTGTCTAAACATATACTATCTTTACGTTCTTTTTCTACCTGGCTTAGTTTAGAGGTAAGCATTTCTATTGCCTGATCATCAAACTCACTAAAGTATACAGCGCCAGATGATTTTTTTTCTTCCCAATGTTGTTTCCACTTAATTTATATCATCTATGATTCATAGATCATCTCAGAATAAAAACGGGATATTTTCTTTATTCAAATAAGAGAATACAAGCATTGTTCTTTATGTTATATGACTAACTCACATTTCCCTGGGCCATCATGACAAAACAGCAATGTGTGACTCAGTCTTTATTAGTAAAATATGGGGATCCCAGGCTCAGTCTTTATTAGTAAAATATGGGGACCCCAGGCCTCAGACCCTTCACAGAACCCTTAGGGTATCTGCTTCAGAGGGTGTCTTCCTAGCTCCTGGCCTCCTGATTATCTCTCCTGATGTCAGTCATGTGATTCCCCCTGCCCTGACATCCCCCTGCATCCTCATGGCACATGTATGGTTGCTTCTTAATTGCATTCTCAATGACTTTCTTGCCACCCTTCTCTCCCAGCTTGCCCTCTTCCTGAGCCCTAAAGCACATGTTCCTTGTGCTCTGGTTTACAGGGCCTCTGTTCTTTATTGCCCTTTTCCAGGAAGAAAGCAGGAGTCCCAAGGCTGGGCTGAGCAGCAGTCATAGGGACACTTCACTGTGCTGCCTCACCACGCTGCCTCATGGCCCAGAGGAATGTATACTTTGGGTACCTCCTTCCAATGCAGCCAGAATAAGCATGTGCACCTTAATTCTCATCTCAGGGAACAAACGGAAATATGAATTACTTTGAGTGATTCAGATAGTTATTCCATAAGCTTTGGACATTTTTAGATAGTTTCTACTATCTAACCCTATCTTTGAGAAATTTGAAAACATTTCCCCAACCTTCCTATTTCTTATACCCTCCCTAGATGCAATCCTTACGGTCTCAATGTGTCCAGGAATCAAAACCACCAGCTCTGTCAGCACCTGAATACTATCAAAATATCCAAATGTCCAATGTACAAACATTAGCTCTCATTCATTCATTCATTCAAAATTATATTTTTAGCATCTTCTCTGTGCTAGGCATTGTTCTCAGCACTTGGATTATAGCAGTAAACAGGACAGACAAAAATCTCTGCTCTCAGAAAATATATGTTTTCACAGAAGAGAGAGAGTTAACAAATAATTTCAGAGAGTAATAAGTACTGTGAAGAAAATAATGCAAGCTAATATGATAGTCAGTGATAAGGATGGTGAAGGAGATCTCCTTGAAGAGGTTTTACCAGAGACCTCTATGATAAGAGAGAGGCAATCAGGAGACGTCCTAGGCAGAGAATACTCCAAGCAGGAGAAAGATTAAGTGTAAAGACCTTGGAAGAGTTGGAAGAAAGAGTGACAGTGAGCCTTGGAAGAGTTGGAAGCAGGAGCACCAGTGAGCCTGGAATGTAATGTAAATGGGGGGTGGGGAGTGAGGGGAATGATGAGGGGTGGGGTAAGAGAGGTAAAGGTCATATTACCTAGGGCCTTGTAAGGTAAGGAGGTTGGATTTTATTTGAGTACCACAAGAAGCCATCGAAAAGTTTAACCAGTAGAAGATCATGATCTGATTTAAGTCTTTTAAAAAAGTAAGGTATAATTCACATAACACACATTTTATTGTTTTAAAGTGTACATTTCATTGGTACTTAGCATTTCACAATTCATGTATCCATCATCACAAATTCCAGAACATTTTCATCATTCCCCCACAAAAACCCCGTACCTCTTAACCGTTACTCTCCATTCTACCTTCCCCTCAGCCCCTGGCAACCACTAATTTACTCTTGGTCTCTATGGATTTGCCTATTCTGAACATTTCATAAATAGACTCATACAGCCTATTGTGTCTGTTTTCTTTCATTTGTCATAATGTTTTCAAGGTTTATTCATGTTGCAGCATGTAACAGTACTTTGTTCCTTTTCTACGGCAGAATAATATTTCATTGTGTGTATATACCACATTTTGTTTATCCATTCATCAGTTAATGAGGATTTGGGCTGTTCCACTTTTTGGCTATTATGAATAATACTTGAATAAATATTCATATCTAAATTTTTACATAAACATATGCTTTCATTTCTCTTGGGTATATAACTAGCTCTGGAATTGCTCTGTTATATGGTAACTTTATGTTTAACTTTTTGAGGAACTGCCAAACTCTTTTCCAAAGTGGCTGTACCATTTTATATTCCCACTAGCAATGCATGATGGTTCCAGTTTCTCCACATCATAGGCAACATTTGTTATTTTCTGTTTTTGTGTTTATAGCCATCCTGGTAGGTGTGAAGCGTTATCTCATTGTAGTTTTTATTTGCATTTCCCTAATGACTAATGGTGTTGAGAATTATTTCATGTGCTTGTAGTTTTATGTATGTCTTCTTTGGAGATATTTCTATCCAAGTCCTTTCCCCACTTTAAAATGGAATTTCTTTTTATTGTTAAGTTATAAGAATTCTTTTATATTCAGCATACTTGGCCCTTATGAGATATATGATTTATAAAAATTTTCTCCCATTCTGTGAGTTGCCTTTTCACTTTCTTGTTAGCATCCTTTCACCTTAGGTAAGTTTTTAAAAGATTACTATGTAGCAGCTATGTAGAAGATGGACTGTTGAGACAAGAAGAGGAACAGGGAGACAAATTAGAAGCTATCATGGTAATCCAGACAAAAAGATAATGGCTTGGATGGCAGACAAGGTTCTGGCTTTAAATTATTATTGCCCGCTCTAGGTAGGCAGTGTTAAATCAGCTATCTGAAACTTTATTCCACTTTTTATTGTTTTGAGTCCAAGAGAGAAAATTGTGGCACAACTATTTGTGAGGCTTATATAGAATCAGGGGTCAGTCCTATCATGTGATCTCAAGTGGCTCTGGACTTGTTGTATAAATTCTGACCATGGCTTTAGATTAGAGAACCAAATAGCAAATCCCACCCACAAAAGATGAGAAATTTTATTAATAAATGAATGGAATGGAATGGGCAGAAATGGAAACTCTTAAGGTAAAGAGAATACCCCACTTTCTTGGGTTGAGGTAGAAAAACAACTCAAAGGCCTGGGTCTGGACCATTGATCCCAAGTAATGAAGTTTCTTCAGGAAATAGAGGAGGAATTGGGTTGATTTGAAACTTATACTTCAGTCTGACTATAAGAGCAGAGGAAATGGGAAAATAAAAACAAAATAAAAGAAGACAAGATGATTAACTGGAGGGAGAATACACTTTTCTTAGGAAACAGAGTGAGTGCTTAGTTGGAAATGAATCATCTAGGAAGGTCAATATGAGCTCTTGGAGGTCAGAATGGATATCCCACCCAAAAGCAGTAGGAAGTGTAAACATCTAATTGTTCTTAAAAAGGAATTTAGAAAAGGTGAAGATGTGTTAACCATTATTAGCGCAGGAGTAGTGACTGTGCCCAGTGAAAACAAATGGAAAGAGATAAGATCTTTGGGTGAATCCCCTTGCTTGCAAGAAGCCAGATCCAGAAACAAACTGAGAGGCTCTCCCGAAAAGTGCAGATGAAGAATCCAAAATAAGAGCAATTGGAACAACTTTTTGACTACTGGTGTGGTTGTACCAAGTGGTAACAAATAATTTAGGGAGATTTGAGTGGGGAAGACCAGGTAGATAAGCATAAAATATTCAAATAGTTGCCAAATGATTAGATTCAGAGACAGACAGTCAATGCAGATGGTGCCTGTTCTATGAGGGCACCCGTCAGAGAAATTTATGAAGTTGGCATTTTAAGGGAAGGCGCAGTAGATATGAAAAATATAAATGGAGAGCCAGACAGAACAATAATCAGCCAAGTCTAGGCCTAGATTGGGTGGTGGTTTGATGGGATCATATCTCCCAGGTGAGTCTTTCTAACAAAGGTGGGAGAAAGTTGCTAAGATCTGTTTGAATAGTGTAGCTTTTGGTAGCCCTAGACTTTATTGATTGCATATCTCCCACTAAGGTGGAGCCCTACACATTAAACTTAGAGGAATATGTTAGGAAAACCATTTTCTGAGCCAGAAGGCAAAGAGAAAATAGGAAGGAAGGAAGGGCCTTAATCCCAGCCCTACATGTGTTAGAAAAGGAATCAACCCAATTAAGAAGTAGTTTAAATTTTTAGAAATTCAACTAGGTCTTTCTGGAAAGGAAAGGGTAACAGCAGAGGGAATGAAGCACCAGAAGCATATGCTAGTACTTCACTTAAAGATACCATGCTACTTAAGGCTTGGAATATTAAAAAATGGAGGAAAGATGGTAAATCCAGGAGCCCATTGGAGAGGAATTGATTCTCATAAACCACTAGAAAGAAACTCTGAAGCATCAAGAGTCACTCAGTTTGGAAATCCGCTAAGGTTGATTCTTCAACTGAATCAAATGTGATGACTAGGCAAAAATCCCTTCCCGAAACAGATTTTGTAGGCCTATGCAATTTCATGGCAAGTGGAAAAGGAAGCACCCTTTGTGACTCAGGCCTGAAAAGGTCTGCTCACAGATTGTTAATGAGACTCATATTCAGTTTTGCTCTGGGGTGCCAGAAACAAAGGGAAAATGGAAAATTAGATTATGAATAAGTAGAAAGGTGGGGGTGCCTGTGTTGATTAATACTGAGTACCAACTTGATTGGAATGAAGTATGCAAAGTATTGATCCTGGGTGTGTCTGTGAGGGTGTTGCTGAAGGAGATTAACATTTGAGTCTGTGGACTGGGAAAGGCAACCCACCCTTAATCTGAATGGACACCATCTAATCAGCTGCCAGTGTGGCTAGAATATAAAGCAGGGAGAAAAACATGAAAAGGCTAGACTGGCTTAGCCCCCTAGCCTACATCGTTCTCCCATGCTGGATGCTTCCTGCCCTCGAACATTGGACTTCAAGTTCTTCAACTTTAGGACTCCGACTGGCTTCTTTGCTCCTCAGCTTGCAGATGGCCTACTGTAGGACCTTTTGATCGTGTGTGTTTAACACTCCTTAATAAACTCCCCTTGATATGTATATCTATCCTATTAGTTTTGTGCCCCTAGAGAACCCTAACTAATACACGCCTCAAATAAAGCTGGGTGATTTGGGCTGACACCGGTTCAAGTTTCTAACTTTGCAAGAAGATTGTGATGTCTCAAATGCTACTATCTTGGAAACAAGGCTATTTGCAGATCACCACCACCTTCCTCCAGCCTCACCTTCAGATATGTAGATAAAGGGTGTCAGAATTAACTACTAAATGGGAGGTTGATCCTGAGATTCACTGTAAATTCAGAGACTGTGAACTTCAGATAACTATCCCAGACTGACTTGCATCACTAAGAGGTTAAACCAAGTTATTTGTTTTTGGTCTGACCTGCTTCCATCCAATACCAATGAATCTCTGCTAGGGCCTTTGATAATACTAACTCTGGGCTATGGAATTTTATATTCTATGATAGCAAGATTGGCTTGTTTTCTGGATTTGGTGGGTCAGGGGCCCATGCTGGGATAGTCTTCTGTATTCGATGAAGTCTTGGAGCCTTTAAACACAGGACATAGTAGAGATGCATTCAACTTCTAAAGTACTAAAGGACCTACATCCATTCCATAGAAGATAGCCAGGTTGCAGCTGCCTACTCCCCACCCCCTACCCCAGACCCTCCTAGCTGAGACTAGGCAAATTATTAATAAGAAATTGAGGAGGATAAAGTTTAAACTTCCGTTTCTTTGGGTTTTTAACTCCCAAGTGCATGAGAATGTGATTTTGGACGTTAATTCTTTTGACCTCTAAAATCCTTGGACTAATTTACATGGAGATTTACTTTTTAACTTTAATTTCCTCCCAGGAAAATCCATCTAAGAAGGCAATTAATATTCAAATCTGGGACTTTGTTTGTTGTTGGCAGTTTTATTATTGGAGTATTTTTATACTGTTATTTTAATCATTGCCAAACCTTATATTAGACAATGTGACCGGACATAGTTTGGGAAAGGAAATAAAATAAAGAAAGAATTTTCAGTCTTGGGTGCAGGTTTTAGAATTAATTTAATCAATGTGCTATTCTGGCCCATTTTAGAGTCCATGGGCTTAAACACAAAACACTGCCACCAGCATCCCAGAACAGCCATGGTTGGTGTTGGAGGAATAATTTTTTGAAGATGAGATGAAGACTGCCCGAGTAAATTTTTAATCTTGTACCCCATGGAGGGAAGCCACGCCACTAGTTAATGGTTAAGCCAAATAGGGTAAGAGAACAAAAATTGGGGGAATTTTAGAGGAGGGAAAACTTCTTTCCTATAACTTGCTTATAACTTCCCTGCCTCTTTACTCTTCATCACTCACTCCTCGCAGAACTTGTCAGACTTTCAGCCCATACCGGCAGTACTGGACAATGCCAGCATTCTCCTCCTACAACCTGCCTCCTCAAGATCTGTCTGCTTCCATCCAAAATGTGTAGTCTTCCCTATACCTCTGCTGCAAGTACTACAGGAGCAGGCACTCTCTGCCCTGCACAGTGAAGTCTGTGTTGGTCTCATGCCACCTGGGGCTGGGTAGGAAGCCTGTCTAGCTGTGAGTTCACTATTAGGATGCCTTCTTACCTGCAGACAGAAGAATGAGCTGTCAATATTAGCTGTAATACTGATAAAGGTAATATTTTGACCTCCATTTGTCTCCATTTGTCTGACTTTTGTGTCTATTTTCAGTTGGTTCTTAACTGGAGATGGGAATATAAGTGTTAATTTTTAGGCCCTCTTTAACTCTATTAGGATTACCATAAATTTTTGAGATAGACTTGATAGGGCTTGCCAAGTTAGAATTAATTTGAGCTAGTTAATTAAAATTAATAACAGCTAATTCAGTGTGGGTTGTGAAGAAAAATGACAAATCGAAGATGATTTTGAGGTTTTTGGCTTAAGTCACTAAGTAAATAGTGGTTCTATTTAATGATATAAAGGCCCTAATTCTGAGGTGAGAGGTGTACATGTGGTGAGAATGATATGCATGTGTCAGGGGAGGGTATATATGTGGTAAGTGATTTTTGGGGAGGAGGGTATAAATACAGGGACAATGGCTTAGTAAGGATGAGATGGCTTGGGGGCAGGGAGAATGAGCCGGAGGCCATTGATTTAGTTCCACATAAGAGATAAGGGCTTTAAGTAGGGTACTAGAAATAGAGAAAGGGGATTTAAGGTTGGAGACATTTAGGAGGTAGAATTAATGGAACTTGGTGACCTGTTGGATATGGATAGAGGGATGTGAAGAGGGAGTTGAGAGAGAATCCAAGGTTTCAAGTTTATGCACTTTCTCACCTAACTTAAACATTAAGTAGTTACACAAACTGTTCATTTGGTAGATACTGCCATTTCGAATATGACAACTCTTTCAGCCACAATAAAAACATGCAGGGTATAGAGAAAGGAATATGGAAGGATAAACTTCTCTAGAGCCTAAGTCTTTTGTTCAAAAAAAAACAAAAAACAAAAAACAAAAAAACAAAAGTCCCACAACTATTCAAAACCTTTGAAAGCAGCAGCTAAAGTGGATCTTTTGGTTGTGGTGGCCTTGATTTTATTAATAGACATGATACACTATATCAGGGATTGGTAAACTTTTTCTGTAAGGAACCAGATAGTAAATATCTTAGGCTTTGTGGAATGTGGTCACTGTTACAACTAATGTGCTTCGTTATTTTAGTGCAAAAGCAGTCATAGACAACAGTGTAATATATGGGCATAACTGTATTCCAATGAAACTTTTCTCATAAAACAGTCAGTGGGCTGGATTTGGCTTACAGGCCATAACCAGTTTGCTAATAACCTTCATAACAATACCTTATATGAGTGATGAGGTTGCCTTTCCCTCAACCCTTACTAGAAGGCAATGGTTAGTCCAAAGACTAGTTAATAAAAGGAGGCCTTGCAATGTTATACAAGGTTGGGAGGGAAGTGGTGCTCTTTTGATTGATGAGTTACAGCAGCAAGTGGAATATGACTCCCATACATGGACCTGTTGAAAGCTGTTGGCAGGAGATTAACTCTCCAGTGCAAGATGCATGACTTTTTTTAATGGGCTGGACAAAGACGAGAGGGAGAAGAAAAAAGAAAACAAATTTATCCAGGTAGTGTTTTTCTGACCACATCTCTATCTTCAGGATATAAACCTTCCCTCTCCTCCCATCCAGCAGCAGAACAGGTGGAAGAATGGTTGTGATTTCTAGCCTAGGGACTGACAGGATTTCCAGATCACAGGAGGAGGCCAAAGACTTCCTAATACTGGGGAAGAGCCACTTCTGAAGAGGGAGGGGAAGATAACATAGGGGAAGGGAGAAGAAGGGAAAGCACTGAGGGCAGGGGAGAAGAGGGTGGTGTCATGAGAGACAAGGGGTCTAGAAGAACACTTTCCATTGCCAAGGAAACATTCATGAAGGAATATCATCAAGGTCTGATCAGTGAGGCCTATGCTCACAGAACATGCTCAGAGATGAAGCCGTTCAATAAGGAGGGCAATGGCGAACTTCTTTCCACTATCAGATTTATAGAGATTGGAATTTGTCTCAGAATTCTTAAGAACTGTTTGACCCTAGTGTGTTTGTATGTGTTCACTTGGCCCAAGAAGGGGCTTAGACCCCTGGCCCCACCAGTTAATAACCAGAGACACTGAATGATATAAATGAAAACAAGAGAAGCTGAGAAAATTTGGATGTGATACACAATTATACAATTACAGAACTGCAAAGGACTGTAAGAGAGTATCTGACCTAGTCTTATGCCTTTAGAAAAGTTAGTCTTTCTTAATGATATGCCTAACAAAAGATCAGACATTCTGTTTCAATAATCCATTCTGATATTTTCACTCTGGCAGCCTGGGAGCTCTTCTTTACATCCAATAGAAATTTCACCTACTTTACTTTCATTTTCTCTTATTCGATATGTGATATAGACAAAACTAAACCAAACCATCTTTTTGAAGAACATTTTATAGTCATTCAGATGTAGTAGAGTGTCATTTATTAGGATGTTTGAACACTGGGAATAGCCACACAACAGACTTGTAATAATGTTTTCCTCTGCCAGTGTTGGCCCAGTATTCCACATCATGCCGTGCAGACAGGGTGGTGCAGATTATAATGGACACATAGAAAATAACCTTGTCAGTGGCTATTCCAGGTGAAAAAAGTCTCATACATTTAAAGGAAAGTTCATTTCCTACTAAGAAAAAAAACTCACTGTCGTCCAGGCCAAAATAGACATTCAAAAAGGACAAAGGCTACAAAAGTAAACAGACATTGGTGAATCTGTTCAAATGAGTGTTGCATTCACCTCTCCTTTAGTTTTGCTAGAAGCAATTTCAACAAATTGTGTTAGCAATTTTCTCATACTTCTCTCTGCAGACAACAATTTCACACTAAATAAAAATGGTTTACTTTTTGTATTATTGCATACTTCTTTTTGGAGGGTAGTTTTAAGGAAACTAATATGCATTATGAATTCTCTTTGTGTGTGTGAGAATTGAAAAGCATCAACTTTTTGTTGTTTGACATCACTCAATATTTAGGGTTTTTCATAATGTGCCACATTTTGTTGCTGCTGCCTTCAAGTAAACTAGATAACTTTGCTTAATGTCAAATGACAATAAGTCCTTAATTCATGTTTTATATAATTTACTTTTGGTGGTGGTGTTGTTGTTAGAGATAGGGTGTTACTCTGTTGTCCAGGCTGGAGTGCAGTGGCACAGTCACAGCTCATTATAACCTCAAACTTCTGGGCTCAAGAGATCCTCGTGTTTTGACCTCCAGACTAGCTAGGACTACAGGCACATGCCAACATGCCTGTCTAAGTTTTAAATTTTTTTTGGAGAGACAGGGTCTTGCTCTGTTGCCCATCTTGGTCTCAAACTCCTGGGCTCAAGCGATCCTCCTGCCTTGGCCCCCCAAAGTGCTGAGATTACAGGCATTAGCTACTGTGCCTGGCATTTACTCTTATGGAATGTTTTTCTAAGACATACAAGGCTTTACACTTTAAATAAATAAATACTTATTTATTTAGATTGTTTAAAAAACATTCTGTTTTAGATACTATTGTGCATTAATCAGGCCATGCTAGACTATGCCATATAACAAATTGACCCTCTAATCTCGGTGGCCTAACATAACCGAGGCTTATTTCTTGTTCATGTTATGTTTTATTTGGATCAGTAGGAAGCTGTCTTCCACACAGTTTTTCAAGGACCAGGGCTGATGGAGACTCTGACACTTTATAGCTGCATCATCTGGAACAGGAGGCTCCATGGTGGCTGCAGCAGCAGAAGTGAGAGCTACAAAGTCATACTCTTAAATGCTTTGGTCTGGACGTGACACTCATGGCATTTGCTCACTAAAAGATCTCACTAAAAGATCTTTTATTCCCAAAATGTCCCTTTGCAGTTAAGATAAAGTCTCAACATTCACTTAATCCAGAATCTCCTGGTTGAATGATCTTCTCTTTAATAATGTCATCCTCCATTCACCTTTTCTTAGGCAAATCCCAGTGTTGTTAGCCTTTCTATCTGTCAGCATTTTTAGTTAGAGACAGAAAACTCAACTCTAGCTCATTTAAATGGGAAGGAACTTATTAATGGAGACTAGAAAGCCTGATAATCATTGGAAAGGTTAAAAGAACAGGTCCTAGACTGAGCCAGAACCAAACTTGCAACAAACGCAATGGGGAAGCTACTGCTCCCACTGCTGACCCCAGAGCCATGACCTTGGAACAGCCTGGGCCAGCAGAGTAGATGTCTGGAATCTGCCTGATTTTCGGGTAGTTTTTCACCAGGTGCAACTAGAGCCAGAAACTAAGTTACAGGACCTAATTCTTGACTCTAGAGGCTAGAAAGATTAAGAAATGTTAAGTTTTTAGAATTTACTTTGGGAAGACAGGATACACAATGTGGGGAATTATCAAAATGTGGGGTGGTTTCTCGAAAGATTTGGGCTGCTGCCATGAATAATAGATGTTCACTAGACTTTCTTTTATGGAACTCATTTTACTCAAAAACAATTTTTTTTTCTGTTGCAGAAGTAATATAACTAAAGATAAGAAAGAAGTACTCACACTGCTACCACCCTAACCAGGCTACTATTATTGTTTTGGTATTTTTCCTTTTTGCCCTTTTTCTGTGCAGAATTCTTTTATTAAATAGTAGATAAAATCACATGACAATAAATATGATTTCTAGTGAGATATTAGAATATAAACTTTTCCCCCATGTTATTACATTATGTTTAAAATAATAAATTTTAGTATTTGTACAATATTGTCACAGTCGGAATGGTGATTTTTGTAATTATAATAATGTGATGCAAGTCAACAGGTATAACTTCTCTGATTAAAATTGTATGTTTATTCTTTCAACTGTGCTACAATTAAGCCAACATCTTGTTACCTTATTTTCCAGTTTTTGTCAGGATGTGTGACCTTCCAGAGACACAGTTCAACATAATCTACATAAGGAAAAGAATGTGAAAATTTCAGACAATTGTTTTATAAGTACAAAAACATAATCCGATTCCACTCATTTGAGACACTCAGGATAGTCAAATTCATGGAGACAGAAAGTAGAAAGTAGTGGTTGCTAGAGGCTGGGGGAGGAAAGAGGAACGGACAGTTATTGTTTAATGGGTACAGAGTTTCTTTTGGGAGGATGAAAAAGTTCTGAAGATGGATGGTGGTAATGGCCGCACAACATTGTGAATGTACTTAATGCAACTGAACTCTACACTTAGAAGTGGTTGAAGTGGTAAATTTTAAGTTATTTATATTTTACCAAAATAAAAAATTTGAATGAAGAAGTCATAGCAGAAAAAAAGGAAAGCTAAAAAAAGCCTTCATTCTTCAGTAAAAGGAAATTTAGTATGTATCACCCATGCTGGCAGTTAGCCTTCCTTTATATAATGTCAGATAATTTTTTAAAATTCCAGATTCATTTACCTATGTCATCATAAACTTAAAGTAGTTCCTAATAATTACATAGAGCAAAATTCTGTGTTAAGTTATACCAAAAAAAGAAAAAAGAGTCACACAAACTATAACCTTAGGAGAAATCTATTCATTTGTTTGAAATATATGTATTGAGCATTCACAGTGTCCAAGAATGCCAGGCCTTGTGTGAACACAAAGATGTATACCATATGATTCTCCCAAGGAAGAGATATTTAAATTCTCTTATCAGGATTTTTTTTTTTTTTTAAAAAAAGCAGCAGTATGTTGGACTGCCTTTTAAGAGTTAATATTTAAAGGTACTAAAAGAATATTGAATTGGTAGTCAAGAGACTTTTATTCACAATTCTAGCACTGTGTTATTTTGAACAAGTTACCCAAACTCTCTTGGCCTCCATTTCCTCATGAGTAAGGAGAAGTTATTAGACTAGGTGAGAGCTCAGGTTTTTCATCTTGAACATCCTAAAAATACATGAAAATATCCCACAGGTTGTCTGTCAGTGTTTCTATGTCAAAAAAGAATAATAAACACACACACACACACACACACACACACAAATGATATTTGCACTGAGAAAACGTGTAAAGTGGGTATCCTATATAAAATTCATGAAATACTAATATCACCTTACAAACTATGACGAAAAGAACAATTAGTCCTTAAGAGTGATCTGTAACACTTGTAGTCTTCATCTGCTTAGAGTCTTTCAAAGTGTTAATGAACCACTGGACACGGTTTTTTCCAAATAGGATCATTTAGTCTTATGATTAGGTAATAGACTCAGCTAAAAGAGGGCAGTTACTATTTTTAAGGGCTTAATGGACAACCAGGTTCTGAACAAAGCACTCTTCAAATATAATCTCATTTAATCCTTGTAGGAACCCAATGAAGATGGTATTATCTTGTTTTATGGGTGAGGAAATGGAAACTTAAGGGTTAAGTAATTTGTCAAAAGCCATATAGCTTGCAAGTGGCAGAGCCAGTTTTCCAACCCAGGTCTGTCTGTATCCAGAGGTCAATGCTTTCCATCACAACCTGTTTTGTAGATCTTTCTCTGAATTTAATTAATATTGATTTTCCTCTTATTATAACAATCATACCTTATTTGAACTAATTTCTCATATCCTGATCATTATTTTTGGGTGTGCCTGAACCCAGCAAATCATGCAGGGAACCCAGGTGATTTTCAAAATCATTAAAGTTTAGGCCGGGCGTGGTGGCTTAAACCTGTAATCCCAGCACTTTGGGATCTGTTTTGTAGATTTTTCTCTGAATTTAATGTTGATTTTCCTCTTATTATGATAATCACATTTTATTTGAACTAATTTCTCATATCCTGGTCATTATTTTTGGGTGCGACTGAACCCAGCAAATCGCGAAGGGATCCCAGGTGATTTTCAAAATCATTAAAGTTTAGGCCAAGCGTGGTGGCTTAAACCTGTAATCCCAGCACTTTGGGGGGCCATGTATTAAGGAGAGTTGCTTGAGCCCAGGAGTTTGAGACCAGGCTGGGCAATATGGTAAGATCCTGACTCTACAAAAGATTTTAAAAAGTCAGCTGGGCATGGCAGTACACACCTTTGGTCCCAGCTACTTGGGAGGCTGAGGTGGGATGATCTCTTGAGCCCAGGAGTTCGAGGTTTCAGTGAGCCCTGTGTGCACCATTGCACTCCGGCTAGGCAACAGAGCAAGTACCTGTCTCAAAATAAATAAAAACTTAAAATATCTTCTTAATTAAATTATGTGGCTATTTTGGGCAAACTTTAAAAAAAAAAAACAAACCTAAACTGCTAGTAAAAATAGTAATCTTGCCTATTAAAAATACATATATATGCATATACACATATATATGCAAATATATAGAGAGCATCATTATTTCAGTCATAAATAATTTTCTACATATTCTAGTACTTCCCACATTTCTTTCTAAAATGAGGAAAAGAAGAGCTTTCCCACCATCCCCTAGTTGCTCAAGAACAATCTAAGCCAAAATTTCTTTCTGAGCCTCAGTCATTCTCAGATATATTCTAAAGTAGTTTCCTTTTTTTTTTCTTCCAGGTTTCTTTTGAAGGATATCCCTTTCTATTTATTTATGTAAAGATGGGGTCTTGCTATGTTGGCCAAGCTTGTCATGAACTCCTGGCCTCAAGCAATCCTCCTGCCTTTGCCCACCAAAGTCCTGGGATTACAGATGTCAGCCACTACCTACAGCCAGATATCCCATTTTTAATCATTATTATTTAGCATGCAACTAGAACATCAGGCTTGTAAAGCCTTTTGTAATTATTATCCAATACATTCTTCCAGCAGTTTCTGGGGAGACCAACATTTTACAAAAAAACAAAAGAGATATAGATATACTAATTTATTTGGCCAGAGTGAAACAGTGCCTTTCCACAGACATAGCCAAGGGACTGCTGGAGCAGTCTTGGATTATTAAGACAGAAATTCTGCTCCTGGAATGATAACATTTAATGTTGTGCTGATTTTATAATTGCAGAACAGCCCACTTCACTTTGCAAATGAGCCAGTGATAGAGGTGTCTTAAGAAAAAAATAGAGAGTTCTCAATTTGCTACCCAGAATGGATTCTCCTGATTTTCCAGTGATTTTCAAGTGTTTGCCCTTAAGTAAATGATAAAAGTCTGCTTTTGCTCTTCACTCTTCTTTTTAATTTTTGTATCGATTTAAAAATGATAGACATAATGCTATTTTGTGTACAATAGGCTTCCTAGACACCATTTTATCTTGCTCTTTTAATTCTTACATTAACATGAAGCTTGATGCTAAATCTGAAGTATGAGAGAGAAGTGGCAGCTCTCCCTATAAATGGATGTCCTCCTGTATTTGACTTCTAGCCAGATCCACCTGAACATAGGTCCCTGCTATTAAATCAATATTTTCTGATTCACTTTACTGTTCTCTCTTGGCAAGACGACTTCCGTCTTTTAACCTTTCTGATGACTAAGCTGTATGTGTCTTTGGTTCGGATGAATAATTATATAGCTTAGTGAAGGTAGTAAATCTTTGCTATATGGCTAATAAATAATACTGTGGTATTTTATATTTGATTTCTTGATGCTTCAAATTTAGAGTTAATAAGCAGACTCTCCAGCATCATATTATAAATAAAATGCCAACTTTATTTAAAATTTTATGGTAGGTCATATGATAATTTGACAATAATTTTGAATAGCAACAAAGGAAATGAAACACCAGAAGAATCTATTTCAGAAGGTGTGTCATCCTGTACACTCAGAATCAGAAAAATAAAACTCCAGGAACAGAAGAACTAGTATGTTTTATTAGGTAAAATCTGACTCATAGTCTCCAGATTGATTCAATAGTAATTTTACAGATGGGGTATGTACTAATTTTTATGACGTATAATTTAGAAATTTTGGAAGATAGATAATTAACATTACTTAGCAATTATTGACAGCCACCTTTGTAATTAATTTTTCTCCAAACTGTCCTTTAAGGATGATTTCTGAAAATTAATTAGGATGTGTTACTTAATTAGTTTAATTTAATATTTTAAATTAAATTACCTCTTTAAAAATATTTACATAAGGCCAGGTTTCTTGGAAAATTCAGATTAAATGGAAATAAATTTATGCAGCTGAGAAGTTTAACATATATGTTATATGTATGTATAGATATATATCATAAACAAATATGAATTCAAACACTTCTGTTTGACTGCTCTAGGGTGATAGACTTTAGTCTTTATGGAATTAATTGGGAAAGAAATTGAATTAGTAAAATGATGTTTCTGCCACTAGATTAGTCAGTTGACTCATTTCTTGGCAGAGGAAGTGAGGCTGCCCACAAGTAGTCGTCACTGGACTGGGACCTAGAATGTCTAGGTCCAAACCCTGGCCCTGTTGATGATGAGTTACTTCATGTCTGTGCATCAGATCCCACCCATAAAATGTTATAATGATTTTTTCAGACTTAGGCAGATTGTGAAGGATATTTTATCAAGTGCTTATAAAATGCTTTGAAGACTACAAATCCTGAATGACACAATATTCAGGGTAGATAGAACATTAAAAAGCTGCTTTCTCATTACCATCATATATGAATGGATTTCTCAGGATTAGGAAACTTACTTAGCTAAATATAGAGCCCAGTTGCTGGGGTTTGGAGGAAAAACTACTATGTTGGACTCACTGAGCAATAGTGTGTCAGTCTCTAATGAAGCTTGGATATAGACTTATATGCCCTACTAGACTTCATTTATTTTGGTCTTCTGGAGATTTCATGATCAAATTATAAACTTCAAATTATTTTAACTTCAACGTATTTATTTTAATATTACCTTGGTGCTGTCTAGTCTTTAAGGGCAGGGAAATATTTGCTTGAACCCAATCACAGAAATGTGAATGGTTTCATTACATATTGTTTTAATGATGTATCTTTTATTACCAATGCTGTGATTACTGTATCACTCATTGTTGGGAACTCTAGGTTTTTAGTTGACCTGGTTACGTGGATTTTACCATTTTTCCCCAACAGGTGACAGTCCTGTTAATGACTTTTCCTCTCTAAAACACGGTTACAGAGGCACTTTCTTTAATAGTCCTCTAAGAATCTCCAAAGTGAAACAAACAAAAGGACTAATACAAAACCTCAAACTCTTCAATATTAGTAGGCTCATAAAATTATATAATCATTAAAGTTCTTTCTAGGTCCAAAGTGCTGTAATTCTACAATTGAAAGTTGGAAAAAAAAAAAAAAAAAAAAAAAAAAAAAACCACTCCTGGTAGTTTCCTCTGCTCCCGGCACTGGTGGATAATAACCACAGTTGGTCTGCAGCATTACAGTATCTGCAGTGTTCTGCCAAGACACGTGCATTGAGGAGAGCCCTGGGATGCTGGGGAACAATGACAGATCACAGGAGGGCTCAAGGGCTGGAAGAATTTTTATTTCCAGGTGGGAGAGGCCTAAGCTAGGGTGAGGCAAGTGAGGCACCTTGGGTGCAAAATTAAAGGAGACAGTCACTCTTGGGGTCAGCTTGAGAGTGAGTGCCCCCTTAAACTTTGCTCCCCAGAAGCCTCAGCCTTGGGAAAAGTCTTAACAAGGCTTGTGCCAGGGAGTAGGCAACCACCCACAATCTAGGAATTTTGAAGCAGTGAGTGTGAGTTGGAGAAGCCAATCAAACTAAATGAAGAGCTAGGTGGAGTTCTTTGTTTTTTGCTGTGTACTGTTTCTGGCCTTGGAGCACTAAAGTCCAGCATCGTCACAGCCCGAATGGCCTCCCATTATCTCCCACTCTCTCAGGGCACCCATGAAGAGGGAAGGAAAATTCTAGGGGTCAACATGGAGACAGCAGAGAAGAATTAAGGGATATGGGGAAAAAGTAGGTCAGAATGAATAGTGTACACAGAGGCTTGGCCCTGGGTTCCTCCTAGGTCAGGAATCTCTCTGGTTGCTTGGACGTGGGTCCTTGAAGGAGTCCATCCTGCCAGGTGACTTTAAAGCCCCTGTTCTTGGAGGAACCCTTTCATGCTCTTGGTAGTTACTACTCCCTTTGCACAGATCCAGGTAGCCAGACCTGTGTTTTCAATTCACAAAACTGAACTTAAAATCTCTATTACTGAACTTGAAATCTCTATTTCAAGCTTCCATTCTGTCTGATAACAGAAAAATAGATCAGTAGATTGCAGGTAATCATCTGTTTTTTAAAAATAACTTCGGATAAACTCCATCAATTCAGCATTTCCCCCTTCCCCTCATCTCCCTAGGTGGCATCTAAGTTCCAGGAGATGTGGGGTGAAGTGTTGGGTTCCTGACCCCCAATTCCCCTCCAGGCTGGCATTTGCTGCTAATGTCCCCATTGTCCAGTCATCAGTCCTAGTGCCTGTAGCTCCCTTATCCTGACTGTGGTGGTTCTCCCTGAGCCACATCCTCACCCCTCTTAGGAAAATGGGAAGCTGTTGGGTGTTCTCTTGTGCCCCTCTGAAGCTGTGGAGACTTAGGGGGTTGTCTTAGACACACCTGGTTGCCCCTTCTTCTCTTCCTTCTTGTTTATCCTGGTCCTACCTGAGAAGTGGCGACTCTTCCCTCAACTGCCCACCCCTGGGGCCTCAGCCAAATCTTGGAGTCACTCTCTTATTTGACCCTTCCCTCTCTTCAGCATGCAGAATTATCTAACACTTCACTGTTTAATATAGCAGCCACTAGTCACATGTGGCTACTGAGCTATTGAAATGTGGTTAGTCCAGATTGAGATGTACTGAGAGTGAAAATGCACACCAATTTCAAAGACTTAGTATGAAGAATAGATTGTGAAATATTGATAATTTTAGTATAGCTTTCATGTTGAGATAATATTTTTAAAATGTTGAATTAAACAAAGTATAGCATTCCAATTAATTTCACTTATTTATTTTACTTTTTTAAAAATGTCATCACTAGAAAAATTTAAATTGCACTGTTTTGCTTTTGGACAGAGCTGATCTAACAAGTATAAGGAAGTGTTATGGACTGGGTTGTGTCTCCCCCCACCCACCCAATTCATATGTTGAAATCCTAACCCCTCATGTGACTGTATTTGGAGATAGGACCTGTGAGGAGGTAATTA
Organism: Chlorocebus sabaeus; assembly: GCF_047675955.1. Lineage (NCBI taxonomy): Eukaryota > Metazoa > Chordata > Mammalia > Primates > Cercopithecidae > Chlorocebus > Chlorocebus sabaeus. Next base: position 30,277,255 of record NC_132918.1, on the reverse strand, counting down.
AAGTTAACTGAGCTTGCAAAGGTGGGATCCTAATCCATAGGACTGTTGTCCTTATGAGAAGAGGAAGAGATACCAGGAGCTTATGGTGTATACAGGAAAACCCACATGAGGATGCAGCAATGAGACATCTGTCTGCAAGCCAGGAAGAGAAGCCTCACCAGAAACCAACCCTGCCAACACCTTAACCTTGGACTGCCAGGCTTCAGAACGGAGAGAGAGTAAATTTCTGTTGCTGAAGCCACCTAGTCTCTGGTATTCTGTTGTGGCAGCCCTAGCAGACTAATATAGGTAGGAAAACTCACTCTGGTAATATGCATTCTCCCAAAATTAAATGTTTATAGCATTAATTTTAGCTTGTGTTCCTCAAAAACCCATTCTTAGTCTATTGTCTGTGCCAGGAATTAAAAAAAAATCTATTTTGAAATTCAAAAGCAGAGTGAAAATGGACTCTATTGATCTCTGTTGTCTGTTGTGACCTTCCTTTCCCAAGGCCATAGAAGCAGCTACCCTCTGCTGTCTGAAGTTGAGGGAGGAGTCACATAGCAAAAGGGAAATATGGAGAATGAAAAACACATTGGCTAATATCAAAATATCCCTCAGCGATAGCAGTACACTTTGCCTTACCTCTTGCTATCAAAAATGAGGAGGATCTGATTTCATTTGTCATCATCAATTTGTTATATATTTATTGCCTACAGATTGATTTTGTGTACTTTACTGTGAATAGCTTTTGGACAGCATTTGCATGTCCGAAAATTTCAGGTCTTTAATTTCATAATGAAAGATATTTTTCTGTGAAAGGAATTGAAGGTATCATAGAAACTGTGGTAGTGGTAGAGAGGTGGTTGAAGGTACTAAAATCCTGTTGTTTGTATCATTATAGTTCAGAAAGTTTTGTTAACTATGGAAGAGACCTTGTTGCCCACCCTCAGCACAGATTCTGTTTTGCTAGAAGTCCTTTTGTTCCTGATGTAATGCATATGGCACACACAGAGTCAGTCTTGGCTTCCAGCCTAGAAGTATACATGGTGGTCCCTGGGGGACAGCAGAGGGCCAGAAAGGCAAGTCTTGCACTTAGAAGAACATGACCAGCTCATCTCATCCTTTGTACTTCTCTGATGCACTAGGTATAACTGGGTCTGTTGCTGACCTCACTGCATTATGCATGTTGGTTTACTTTTCTGTGAACCTCTAGAGGGCAGGTAAACATAGCTTTCATCTCTAAATATTCCTTTGCACAATGCCTAGCATATAGTAAATGCATGATAAAAGTGTTTGGAATTTTATAAAATGAATGCATGAATCCAACAACTTCTGCTCTCAAATCCTTACTTCAGATGTTCTCCTACCACTTATCTCTGTTGGCCTGGGTATTTCAGATAATCTTACTTCTGTTCTCTTAAAAATCATTTCTGATAAACTCTATGAATTCAGAATTTCCCCTTTCTCCTTTGTCTGCCTAGCCGGCATCTAAGTTCTGGGAGGCATGGGGTGAAGTACTGGGTTCTTGACATCCTCCAGGTCACGCAGTTTCTCCAGCTCCTTTAATCCTAACCAATGTATTCTCTTATTTATACAAATTCTTCTTAAAACGTGTTTAGGAGGGGAAGAACAAGATGGGGGAATAGAAGCCCGGACCATTTATCCCCCAAACCTGGGTGAAACACCAAATCTCAACAACTATCTGCACACAGAAAAGCACCATCACAAGAACCAAAAATCATGGATCAGGTATCAGCTCGGCCACCGTGGGGTAGAACAACAAGCAAGCTCTTGGGGGTCACTGAGTCCAGGTCTAGGCTTTTGGACAGCATTTCTGGACCTGCCCTGGGTGGGGATGCGGGTGCCCACTGCCCTGAAGTGTGAGTCCCAGGGCCAGCAGCATTTGCCACAAGCTGACGGAAGGGCCCTTGGGCTTTAAGTGAACATCAGTAACAGCCTGGCAGAAATCCCCATGGACTGTGGTGAGGGCCACAGGGAGAGGCTCCTCTGCTTGTGGGAAGGGGAGGGAAGGGCAGGAACTTTGTATCGTGGTTTGAATGCCAGCTTAGCCACAGTAGAATAGAACATCAGGTAAACTGCTGAGGTTTTGGACTCCAATCCCTGGCTCCCAGACAGCATCTCTGCACATGCCCAGGGCCTGGGGGAACATGTGAGCCGGAAGGGAAAGGTCTTGGACAAGGCCCAGTGCTGTGCTGGCTCCAGGTCTGACCTAGTACAGCCCCAGTGGTGGTGGCCTCTGGGGTGCTTGCATCATGACACCTCCTGTTCCCAGTGGCTCAGCACAGAGAGAGACTTTGTACGTTTGGGAGAAAGGAAGGAGAAAGAACAAGAGCCTCTGCTTGATAATCCAGATAAATCTTCCGGATCTTATCCAAGACCACCAAAGCCGTACCTCTACAAGTCTGCAAAACCATAGTGTTATCAAGCTTGGGGCCCAAGTCCTTTTGAATACCTGGAAAACCTTTTCAAGAAGGATAGGCACAAACAAGCCCACACTGTGAAGACTACAATAAATACCTAATTCCTCAAAGTCCAGACACTAATGAACATCTACAAGCATCAGTACCATCCAGGAAAACATAACCTCACCAAATGAACTAAATAAGGCATCAGGGATCAGTCCTAGAGAAATAGAGATATATGACCTTTCAGACAGATAATTTAAAATAGCTGTTTTGGGGAAACTCAAAAGACATTCAAGATAACACAGAGAGAAGAAACTCAGAATTATATCAGACATATTTAACAAAAAGATTGAAATAATTAAAAAGAATCAAGCACAAATCCTGAAGTTGAAAAATGCAATCAACATGCTGAAGAAAGTATCAGTCTGTTAATAGCAGAACTGATCAAGCAGAAGAAGGAATTATTGAACTTGAAGACAGGCTATTTGAAAATACACAGAGAAGACAAAAGAAAAAAATAATAAAAAGCATTGAAGCACACCTACAGGATTTAGGAAATAGCCTCAAAAGGGCAAATCTAAGAGTGGTTGGACTTAAAGAGGAGGTAGAGAAAGAGATAGGGGTAGAAGGTATATTCAAAGGGATGATATCAGAGAACTTCCCAAACCTAGGGAAATACATGAACATTCAAGTACAGGAAGGTTATAGAACACCAAGCAGATTTAACCCAAAGAAGACTATCTCAAGACATTTAATAATCAAACTCTCTAAGGTCAAGGATAAAGAAAGGATCCTAAAATCAGCAAGATAAAAGAAACAAATAACATATAATGGAACTCTAATACGTTTGACAGCAGAGTTTTCAGTGGAAGCCCCATAGGCCAGGAGAGAGTGGCATGACATATTTAAAATGTTGAATGATAAAAAAAAAACTTGTAGTAGAATGCACTAGAATTGTATATTTGGTGAAAATATTCTTCAAAGATGAAGAAGAAATAAAGACCTTCCCAGACAAACAAAAACTGGGGGATTTTATCAAAACTAGACCTGTCCCACAAGACATACTAAAGGGAGTTTTGAATCTGAAAGAAAAGGATGTTAATGAGCAAGAAGAAATCATCTGAAGGTGCAAAAGTCACTGGTAATAGTATATAGAAAATTGTAACACTGTAATTGTAGTGTGTTAACCTCTCTTGACTGAAGTAGAAATACTAAATGATGAACAAATAAAAAATAATAGCTACAACAATTTTTCCAAACAGTACAATAAGATGTAAACAGAAACAACAAAAAGTTAAAAAGCAGGGGTGGGGGGCAGGGGACAAAGTTAAAGTATAGACTTTTTATTAGTTTTCTTTTTACATGTTTGTTTGCTTGTTTGTTTATACAATCAGTGTTAAGTTGTTATCAGTTTAAAATAATGGATTATAAGATAGCATTTGTAAGCCTTATGGTAACTTCAAATCAAAAAACATACCAACAGATACACAAAAAAATAAAAAGCAAGAAATTAAAGTGTACCACCAGAGAAAATCAAAACAATAAACTCATAGAGATAGAGAATAGGAGGATGGTTACCAGAGACTGGGAAGGGGAAGGTTAATGTGTACAAAAAAATCAAAAGAGTGAATAAGACCTAGTATCTGATAGCTCAATAGGGGGACTATCATCAATAATAATTTAATTGTACAATTAAAAATAACTTAAAAAGTATAATTGGATTGTTTGTAACATAAAGGATAAACGCTTGAAGGGATAGATACCCAGTTTTCCATGATGTGATTATGTATTGCATACCTATACCAAAATATCTCATGTATCCCATAAATATATGCACTTACTATGTATCCACAAAAATTTAAAATAAAAAGTTTAAATTTGGCCTAGAGTAGTGGCTCACACCTGTAATCTCAGCACTTTGAGAGACTGAGGTGGGAAGATCACCTGAGGTCAGGAGTTCGAGACCAGCCTGGCCAACATGGTGAAAACCTGTCTCTACTAAAAATACCAAAAAAAAAAAAAAAAAAAAAAGAAAATAGCTGGGCATGGTGGTGGGCACCTGTAATCCCAGCTACTTGGAAGGCTGAGGCAGGAGAATTGCTTGGAGCAGGAAGGCGGAGGTTGCAGTGAGCTGAGATAGTGCCATTGCACTCTAGCTTGGGTGACAAAAGTGAAACTCCGTCTCAAAAAAAAAAAAATTAAAATAAAGAAAAAATTGTTTAATTACCCAAGTTCTATATGAAGATATTCTCATTGTAACATGAAATGATACAAAAAAATTTTAAACCCCTGTTACCATTTCATGGCAATCTCTACGTTTGCATAGTATGAGAATAGCCTTCCAAGCCCTCCTTCTTCATGCAATTTCATATATTTATCATATATCTGTTAAAATAGATATGTGTCTCTGTGTGTGTGTGTGCGCGCGTGCATAATAGACACACAAAGGAAATATTATTTAGGTTAATCATGTACATATATTCAACCTAAATAATTTCATGCTGTTGTGTACCGTTCTGTAACTTGCTTTTTTAAAAAAACTTAATCAGATACCCCCTTTTTTCCTTTTTTCAACTTTTATTTTAGATTCAGGGGGTACATGTGCAGGTTTGTTACCTGGGTATATTACATGATGCTGAGGTTTGGGGTACTAATGATCCCATCACCCAGATACTGAGCATAGTACTCAACAGTCAGTTATTCAACTTATCCCCCTTCCATTCTCCCCCGTGTAGTAGTCCCCAGTGTCTATTGTTGCCATCTTTGTGTCCATGAGTACCTGATGTTTAGCTCCATTTATAAGTGAGAACATTCAGTATTTGTTTTTCTCTTCCTGTGTTAATTTGCTGCATCTATGTTGCTGCAAAGAATATCCATGTTGCTGGAAAGGTCATGATTTTGTTCTTTTTATGGGCTGTGTAATATTCCATGCTGTGTATGTACTATATTTTCTTTATCTAATCCACCACTGATGAATACCTGGGTTGATACCATGTCTTTGCTATTGTGAATCGTGCTGTGATGAACATGCCAGTACATGTGTCTTTTTGGTAGAACAATTGTTTTCTTTTGAGTATATACCCAGCAATGGGATTGCTGGGTCAAATGTTAGCTTTGTCTTACATCCTTTAAGAAATCTTCAAACTTCTTTTCACAGTGGTTGAACTAATGTACATTCCCACCAATAGTGTACATATATTCCCTTTTCTCCACAGCCTGACCAATATCTGTTGTTTTTGACTTTTTATTAATAGTCATTCTGATTATGTGAGATAGTCCCCCATTTACATTTTTGATTTGTAGTTTTGATTTGCATTTCTTTGTTGATTAGTGATGAAGAACGTTTTTTTCATATGTTTGTTGGCTGCTTGTGTATCTTTTTTTTTGGAGAAATGTCTGTTCTTGCCTTTTGCTCATTTTGCAATGGGGTTATTTGATTTTTGCTTGTTGAATTGTTTAAGTTCCTTTTAGATTCTAAATATCAGGCCTTTGCCAGATGCATAGTTTGTGAACAATTTCTTCCATTCTGTAAGTTGTGTGTTTGTTTACTCTGATGATAGTTCCTTTTGCTGTGCAGAAGCTCTTTAGCTTAATTAGGTCCCACCTGTCAATTTTTTTTGTTGTTGAAATTGCTTTTAAGGACTTAGTAATAAATTCTTCCCCAAGGCTCATGTACAGAATGGTATTTCCTAGGTTTTCTTCTAGGATTTTTATAGTTTGAGGTCCTATATTTAACTTATACCCTTTTTATGTCACTATGCATACATCTCTCTCATACTCTTTTTAGTTGCTGCAAAGTATTCCATAGCACAGAGGAATGAAAATATATTTCAAACATATGTAACTTCTCCTTGGTTGATGGTTACACAGGTTGTTTTAGAATTTTAATGTTAGAAACAATAAAGCATGAATGTCCATCTTTGTGTGTGCTTCTTTTGGACATACATAATTTTTTTTATGATACACTCTTAGAGGTTGACTTATTGCATTAAAAGGTACATAAAGGTACTGTGGAAAATCTTGAGGAAGGGGCTTTCTTGGCCATTTGTCACACAATCTCTTCTTATTTGTAAACCAAATGGATTTACTAAACTGTACTAGGGAAGACTGGCACAGCGAGACTTAGATTGTTCAAGTTCAAGGGGATAATTTATATGTTTTATGACCATAAGATGAACATATGACCTCCTCTAACATCTCTAGCAATCTTTTCCCACTGGATGGCAGAATAGAATTCCACGCCCTTTTCCATGTATTTGTATTATGTCTTAAGGATTTTTGCATGCCTGCTACTTTGTAATACCTCTGTCAGTAGATAAGAAGAGGCCACCTCCAGTACCCCAAATGAGAAAGAAAATATTGTTAGTAGATGCCATTACTGTCTATCATCTTGTTCAAAAAAGGAGAGGTGGATCATGTCAAAAGAATCAGTGACCGTGTCATATTCAAGGTGATAGACCTCAGGACAGACATCCATCTGTTCCACGGACTCAGTTCACCAGTTAAAGAGGAGAACCACCTCATTATCCAAGTGCTAAGGAACCAGAGGGGGTAATATCTGAAAACTTAATGTTATCTTGATAATATAGTTTGAATGAGTCCCCCCAGGTTCATGTGTTAGCAAATTAATCCCCAATGCAACATTGTTGGGAGGTGGGGTCTAATGGGAGGCATTTATGCCATGAGGGCTCACCATCATGAATGAATTAATGCCAATTATAAAAGGTTTGAGGCTACGAGTACAGTATTTTGCTCTCTTGCTGTCTTACTCTCACTTTCTCTGGCCTTTCTACCTTCTACCATGAAGTGATGCAGTAAGAAGACCCTTGCTACACACCAGCACCATGCTCTTAGACTTTCCAGCCTCTAGACCATGAGCCAATAAATTTCTGTTCTTTATAAATTATCCAGTTTCTGGATCACCTGAGATCAGGAATTCAAGACCAGCCTGGTCAACATGGTGAAACCCCGTCTTCACTAAAAATACAAAAATTAGCCGGGCATGGTGGTGGGTGCCTGTAATCCCAGCTAATTGGGAGACTGAGACAGGAGAATCACTTGAACCCAGGAGGTGGAGGTTGCAGTGAGCTGAGATCGCGCCGCTGCACTCCAGCCTGGGCGACAAGAGTGAAACTATATCTCAAAAAAATGAAATAAAATTAATTAATTAATTAATAAGTAAATTATCCAGTCTCAGGTATTCTGTTATTGCAGCAGAAATGAAATAAGACACGTGAAAACTTTCTTAAAAATCTTTCTGGTTGATATTGGCCTTTTTGAGTTCAGATCCCTGTCACTCACTGTTTCATAGAAAGAAACTACTAATTACTGGGGATTTGGAAAGAGAATGGTACATCCTCCAAGCATTGTTCAAAACTTCTTAAAGTAATATGTTGTAAATTTTAATAAATATATTGCTAAACTGCCCTCCAAAAAGACTGCATCAATTTTTACTCCCACTAATAATTAATATCTAACACATTATCAGTCTTTTGAATTCCCATCTGTTGGGTGAAAGATGATACTTTACCATTTTAATATGCATTTCTCTGATAACCAGTGACATTACACATATTTTTAATATAATTCTTGGCCATTTGTATCCTCTTCTATGGACTGTCTCCATATCCTTTGCTCATTTTCTAATTCATTTTATGTGTTTTCTATATTGACTTGTATGAGTTAATGACATATTATATAATCTTTCATTATATATTGTTAATATTTGCTTCTGGTTGTTTTGTGGTCTTCTAATTTCATTTGAGGTGTTGTTTTCATACAAAAATTTTAAAAACTTGTGTAGCTAAATATATTAATCAATATTAATTCTTCATAGATTTTGTAATTTTAGCTTAAGAAGGCCTTCTATAACCGAAGTTATTAATATATTCTTCATTTTTCTAACATTTTATTATATTTTAAGTGTATTTTAATAAAAAATTCTAATATATGCATATATTCTCACTAAAAATTCAAAGTTTTTTGTAATGTGATGAACTAGGTCTTAAATAAAACTCTTCCCAGTACAGTACACTTTCAAAATGTGTTATAGAATATTAAGGTAAACAAACACACAAAAACCCAATAAAACTTTTTTTCATGTTGGACTGAGGCTGAGCTGGTGGGAAATTAAGGGAATTTTTCAGCGGCCAGGAAAAAAATAAAAGTAAAATATGTTAGGTGGAGCCCTGATTAGGTTTATGAGCTCCTTAATGGCTGCTGGCCTGTGTTTTACTGGGCCCATCGCAGCAGGGATGAGGATAAAACTGGGGCCTTATGCAAGACAGAAGGTCATATAGGGTGCCTTGAAGGCTGGCCCTTTCAGTGAGTATGATTATTAATTCTATGGGTTGACTTGACGATTCTGGTACCCTGATATCAGATTTCCAGCTCCAAAACTGAAAGAAATAAATTTATGTTGTTTGTAAGCCATCCAGTCTATGGTATTTTGTTATAGCAGCCTGAATTGACTAAGACACTAAGGTTACTGGGTATAAGATCAATATTCAAAAGACTTTTGCTTTTTTAGGCAACTGAACAGTAAGAAATTTTAATTTAAGAAAAACGTATGATATTGTATTTGTTTGCTATTGCTTCATAACAAATTACCCTAAAAGTTAGTTGTATAAAACGATGATAACAATTTATCGTCTCATACAGGGCCAGGAATTCAGGAATGGCTTAGCTGGCTTGTCTGGTTCAGGGTCTCTTACAGGATGTCAGCTGAGGCTGCAGTCATCTGATGGCTTGACTGAGACTAGATCAGCCTCTAAGATAGATCATCTACCTGGCTGGCAAATTAATCCTGGCTGTTTGTGGGAGGCCTCAGTTCCTCCCCTCATGGACTTCTTTGTAGGGAAGCCCGAGTGTCCTTATAATGTGGCAACTGGCTTCCCCCAGAGCAAGGGATCCAATAGAGAATAAAGCAGAAACCATAGTTTCTTTTACGGCTTAGGCTTAGCAGTCACACTCTGTCATTTTCATGGTTACACAGGTCAGCTCTATTCAGTGCGAGAGGAGAGTTACCAGTGTCAATATCAGGAGGCAAGGATCACTGGGAGCTAATTTGGAGGCCGACTACTACAGATGCACAATGCAAGGAAAATGTAAAGATTCTCAGAAATTTAAAAAAGATTTGAAAGGCATTTAGGGAAAAATTTTAAAACTATCACAATATATTAAATACAAATAGTTATATTATAAAACAGTTCATATTTTAAGAAGAATATAACAAAGTAAGTGGAGAAACATATCACATATAGGAATCATCAATATTATAAAGATATCAATTCTTCTCAATTAATCTATGGATTCCATGGAAAATTAATCCAAATCCTAACAGTTTTTGTTTTAGTGGAAATTGACTATTTTGCTCTAAAATTTTCATGAACAAGTAAAAGCCTGAGAAGAAGATACTACTAAAGAAAGGTAGCGAGTTTTGTAATGCAGATTTCAAGAATTATATAAACTTAGCCCCAATTAATACACTATGGTATTCATACAGGGATAGACAGACTCATAGAAGAGACTTATAGACATAGATTCATGCATGCAAGGAAATTTGATATAGAACAGAAATGGCATTGCAGATGAATGGAGAAAGATACTAATAAAATTGATTTTCCACAGAAAAATTCAAAATCAATTCCAACTTCACACACACCATGCACAAAATTAGCTTGGTTTAAATGTGAAAGCAAATTTTAAAAACTTTCAGAAGAAAAACCAGGAGGATATTGTTATGGCCTCAGGGTAGGGGAGGATTTCTATAAAGAAAATCACAAAAGAAGGTTGGATAAATTTGAATTCATTAAATAAATAATTTCATTTTCAAAGATACCATAAACGCGGTGAAATGACAAATCACAAATTGTAAGGAGATATCTGAAACACAACCAACAACAGATTAGTATTTAACACATATACACATTGACAGCTCACATACATCAATAATAAACAACTAAGAATCTAACAGAAAAATGGGCTAAAGACATGAATAGGTATTTCACAGAATGGGAAATATGAGTGGCCAATAAATATTTTAAAAATTCTCAGCCTTACAATTAGTAATCAGGAAAATGCAAACTAAAACCAAAAGATTTCACATAATTTCACATCCATTAGGATGGCAACAATTTAAAAGTTTGACAATACCATGTGTTGATGAAGATATGAAGCAAGGGAACTCTTATACATTGCTTCAGAACATAAACTGGTACAACCTTTTCGGAAGACAGTTGGGATTACCCAGGAAAATTGAGTAAGTATATACCCTCTGACTCAGCATCACCTCCTGGATGTGTGTATATAATAAAGAAATTTGAAAATGTATAGTAGGGTACGTGTACAAGAATATTCAGAATGGCATTATTCAGAACAGCAAAAAATCTAGAAAGGCACTAAATATTCATTAATGGTAGGATGACTAAATAATGAATAATATTCTAGAGTGAAAACGAATAAACTAAATCTACATGCAATATTAGGGATTATTATTAGAAATGCAATTTTGAATCAAAAAAGGAATTATAAATGAATTCACTTATGTGAATTAAAAAACAGTCAAGTAATACATTGCGTAAGGACGTGTGTGTATGTGTGTGTGTGTGTATATTTTCTATACAAAAACACTAAAACCAAGAGCAACAAATAGGTAACACTAGCTTCAGGTCAGTGGTTATCTCTCAGGGAAAAAGAAAGGGATGCCATCATTTAAGGCCATGCAGAGATTGTCAGTGGTACTGGTGATGTTCTATTTTTTTCATCTGTGTGGTAGATATACAATTGTGATCATTTAAAGATTTATTTTTCTTCTTTAAAATGTACATATACTTTGTATAATTTCTTTCATATGTGTAATATTTTGCTTTTCCTAAGTTAAAAAATTCAAAGAATATAGATAAGTAAAAAAAAATCTCCTTTTAACCAAGCCTCCCCTAGTGGTAACCACTCTTACTAGTTTTATGTGTACCTTTCTAAATTTGCTCTATGCACTAACGTACCTATATCTGGCCAGGCGTGGTGGCTCACGCCTGTAATCCCAGCACTTTGGGAGGTCAAGGTGGGCTGATCACCTAAGGTCAGGAGTTCGAGACCAGCCTGGCCAACATGATGAAGCCCCATCTCTACTAAAAATACAAAAATTGACCCAGCATGGTGGTGGATGCCTGTTATCCTAGCTACTCGGGAGGCTGAGGAAGGAGAATCACTTGAACCCGGGAGGTGGAGGTTTCAGTGAGCCGAGAGCACGCCACTGCACTCCAGCCTGGGCAACAAGAATGAAACTCCATCTCAAAAACAAAACAAAACATACATATATCTGTAGAAGTATATAGTTTGTTTTGTGAGATGGGAGTTAACGTAAATGGTATTAGACCAACAGTCTTATTTTAGAATTTGCTTTTTTTCTCCTTAATAATACCTCTTAGCAAGCTTTACACATGAGTACATGGATATCCAGCTCGTAAGTTTTATCTGCTGCACAGTATTACATGATTTGGGGACATTCGTTATTTTACCCTACTCTGGGCTGTGCAATAGTAACAAGCAAACTTAGAATCTTGGTAACTTATAACAAGAGCTATTTATTTTTATGCTCATGCTACCTGTCCACTGTGAGTTGACTGACAGCTCTACCTCATATTTCCCTACTCTTGGGACCCAGGCTGATGGAGCAGTCACTACAGTAAACATTGCTGGTCACCGTGGTGTAAAGGAAAAAGAGCTTTGAAACATCTTACATGGGCAGTTAAATGCTCTGTGTTACAAGTACATCTACCACTTCCACTCACAACTCTTTGGCCAGAACTAGTTGCAGGGCACCATCTAACCACAAGGAGGTAGGAAATGCCGTCCCCCTGTGTGCCTAGGAAAGGAGCAAGTCAGATCTATTTCGTAAGTAGTACTGATGACTACCTCACCCTGCTGATGGTCTGGTCTTTTTTTTCCTTTTTGTTTTCCTTAGGTTTAGGCCTTTAATTTCTCCAGAATTTTTTAATGAATGGTATGTCTGGTTCCAAATGCATAGTAAATTTTCCCAACAGTATTGATTTAAAAGTTCCCTATTTGTTGAGAATTGTGTTTGTTTTTAAGCAATAAAGACAAAAAATCCCCAGTGGATTAAACAAATTAGGGGTTTTATTTGTTCTTACATGAAGAACCTAAGGGGACACAGTCAGGGGATTGTGCTATGATATCATTAAAACCCAGCCTTCCCTTGACTTGTTGCTCAGCCATCTTTAAGACATGGCTGTCTCTACCTACAAGGGGGAGCTGGAGAGATGGGGCTTCTTAAAAAGATAAAAATAAAAAAGGACGTATTGCCATTACCAGAAAATATTTGTATGTGTAATTGTGTGTGTATGTATGTGTATGTGCTTGTTTCTGCACTTCCTACTCTGTTCTATTTTTTATTGCTTATTTTTCATGATTGTTTTTAGTTTTCTTTTTCCATTTTGTTTTTGTGTCAAATTTCAAACAGTTTGTCAAGTTTTATTAGAGAACTAATTTTTTTTTTATTGTTATACTTTAAGATCTAGGGTACATGCGCACAACGTGCAGGTTTGTTACATATGTATACATTTGCCATGTTGGTGTGCTGCACTCATTAACTCGTCATTTACATTAGGTATATCTCCTAATGCTATCCCTCCCCGCTACCCCCCTCCCCACAATAGGAACCTGTGTGTGATGCTCCCCTTCCTGTGTCCGGGTAACCTCATTGTTCAGTTCCCACCTATGAGTGAGAACATGCGGTATTTGGTTTTTAGTTCTTGCAATAGTTCGCTGAGAATGATAGTTTCCAGCTGCATCCATGTCCCTACAAAGGACACGAACTCATCCTTTTTAATGGCTGCATAGTATTCCATGGTGTATATGTGCCACATTTTCTTAATCCAGTCTGTCACTGATGGGTATTTGGGTTGATTCCAAGTCTTTGCTATTGTGAATAGTGCCTCAATAAACATACGTGTGCATGTGTCTTTATAGCAGCATGACTTATAATCCTTTGGGTATATCCCCAGTAATGGGATGACTGGGTCAAATGGTAATTCTAGTTCTAGATCCTTGAGGAGAGAACTAATTTTAACTATGGCTTTTTTCCTTGAATTCCTCTTCTCCCTCTTCTCAGCAAATGGCACCGCCATCCTCCCCGTTGTTTAGTCAAAAAACCCTGTAAGTTATCTTGAGCTCTATCTCTCACCTTCATCTAATCCATTAGCAAGTCCTATGGCTGCTGCCTCCAAATTATATCTTGACTCTGATCAATTCTGACTTCCTCCTTCTCTGCTACCCTAGTTCAAGCTGCTATCATCCCAATAGGACTACTGAGAGAGTCTTCTAACCAGTCCCCCTGCCTCCACATTTCCTACCCTCTCTGCCACCAGCCCATTTGCCACACAGCAGCCTAAATGGTCCTCAGATGATGTCGCTTCCCTGCTTGTGACTGCCCAAGGGCTTCACAATCAAATCTAGAATCAAACGCCTCCCCATGGCCTAGAATCTCTACACATTTAGCCCTGCTAATCTACTTTATCTTCCCCAATACTCTCCCTTTCAACTAGGTTCCAACCATAGTCCCTTTATTCTGTCCCTTTAGCTGGCTATGATCATGGTTGATTCAGGGTCCTTGCTCCTCCTGTTGCTAGGAAGGCTGGGGCTTCCCAGATATTTGCATGATTGACCCATTTGCATAATTCAGATTTGACCTTACCTGTCACCTGTTCTGGAAGGCATTCTCTGATTCTCTCTAGTTAAAATAGGGTCCCATCCTCTCCCCCGCACTGCAATGCTTCTGTCAGTCTCCATCAATGATCTATTCTCCATAACACATGATCCTCTGAAATTATCTTGTTTATTTTTTTATATACTTATCTTCTATCTCCTCCCTTGCATTAGAATGTGGAGAGCAGGGACTCTGTGCTTTTCACCATCATATCTCCAATGTTCAGCAACTGACTCATAATTAAATGTTATATAAGTATTTGTTTACCAACTGCTTTTGATTGGCCCTGAATTTAACTCATAGATTAAATTAGGAGTGAATTGGCATTTTATAATGCTATATGTCTTCCTTTATTGGGTTATATTTTTAAGACCAGCAGTAAAATTTTATTATTTTCTCCATACAGAAACTGTGCGTATATTATTGAGTTTATTCCTAGATGTTTTATAGTTTTATTGCTACTGAGAATGGGGTCTTTCTCAGTTATTGTTCTCTAAGAGGAATACTACTTATCTTTGTATGTTGACCTTGCAAATGGCCACAGTGTAAATTCTGTTTGTCATCCTGTTCTCTGAGTTTCTCATCTGTACATTTTCTTGCCTTTCCCTCTGACTTGGGACTCTTGGATGACTGTCTTATATTTTTGAACTCCCTGGATGTTATTTAAATTAATATTTAGTGAAATTTTTACACTATAAATGTACTGATTTGTTGTTCTGGATTACAGCTAAGAGGCTAAGTCCCTCCTCTTTTCTTAGGGGAAATTGTGTATTCTTTTAGTAGGCTATGTCAGATATCAGGCTATTATGAACCTGTAATGATAGGAGTTTGGGGACTACTTGCAAGTGGAGGGGGTTAAAATTATCAGTAAACATCTGGGGAAATGCAAGGAGCTAATAATTTAAGCTGGGGAGAAGCTTAGGTAGGTCATCAAATTGGCTGATGTTGGCCAGGTAACTCCTGCACATCATCTAAGGAATGAAGGAACTCCTCCAGACAGAGATGGGAACTCTGTAGTTGAAACAGAGTAGGTATCAAGACTCTTCAGGGTCCTTTCTGCCCAAACTCCTAGGGAAGAAGCACATCAATGAGGAATATTCTGAAGGAAAAGAAAGCTGCAGTCTTCATGAAGGGCTCCCATAATCTGGACTCTGACAAAGGTCCAATCTTCCTGGAGGATAATGTGTCACCCTTTGCCCCCAATCAGCATGACCCACCAAATGGTCTAAATCTTTCTGGAGGATAAGGTGTCAACCCTCGCCCCCAATCAGCATGACTCACCAGTCCCAGAGTCAGCACCAATAAAACCTCCCTAGAAAGGCTCTCTTAACCTGAGACTGAGTCAGATTCTTACACTGGACTTTCTTATTAGCCTACTACCCTCCCAGTGCCTACTACCCTCCTAGTACCTGGCACAGGGCTTGGCTCACGGCAGTTAATAAATATTTGCCTAGCTGATGGCATAAAGATATTTTCTGAGTGGATAAATTTGATTTCTGTCAACCCATGGAATTAAAAGGTAGAATTTTTCAATACTGGATTCAAGAGAAAGTTGCATGATATCATCCTGTTAACTTTAGACCTTTCTTCCTTCTAGGTATTTATACTTTATACTGAGATTTCTGTGATATTTTCTTGCAAAGTTATATGTATATTTTTGACTTAGCAAGTATTCAGTTAAAGATTGGTGTATAAAAAATTGATGGAGAAACCAGAGTGAGCAATAATGAGAAGCCCATACTCAACAACTAAGAAGTTTTCAATGGTTAACATGGATTTATCCTGAAGGTTAGATTTTGAGGGTTAGAGATGCTAATTTTGGAAAGGCTATGGCTAATGTGAATTCAGGGTGCCTATTTTAGGAAGGTGCTGGAGTGGAAGAAGCCTAGTTACTAGAACTAGGTTTAACAATAGGGACTGGGACTTAGTAAAAAAGGCAACTGTCTAGTTGTTAAAATTAGGATACCATGCTGTGATTGGATTCATGGTTAGGATGACTCTGGGCTGGATCTTAGAAAGGAGGATTGGAGCTGCTTAAGTATTTGTTGTCTTAGGTGAGGATTGAGACTACATTTAGCTTCTAAAAGAGGATCAGGTGACCTCAACTATGGGGAGGAGGGATTATAGGCTTGGGAACCATGCTGTGTCTGATACTAGCAATTGAAAATGGCAAATATGATTACCATGCTCCTTCCTACACTCATAGCAGATGTTGTCAATTGAGCATAGTAGTCTTTTCTATGGAGCCAAGAAACAACTGTAGACTCCCTGTAGACTTTCAAAACAGTTACTAATAATAAATCTGATTTGGCCTGCAAATATAAACCTACTGCCATTCATCTGACCAATAATAAAATCACAATAGCTGCCATTTACTGAGTGCCTAACATATGCTGTATACTTCTCTGTGTTATATCTCATGTATTCCTTATAATAATCCTGAGAGATAGATAATATTATTTCCCAATTTACAGATTAAGAAGTTGAGGGTTTTTTTGTTTTGTTTTGTTTTGTTTTGTTTTGATGGAGTCTCACACTGTTGCCTGGGCTGGAGTGCAATGGTACAATATCTGCTCACAGCAACGCCCACCTCCTCAGTTAATGTGATTCTCCTGGCTCTGCCTCCCGAGTAGCTGGGATACAGGCACACATCACCACATCCGGCTAATTTTTTGTATTTTTAGTAGATATGGGGTTTCACTATGTTGGCCAGGCTGGTCTCAAACTCCTGACCTCGTGATCCACCCGCCTCAGCATCCCAAAGTGCTAGGATTACAGGCATGAGCCACCGCACCCTGCCAAGAAGTTGAGATATTAAATAACTTGCCCAGGTTCACACAGAGAGAAAATAGTACAATTGTGATCAGAAGCCAGGACTTCCAGAGTCTTGCTTGACCAATTCAACCTAGAAAGTTTAATGCTTCAAACCTACACCAAGCTAAATTTGAGACACTGATTTACTTTTGGAATATTTAATTCATACTCTGAAATGTCTCATGCTAGAATTAATTTTAGCTATGCATTTGAAATCATTGTGTGTCCAGGTTGCACTATTGGAGGTAAGAGGGATAACCAACGGAGAATAAAAGTGCAAGAGCAGAATATTTGATGAAAATAATTTTATCTCATCTGACCCTTCGTTGGTATTTCTGGAAAGCCAACCCTGAGATCCTGCAGCAATGGAACAGGGCCTGGGAGTCTGGAAGGCTTCTCCATCTCTTGGGCGGCCTGACTTAGTATGTCGCTGTCACTTTAAATGTCATAACATTTCTTTTTCTCTCTCACTCTACCGTTCCATTTAACTCTGCTTATTCAAAATTTCCCTTTGAAATTCCTTATCAAAAACCCTTGTGATCCCAGCACTTTGGGAGGCAGAAGTGGAAGAATCGCTTGAATTTAGGAGTTTGAGACCATCCTGGGCAACATGACAAAACTCTGTCTCTACCAAACAAACAAACAAACAAACAAACAAAAAACCCCAGGTGTAGTGGTGCAGCTGTAGTCCCAGCTACTTGGGAGGCTGAGGTAGGAGGATTGCTTGAGCCCAGGAAGTGGAGGCTGCAGTGAACCATGATCACACCACTGCATTCCAGCTTGGGTGACAGAAAGACCCCATCTCAAAAACAAAACCAAACCCAAAATAACAACCTGTCATCCAGGTATATTAGCACTTGGTTAATTATTTACACAAGTATTTAACTTGGTCGTGGTATTTTGTCATATCCTTTATGGAAGTGAGAACTGAATCATATTAATCTATTTTTGTGGTTATTATTTTTACTTTCATGCTTATCATACAGGAAGGAATATTTTTAAAGATAAGAAAACAAAGAGTAAGGGAATAATTTTGCTGTTTATATGAGTTCTTGCTTTCACTAAAATAGAATTAGTTTTACTTATATACTCCTAACAAATTTAATTGGAATATATTAAAAATGGCAGGAGATTAACTTTTCTACAAATTGACAACCATTATATTTCAAGAAGAAACGTTGAAACTCTGAAGGCTCTTGGTTTATATTTTGATGCTCCTTGACCATGTTGCAAATTTGTACAGAATTATTTTACTTTTAAAGTCAATCAGTGCAAACAGGAGAAAGTTGCTACAAGTTCCATCTACAGCCTTGTGGTTTGGAGCTGGGGACAGAGATAATAGAGGCTGGTGGGAAGGAACTTGATTGCCCTCAAGAAAAGATTTACTGTTGGTTCAGGTTATAGAAAATCAAAAAGCAAAAACACAAACAAAAACAAAACCCAATTTGTGAAGTGAGAAACATGTTTATCTAGGCTGTAATATGTAATAATAGGGTAATCCTTTAAAATGTAATACTAATTATTCCTGAGCACTAGCATTTTACTGACCTGACCTAATCAGACAGAAAATAGGAAAGGGGAAAGAAACAAATTGAAAGGAGTTGGGGCAAAAGGAGAAAAGCAGGGGGATGGAAGGAGAGTAGGAGGGTGAAGAGAGAGAAGTGAAACAACTTTAACCCTAACAACCCTCACTTTTGCTGTCTGTTCCCTTTGGAGTCAGAAGGAAGTCATGACAACTGTGTCAAGTACACGTTATATCCCATTATATCTTTTTAACACTTTGGTTTCTTAGTTTATCCTTTAGAAAGACTAGAAAGGAGAATGTCAGTGAGTGACAGTGGACACATTTGAAAAGTAGCTATGCAACCCTTGTTCTCTTTCATCCTAAAATTAGCTCAAGCTTCCTTTCATGAAGCCAGGCAAGTCTCAGTGGCCTATTCTAAAATGACCATACAGCCTAATTTTCTTAAGCCTGTTTACATCTGTTTGCTGGTGTACTCATTAGTAGTACCCCTTCCACTTTCAAAACAGTCCCAGTTTGGACAGATAGAAGATGTGAGCGTCCCATAATGAGCCATGTTGACTTGACACTGACTTGTAGCCTCCTAAGTCCTGTTACCTTATTTATAGCAACATTCATACTGTTAGTAAGTGTTGGTCTCTTTCATTAGATTGTTCGTTCCTTGAAAATGAAGACTGCTTTGATTATACACAGACAATTGCCAGTGTCTTGAATTATATACAGACATATTACATGCTCAATAGAAGTGTATTGAATGAATGAAGCATGTAAAAATTACATATGTATGTGAACAAAGAGAAAAGTGAGACTCATAATCACATTAAGTTTTAAATGTTTTAGATTATTTAAATAGTTTTAAATGCTTTTATAATAAAATATTTCTTTTCTAAAATTCGAAGACTGTGTATAGAGCATTTAAAAAATATTTTTAAATGTTTCAACTTTTAGTTACTTCTTAAATGGTGAACCATCAGTTATTCTGAAGACAGAAGATAGACAGTGCCTGCCATTTAGTGTATACTCAATAAATGTTGAATGAATAATCAAAGATTTATCTTGAGTTTGAAGAGAGATGAGCAGCTGTAAAAAATAGAGACCTGTGAGAACCATTTGGATCATTATTTCGCGGAAGTGAAAAGGGAACCAATTAAGTCAATGGCAGTCAGGTTGCATAGTTGAGTTCTTTTGGGCCCCATTGCTGCTGACTAGGTAGGCACCCAGGATACTGAGAGCTTTGCAGGTAGCTAGGGCCAAAGATATCTGAGTCATCCATCCCTAAATAAATTCCCCATCTTCACCAAGGCAAAGGGGTGCAACTATTGCTCCCAAGTTCCAGACATAGCCCTCAGACTGCCCCTCTGGTGTGTCGTCTCTCTATTCTTCTTTATCTTATTGAGGGTGGGCTGGATAAAAATGGGGTGTTGGGGAAGGGGTCCAGCACATGGTGGTTTGTTCTCCCAATGGAATAATTTTATGGGAATTATCAGATTGTTTCTCATCTGGAAAAGGTTAAGAATCACAGGTATTTAAAAATGTTAGCTAAGACACAAAAATTGTGAGAGAAGAGGGAGAAAACTTGTATCAACCATGGGCCAGGCTCTGTGATAATTTTTTTCCACATTTATTTTATATAATTATGACAACTATTTAATATTTAGTGAGTGCCAGAGGCTAGATTTGAACTCACATCCAATGATCTACCAATGTGAAAGTAAAAAACCTTTGGTGATGTGGGTGAAAGTGCTGGTTCAGTTTGATGGAAACAGCTCTGGGGAAATCTTTATAGATTAAGATATATCATTCTTTGCAGCTTCAAAGAATCTCAACTAGGACAAAGAGTGACTATTGTTCAGGAACAGAGCATATTTCTCATTACTGGGTATAGAAATACATGAGGTCTTGCATTTTTACTTGCAAGAAATAAAAAAAGGAAAGTTAAAAATTAATCCTGGCCTTAGTGGAGGTTACATGGGTATTTTCAATTTTTGGTAACTCTTTGAGCTATATATTTATGATTTTTGTATTTTTCTATATATGTGTTATACTTCAATTTTCCAAACATTTATTTTTAAAAAGACCAAAAAAAGTTATTGTAGGGAAAGTAGGGGATGTTCCAAGTCTCTGTAAGCTAAGCTATTTACACAGCCACATCCTGATTCTTTCTTCTTTATCTGTGAAAAATAAAGATAATAGAATACGTTGCACCTTCTTCCAAGAGATAAGCTTCTGTATTTTTGCTTGGTCAGTACATGGTTGAGCTTCTAATTTAGGACTTTTTGCCTCACACCTCCATGATAAGAAATTAAAGAAAATGTTTCTTCCTTTCCCACATTTAAAAAAAAATTTCCTGTGACACCACAGAGTCTGCCAGTAACTCTCTCACAAGTCTACCTTTATTTGCGTAATCTTAGAATGATTTACAGAAAACAAATACCTTGTCTTCCCTCAAGTTTGGCTGGGACAAGTGAATCCATAAATGTTTTGGGACAGTAAGAAAGGATTTGTAGATTTTTTTATGACAATTAGCATTGACAAAGAAATTATTTTATTTCTTTTCATAGAAGAGAATAATATTCTTATGTGGATATAATATTCATGCAGAATTTAAGCCCTCATTTGTTTGGCTATCTCAAAAACAAGGTATAATTGGTGAGATGGGAAATGGTGAAGGCATATATGTATGATCATGCTCATTACAGCAAAAATGTATTAAAGGATGTCCCCAATACCAACAGTAGACCTCATAAAGCACTCAAATCATTGAGTTTAATATGAAATAAATGTTTAACTTCTTTTAAAAATTTTAATTTGTTGAAAATATGGAGGTGAGAAAGAGCTTAAGTAGTAGTGCAGTCACAGTCCCTAAATTCACCTTTGGAAGTATAGACTTACCCCTAAGTAAGCTGAATTATTTTTCTGTATTACTATGGCCTGTAGTCTAATTTTATTAGCTTATTTCAATTATATTCTTTTTTTCAACATGTTGTTTTCAAAAATTTCAAATCTAGAGGAAAGTTAAAAAATAGCAAAATGAACACTCAATACCTCTGACCTAGAGCCACCAACTATTGCCATATTTACACACACTTCCTCCCTCTCATATACATATCTTTGTGTGCATGTGTTTGCTGAGCCAGTTGAAATCAACTTGCTGATATCACCTCTAAGTACTTTAGCCTGTATCTCCTTGAAACAAAATCATCTTCCTACATAACAACAATAGAATCATTGCCTTCAAGAAATTTATCATTGATAAATAATACCATCTAATATACAGTTCATAATCAAGTTTCCCCAATTTGAATGGTCATAATTGTTATAATAATTTCCTTAATCACTACTATTGACACAGGATCCAATAAAAGTTTACACAATGCATTTAGGAGTCATATATCTTTTATTTAGAACATTCTTCCCCTGATCCTTTTTTTCCCTTTTGTCTTTCATGACATGGACCTATCTTGAAGAGTCCAAGTCTGTTGTCTTGCAGCATGGCCTATAATCTAGATTTATCTTATGGTTTTCTCATGATAGTTCAACATGTTTATGGAAGAAACCCCTACTTATCCATATACAGTTGGTTTTCCATATACATTCCCATATTTTCCCATTTCTAAGACTTTGCTCTCACAGAATGTTTCTTTCACGTATGCCCTCACGTGTCTCTACAAGGCCTGGTTCAATACTTAACCTTCTCCAGGAAGGTTTATCTGACGCCTTTCATTCTGAAGGAGTCTATGAATATCCAGAATACATTAGCCTTTCTTTTCTTGCAGCATGTGTAATTTTTTGGCTTTGTATTTATTTTTATTAGGTCACATGTCTTTTACCTTCTCCCCAATGAAAGCCAACTAAAGGCAAGCCTAGTTTATCTTTGTGACCTCCCTGCCATCTAGCACAGACTAGGCAATCAATATGTTTATTTCCTAAATGGTTAGATGAATAAATCAATGAACAAATGAAAATGGTGTCTTTGGCCTCTGAGACATAGTGAGTTGGTTAAGAACTTAATTCTTTAAAAAGGGTTACAGAATTTCTTCATATGTGTGCTTTCTGCATCTAATATAGTCTACTTATTTTGTATAAAAACTCTAAATAAATTTTTAGTTTTAATAAAAAACATGTATATCACATTGTATAGCTCTTTTAAAAATCATGTTGGTAAGCATTGAGGGAAGTCTTTCAATCTGGCAAGTTCATTCTTTAGCTTTGGAAAGTGGTCCTGTATTATTTCTTTATAATTTCCTCTTGTGCATATTTTTTTTTCTCTCTGGAATAAGTCCTACAAATCAGACTTCTGAGTTAAGACTTCTGAGTTCATCCACTATATTTCTTATCTTTTCTTCCATATTTTCTATCTTCAACTTTCTGAAAGACTCCTTCAACATGTCTTCCAGCCTACAGGTATTACTGTTCTTTAAAATTTTTTGAAATTTGTGTTTTTTATTTTTAGGAGTTTTATTTTTATTCTCTGAGTGGTCTGTTTAATACCATCCATTTTTTGTCTTATGGATGTAATGTCTTCTCAAGTCTGTACAAAAATAGTAATTAGAATTTAATGAAAATGTTCTTCTATTCCCTTCATTAGCTCTGTTTAAGCTTTCTTAAAAGTTCTTATTTTTATCTTGATCTCTCTCTTATTCATATTGAAGGCATGCTATGCATTAAGTATAGAAACTTCTGTGCACTGCAAAGCTGATTGGGAATTCTATGTATGTGAGCAAGTTTGCCAACTGCCAGGTTGGCTATAGGTTAATTACATGTTGACTTAGGCATTATGGTCAGAAACTCCCAACTGTCAAAAATGGAGGTCTTTTTTCTGAGATCTTTCAATTTCTTTAATAAAAACTCTTCAGTATTTTGCCTGGGAATAAATATCTAGTTGGTGAAGACAGCCAGCAGAGGTGTGTGTGTGTGTGTGTGTGTGTGTGTGTGAGAGAGAGAGAGAGACAGAGAGAGTGTGTGTGTGTGTGTGTGTGTTCTGTTTATTTTGGCCTCCTGTTAACCTTCTTCTGTTTTTAGTCCTTTATTTCATCCCTTCTCTCTGCCATACCTGTCACCTCGTCTATCTCCTGTGCATCAGCACTCCAAGGCTTGGCTTTATCCTGCTATATCAGTTACCACTCATTTTTCCATCTAGTTTCCATTTTCCAGAATTTTGTTAAAATATCTCACCCTCTGATGAATTATCTTGTTGTTTTGTTATGGATTTACATGGTATTTTTTGTTTGTTTGTTTGTTTGTTTGTTTTGAGACAGAGTCTCACTGTCACCAGGCTGGAGCATAGTGGTGCGATCTGGGCTCACTGCAACCTCCAACTCCCTGGTTCAAGCGATTCTCCTGTCTCAGCCTCCTGAGTAGCTGGGATTATAGGCATGGGCCACCACGCCCAGCTAATTTTTTTGTATTTTTAGTAGAGACGGAGTTTCACCATGTTGGTCTTGATCTCCTGGCCTCGTGATCCACCCACCTCGGCCTCCCAAAGTGCTGGGATTACAGGCATGAGCCACCATGCCCAACCTATATGTTCTTTTAATGCCTTTACCATTATTCTGTGGTATCGTGGGAAGAAGAGGAAATAAATACATGTATTTATTTGCCATCTTTAATTGGACTACTTAATGTAAAAGTGTTTGTGTTATAAATTCCCCCTCATATATTTGGTTTTGTGACTGCAGTCATGTAAATTCTCTGCCTAGAAGTTTAAAGAAAGTGATTCTGTATGTGATTAGTGAGTAAGGTTCAGATAACCTTGGGTGGTTTAAGGTTTCCTAGTGAGTAATCTGGACAAGGGAGATTTAAGATACTGCAGACAGAGTGTGAGAATAACTCTCTCTTCACGACTTAAGAAGCCTGGTTCCTTATTTACAATTGGGATAAGATAAATGGTTGAATACCTAGAGAAGTTCTACAAAAAGTTACACAAAAAGTTTAGTTAAATTTAAGTTAAAAGTTAGTTAAAATGAAAAGTTAAGTTTTTGTTCTGCTGCTAAACCATGCTCCTCTGCATGTTGAACCTTCAGTTTCCTCTAGATTTCTAGTCCCTGAAAGAAAACAAAACTGCAGCCAGGTAGGCCTCTCCTAATCTTACTCATTTACGGAGAATTTCCCCTTTGAGTCACCATGGCATTGGCTGGTTACTCACACCACAGATACCTCAGGATTGGCTGGGACTGCAAATAAAATACTGTTTGCCCGTAATCAAGTTGATAAGCTACAACATAAACACATCTAGGTTCTTGTTCTTAGAATACAGCATGAAGCATTTGCTTTCTTCTTTCTTCCTAACATTTTCATGCGAGATCCAGAAAGGACACATTGTCTCTGGCCATTCGAAGAAACAAAGAAAGAAAGAAAGAAAAGGTATTTAAAGAGAGAGAGAGAGAGAGAGAGAGAGAAAGAGAAAAGCTAAAATGGGTTTGCTGGGTTCTAAAAATCCCCAAACCAAACAAGCCCAAATTCTTCTTTTGGGACTTGACTCAGCTGGGAAGTCTACTCTCCTTTATAAATTAAAGCTTGCTAAGGATATTATCACCATCCCTACAATAGGTTTCAATGTGGAGATGATCGAGTTGGAAAGGAGCCTTTCGCTCACAGTCTGGGATGTTGGAGGACAGGAGAAAATGAGAACTGTTTGGGGCTGTTACTGTGAGAACACTGATGGGTTGGTGTATGTTGTGGACAGCACAGACAAACAGCGACTGGAAGAGTCTCGGAGACAGTTTGAGCACATTTTGAAGAATGAACACATTAAAAATGTGCCTGTTGTTCTATTAGCCAACAAACAAGACATGCCTGGAGCTCTGACTGCTGAGGACATCACCAGAATGTTCAAAGTGAAGAAGCTTTGCAGTGACCGGAACTGGTATGTGCAACCCTGCTGTGCCCTCACAGGTGACGGGCTGGCCCAGGGGTTCAGGAAATTAACTGGATTTGTGAAGAGCCACATGAAATCAAGAGGAGACACTTTGGCATTCTTCAAGCAGAACTGAGACTGAAAAATCCAAGTCTCAACAGAGACACTGATGAAGTTGAAAGGGTAATTGTTTTTCTATGCCAAATGAAGAAATCAAATTATTGAGATGACAAACTTTTCCTGAGATGTTATTTCATTTACATTTAGTTAAACAACTTAGAATGATATCTAGAAAATATTTATTTTTCAGCCAGAAACTTTAGCAAACTATGGCAATGCTCACTGGGAATGAAAATGTATAATGTTCTACAAATTTTTATCACATTGGATGACTTTGAATATAGTAGTCACATTTGGGACCAAATAAATTACTACATTATTAATTGTATATGACTACTAGAACAAAGTTTTAGTAAGCTATCTGCTAATAGAGTCAGAATTCTTCCAGATTGTTTCCAGCTGTAACAGGTATTGAATTTCCACCATGCTCCTATGTAATAGCTGGGTGGTGTAAAAAACGAACTTCAAATTGTGGAGTGGAAAAAGTATAATGTTAACATCTTGTAAATTCATGTTCCCTAAATAAAGCTTTCTTATTTCCTAAATAAAGCTTTTCTTCTGGATTCCTGCCAGCTTTTTTGAAATCTATTGCTGGGAACTTCCTCCAGTGAATCTTAAACAATGAACTTCAGGCTGCTAATTACTCAGAGGCTGTGTTCTGCCATAGGGAGCAGAGTGTATAAACTTAAAGGTCTGGTGATCGGGGTAGCACCTTGGAGTTTAGGGGCTCAGGGCTCAGCTCTAGGCTACAGCCCCGAGTCTCGCTTCCTTGGAATTCAGTTTAACAGCCATTGCTTGGAAACATACGTGCAGCTCATTGTACTGATCAAACAGGAACCAGACCTAGACTTTGCTCTCAGAGACCTACAATTTACAGCAGGAAACAACATAAAGCTAGCATCTAGAGTAGGGCAATAAGTGCTATGTGCGATTGCGGGAGATACTCTTTTTAACCAGGGAAACAAGAAATGCTTACTGCAGGAGATGGTATTTTAGAGGGTCCCTCACTCCCATTGACCCTACAAAGGTACAGGTTAGTCACTGGAAGTTCCCATCTCTAGGAAACTTTCCAGAGGCATTGGGCGGGAGGGCAGGTGAGTGGGCAAAGGAGCTGGAGATTGGAATGGAAGTCCCCTGAGAAGCTCAGAACTCCCAGGGAGGCCCTGGTACAAACAGACAGCACTTTCCTCCTACCCCACTTCCAACAAGGCTCATTTGGGGCTGGAAGCAGAGCTCAATCATCCATAGCAGACCCTAGGACTCCAAATCTTAAGGTCACAGAGGAAAAAAAAAAAAGGGGTAAAATAAACCAAGGATGCCAGCCCTTGGATTCCTCTTAACGATTTTCTTCTCTCGTCTTAGCTATTTGTTCAGGAAAGATCCGAGCACTACCTTCTGTGCTATGTGGTAGAGATTCAAATAATAAACTAGACACACAGGTAATAATAGTTACTGTGGGATGAGTACTTGTGGGTGCCAGGCACTGTGTGCTAAGCACTTTCATACATCTTCCCATTTAATGTTCACAACTGCCCAAAGAGAAACAGGCATAATCTAAATTTTAAAGATGAGTGTACTGAGTCTAAACAAGATTACACAACAACCACCACAAAAAAACTACTTGATATTTAACTGAGGAGTAGCAACAGAGCCAAGATTCAAATTCAGGTGTGTCTCACTCCAGGGTCTGTGCTGTTAGGTGTTCTGACATTGTTTTACTAATAAGGTATAGTCTCTGTCTTCAGTGAACTTACCACATGCAATTAAGAATAAATCAGGCCAACATACATTACTTCTATAATAAAAATGTTCTTAGAAAAAATTTACTAGGCAGAATAAATTAAGTTCAATAACAGAGATATAAAAAACATGAAAGACTGGCAAAAAGTTTCCTGATTTCAGGGAGATCTCAGGGGGGTGGCAATGTTAAATGCTTCGTAGTAGAACTTTTCTTTTTTGGAACATAATTAAAATCTCAAATATGTATCTTCCCTTACAATTTCTCTGTGTGTGTTTTTATGGAATCTTATTAGTAACCTTAAATTGGAAGTCACTAACTTACTTCTACAAAAAATGCCCTCTGGTGCTCGTGTATCTTGGTAATCTGAATTAAGTCAAGCCCTTTATGGCCCAGTCTTGGCATGATGTAAAAGTTGAAGAAAATAGCCTGTTAAAATACTGAAAGGAACCCAAATCTTCACTTTAGAAAGCCCCTGGGTGTATGTGTTGGGTGTGGTGGGCAAATGCATTCTTCATGTAGAGCAAAACTTATAAAGCAGAATTTTCCTGTCATTTCAACATCTCCCCCCATATAGCAGCTATTCCTTAAAATCTCTGTTAATATTCTTCCCAAAACGTGTACCCTTCTCATGCTTTCCTCCTTTCTTCCCTGGGATCCAGGGATTCAGTCTATTTTCCTCCATCAGTCACTTGCTTTCTTTTTTTTTTTTTTTTTTTTTGAGACGAGGTCTCACTCCATCACCCAAGCTGGAGTGCAGTGGCGCGAGCTCAGCTCACTGCAACATCCACCTCCCAGGTTCAAGCGATTCTCCTGCCTCAGCCTCCCGAGTAGCTAGGACTACAGGTGCACACCACCATGTCAGGCTAATTTTTGTATTTTTCAGTAGAGACAGAGTTTCACTATGTTGGCCTAGCCAGGCTGGTCTCGAAGCTTTCTTTTTGAGTTAATTTTATCAGTCTTTATTTGGCAATTCCCTCCTGCTCTCTGCAGTATGATCTTGTCTGCCCTCCAACACACACACATGCACATGCATGCACATACATACACCTGTGCACTCTTCACCCTGGTCTACTAATAAAGCCCGAGACTGAGGGATGGGAAAAAACTAGGTGGACAGTAGCAAAATATTTCTTGACAGACAAGAGAAAGAGGCTTGATATTTATTATTGTCATACATTTTATTTCATTTTTATTTTGTGCATTCCTTCCAGGTGTTTATCTTTATATTTTTATTTTATTTTGTGTATTCTTTAAAATGAATTTTATCGTGTATATTTGAGGTTTATGTTATGATGTTTTAGGACACATATAGATACTAAAATGATTACTATAGTAAAGCAAATTAATGTACCTATCATCTCACATTGTGACTTTCTTGTATGTGACAAGAGTGACTAAAATCTACTTATTAATATTTAACAAAAATCCTAACTGCCAAGTAATCTTACTCTATCATTTATCTGTAACAAGGTAAAACTTAACTTATCAAAATAGCATGCTGCCATGGATTTAATAGCAACAAAAGCATAACACTTCTGAAATATTCCTTGCCTAAAGAGTTAAAGAATAAATCTTAAGTCTTTGAGATAAAGGTAAATATCAGTTACATTTTCTGAAAAGTGAATATCAGATAAATATTTCTATCTGATTTTCTAAGCATTGTAAATGACAAAAATCTCGACAGGACATAAAAATGAATAATGGCGAATAAATAAAACACCCACAGTAACTGGTGTGTGTGTGTGTGTGTGTGTGTGTATATATATATATATATATATTTTTTTTTTTAAGGCAGAGTCTCACTCTGTCTCACCCTGTCTCACCTAGGCTGGAGTGCAGTGGTGCGATCTTGGCTCACTGCAGCCTCCACCTGCTGGGTTCAAGCGATTCTCCTGTCTTCGCCTCCTGAGTAGCTAGGACTACAGGCATATGCCACCACACCTGGGTAATTTTGTATTTTTGGTAGAGACGGGGTTTTCACCATGTCAGCCAGGTTGGTCTCAAACTCCTGACCTCAGGTAATCTGACCTCCTCGGCCTCCCAAAGTACTGAAATTATAGGCATGAGCCGCTGTGCCCAGCCCGAACATGACTATGTTTTGATAATGAACAAACTGGGTTTTACCAGACTAAGGAAGACCAGGTATGGAAGGAGCCCTGCAGTTCTAGCTCCTGGTAGGTGGTACTGAGAGGCAGTCTTGGAGGCCGAGTGAATTCCTGCAGTGTGTTGACTATGCAGAGGAATTAACCTAAAAAGAGTGACCCTCCGCTGTGTTCTGCTTTGCAAACCTCGAGTTGGCCGACTCTCGCTTGCATGGGCTCTCTCACCACAGAGATAGAGACAGAGACACAGAGGGACAGCCAGAAATAGAGAGACCTCCTTTGGCAGTGCCAATGAGTATTTTAACGTAATAACATAATTTAATAATGTCACAGGGGTTCCAGTCCACCAGATTTTTAGCACAGTGTTGAATTACTTTAAGCATAAGATACCACACTTTACCTTGAAAGTACCACATAAATAAAAAAGATGGTTATTAGATGACTTAACCATATAAGTAGTATTTTCACAAATATTATCTCATTTCGTTCTCACAAAATCTTATGAGGGAGGCATAGCAAATATCAACTCCATTTTAAGGATACGAGGAAACTAAGCAGTTACCAAAAAAAAAAAAAAACCCAAAAAAACAAAACCCCCACACACACATAGGCTGGGCGCAGTGACTTACGTCTGTAATCCCAGCACTTTGGGAGGCCGAGGCGGGCGGATCACGAGGTCAAGAGATCAAGACCATCCTGGCCAACATGGTGAAACCCCATCTTTACTAAAAATACAAAAAATTAGCTGGGCGAGGTGGCACCTGCCTGTAGTCCCAGCTACTCGGGAGGCTGAGGCAGGAGAATCACTTGAACCTGGGAGGCAGAGGTTGCAGTGAGCCGAGATTGCGCCACTGAACTCCAGCCTGGGTGACAGGGAGAGACTCTGTCTCGGAAAAAAAAAAAAAAAAAAAAGAAAAGAAAAGAAAAGAAAAAGAAAGTACACGAGTAAATTAGAGGTAGGGAATGGCAGGGAGTGTAAGGCTCATTTACATAAGGATTCAGAAAACACCCCTCTACACTTTTGGTTGGAGACCTACAACACTGAAGACCTGAGGAAGGTGTATTCTAAGTTGGAGAACAGCAAGTTTAAGAGCTGTGAGGCAGTAACAAGCTGGGAGTGACAGAAGGGCATTGAAGCCGGTATGGCCGGATAGGGAGACAGGTGGGAGAAATAGAAAGTGGGCATCAGCTAGGGAAAGAAGTGAATGGAGAGGTTTAAAGCAGGTGAATGATGTAATCAGATGTTCACTGTTAGAAGACCTTCTTGGCAGAATTCTGTGTGGAGAATGCAGCCATCCAGGCGAGAATTGGTGGTGGCCTCATGGTAGTGGGATTGAGAAGTGGTCAGAAGGGAGAGGTATTTTGAAAGATGAACTGACAGGATTCGCTGGTGGATGTAGGATCCAAGGGGGAAAGGAAGATATCTTTTAGGTTTTTGGTCCAAGAAACACTGTATCCTGTAGACCCATTTAGTTTCTAGAAACAAAGAGATTTAATGGTAAAACCTATATGTGCCACATTATAGCTAAATTCATTGTATCATAATATTTATGTGTGTGTGTTTGAGATGGAGTCTCGGAGTCTCGCTCTGTCACCAGTGTCTCCCGCTACACACACACACACACACACACACAGTTGCAATCATCCTGACACTTTACATGTAAGTACTTTATTGTGTATCTCCTTAGAATCACCCTTCTCCTATGTAAGCATATTTGGGCTTCTTTTCTCTTCCTGTTTCTCTGTCTTTCTACCCGCCCCCCTCACCACCACTTTCTGCTACACATGTACCCACACGCGCACGCGCACGCGCACACACACACACAGTTGCAATCATCCTGACACTTCACACTTACTTTATTGTGTATCTCCTTAGAATAGCCCTTCTTCTATATAACCACAGTGCCATTAATTTACATATAAAACTTCAAGTATTAATTCAATATTATCAAACAGTCTATAAGCAAATTCCCCCAGGATACCCGATATCATCTACAGAACTTGTTTGATCCAGAATCTATTGCATTTGGCCATGTCACTTTTAATTTAGAATATTTTCCCCACCTTTTCCTAGTTTTTCATGTCCTAGAAATTTTTAAGGAGTCCAAGCCAGACAATTTATGTCCCACAGTCTGGATTTGTCTGTTTCTTCATGATTGGATTCAGGTTAAACATTTTTGGCAAGAATATTCTACAGATGCTATTGCACTTCCTACCATATCCACTAGGGAATATATAGTGTCAGTTTGTCCTCTCATTGGTGACACTAAATTTATTACTAGCTTTTTCCATGATAAAAATATAATTGTTTTCCTCTGCTGTTAATAAGTGACTTGATATGTATTTGAAAGGATAAATATGATCTTTTGAGAGCTTATGAATATCCCATTCCCCAAAAGCCTTTCACTTAATGGTTTTGGCCTCCATTAATGATCTTTACCTGAATCAGTTATTGCATTGGGAACTACAAAATGGTGATTTTCCTCCTAAATCTCTAATTCCTTGACATTTGCTAGCTGGCATTCCTCTATAAATATGAGCTTTATCACCTGTATCCATCATTTATCTCTCTCTCTTTCTCATCACTATGGACTCACAGACACTTTGTAATTTCAAAGTTTTATAATTCAGTGCTATTCAAACTCAGGTCCATGGATCAGCAAAATCAGCATTGCCTATGAGCTGTTTAGAAATGTAAATTCCTGCTCCCTCCCTCTCCACCACCCCAGACTAACTAATCAGAATCTTGGTTGGGGGCAAGGGGTGTCCAGGAATTTGTGTTTTGACCAACACTGTTATACAGTCCTCCCTCAGTATCCATGGAGAATTGGTTCCAAGACCTCCCCAAGATACCAAATCTGAGGATACTTAAGTCCTTGATATAAATGGCATAGTATTTGCATATAACCAACCCACATCCTCCCATACACTTTAAATCATTTTAGATTACTTATAATACAATGTAAATGTTATGTAAATAGTGGTTATACTGTATTGTTTAAAGAATAATGACAAGAAAAGGGGTCTGTATATGTTCAGAACAGACACAATTTGATATGTATTTGAAATGATAAATATGATCTTTTGAGAGCTTATGAATATCCTATTCACCGAAAGCCTTTCACTTAATGGTTTTGGCCTCCATTAATGATGAGCTTTAAATATGAGCTTTAAAGCTTATACCCAGGCTGGAGTGCAGTGGCGAAATCTTGGCTCACTGCAGCCTCTGCCTCCCAGTTCACGCCATTATCCTGTCTCAGCCTCCCGAGTAGCTGGGACTACAGGTGCCCATCACCACGCCCGGCTAATTTTTTGTATTTTTAGTAGAGACGGGGTTTCACCATGGTAGCCAGGATGGTCTCAATCTCCTGACCTCGTGATCCACCCCCCTCGGCCTCCCAAAGTGCTGGGGTTACAGGCTTGAGCCACTGCGCCTGGCCAACAAACTGATTCTTACATATCTCTCCTCAAATTATACATAAGGTATAATATAATACAACCTTGTACTTCTAAGTCAGATTGGACTTTCTTTCACTTTAAAGCATTTTTCCACTCGAGTTTAATTTATTTTAGTTGCCAATGAATGAGGAACATGAGAGACCGTGGTGATGACACCAGCTTCTGTTTAATGGGATAACCCCCAGTAGCCTCATGGTTTTATTTCTGCTCTTGCTTTAATAATGTATTTTACATGTATTCTAAAATTTAATATAACATTAAAATGCACAGATCCCAATTTATAAAAATGCATATATAGAATATATAAAATACATAAAATATCTAGGTAGTTGTACATAAGTGACTAGAATTCTGTACAGTTCTCAATATTTTCCAAAGTTTCTACAGTGAACATGTGCTACTTTTATATTCAGTGATAACACACTTTATTTTTAAAGGAGCTGTTTAATCTTCATAGCGTATATAAACCATGAGTTGACAATGCTTTAGAACTGTCATTTCAAA
The DNA here is from genome assembly GCF_047675955.1 of Chlorocebus sabaeus. NCBI lineage: Eukaryota > Metazoa > Chordata > Mammalia > Primates > Cercopithecidae > Chlorocebus > Chlorocebus sabaeus. The sequence goes on along the minus strand of NC_132918.1, from coordinate 30,244,004 downwards.
TGCATTAATCTAAAGTATTAAGAAGTCCTTTTAAAGACCAGAAGTATTGCAATGTATAGACACATGGGGGCACTGTAACCAAGTATTAATAATCAAAGAAAAACAAATCCAATAACCAAAACAGTTGACGTATTGAAAATTCACTGTAGTCCAGGTTCTGTTCTTAGCATTTATATGTATTATCTCATTTAATCCTCACATTAAATCTGGGGAATACCCTTATTATCCCCATTAGTACAGTGATCTGAGACTCAAAGCTATGCAGCCACCTAAAATTGTAAAAAGCATTTACTGTGGCCTTTTATACATAATCAAGCTTTCACTATCAGTTGTTTGGTGAGAATTCTATACTGTACTTCTGTGCAAAAGTTTAATTCTCTTTTAAGTCATGGCCTGCTTCATACTATCAAATGCTTTCTCGGCTGGGTGCGGTGGCTCATGCATGTAATCTCAGCACTTTGGGAGGCCGAGGCAGACGGATCACTTGAGGTCAGGAGTTGGAGACCAGCCTGGCCAATACGGTGAAACCCCATCTCTACCAAAAATACAAAAATTAGCCGGGCATGGTGGTGTGCGCCTGTAGTCCCAGCTACTCAGGAGGCTGAGTCAGGAGAATCGCTTGAACTCAGGAGGTGGAGGCTGCAGTGAGCCGAGATTGCACCACTGCAATCCAGCCTGGGCAACAAGAGCGAAACTCCATCTCAGAAAGAAAGGAAGGAAGGAAGGAAGGAAGGAAGGAAGGAAGGAAGGAAGGAAGGAAGGAAGGAAGGAAAGAAGGAAGGAAGGAAGGAAGGAAAACCAAAAACTAAAAAAACCCAAATACTCTCTCTGTTGCTCTCCTCAGAGTCTAAGGACAGCTAAGGAGCAGAGAAACGATATTTAATAAAATTTGGTTTCTTCATCAGCAATATATAATAAAATTACAGAAAGTTAGAAAAAATGGATAAATATAACTATTAGCATTTTGCTGCATTTTCTTGCAGTCTTAATTCTTCTTCAATGTGTATATAATTCAATGTATCATTTAAAATTGTATTTATGTTTTAGCAGGTAAACAAAAATTGTATATATTTATTATGTACAATGTGACATTTCAAAATATCTATACAGTTTGGGATGGCTCAATTAATATATGCATTACCTCACATACTTATTTTTCTATGGTGAGAACACAAAATCTACTCTGTTAGTGATGTTCAGTTATACAATACATTGTTACCAACTATAATCACCATGTTATACAATAGCTCTCTTGAACTCATTCCTCCTGAGTAAGATTTTGTGTCTTTTGACCGATATCTACCTGCACCAAGCCTGGTAATCACCATTCTACTCTCTGATTCTATTGAGTTCAACTTTTTAAGATTCCACATTTATGTGAGATCATGTAGTATTTGTCTCAATATATCATTTTTGATAATTTGGTAATTCAAGTTTTTTCTTCTATCATCACATTCACATATTATATACCTTTACCATGTTATATATCTTTTAGAACCATCAATTTTCAGTGTTACCTCATTTCCAATGTAGTAGACATATCATATTAAATGTTTAGGTAGTTGCACACAATTGTAGGTTTTTAACCATTTCTCTACCATTAGTTTTTTACATTGCAGTCAATTTTTCATGTTGTAAATGATTCAGCAAAAGCATTTTCATGCATGTACTGCCACCCCCATATTATTACTTCATTCACTGATGAATCTGGGCAAAGTACATTGAAAAGCTTCTGGAAAGGGTTCAACATTCTAGGTGCTATTAAAAGCATTTGTGATTAGTGGAGGTTAAAATGTCAACATTAACAGGAGTTTGGAAGAAGTCGATTCCAACCCTCATGCATGACTTTGAGGGAGTTCAAGACTTCAGTGGAGGGGTCACTGTAGATGTGATGGAAATAGCAAGAGAACTACAATTAGAAGTGGAGTCTGAAGATGTGACTGCATTTCTGCAATCTCATGATCCAAGTTTAGCAAATAAGGAGTTGTCTTTTATACATGAGCAAAGAAAGTGGTTTCTTGAGACAGAATCTATTGAGATTTCCTTCTTGAGAGAGAAGGAAAAGAGAACTCTGGAGTTCCTCAGAGTGGCAACTACATGCTATATCTGAAAGTAAGAGAGTGGGATGTGTAGGGGTGGGTCATATCTACTCAAACACCTCACTGCTCAGGCACCAGGAAGCATAATCCCATTATGTGCTGGGAAAGAGTAAAGTTGGAAATATTTGGTGAACTAAATTATTATTAAAGATAAATATATATGTATTAATTTAACTAAGGAAGCAATTTGAGTAAGTTAGAGGTCATTTGAGGAGGCCTTATCTAAGGGAAATAGAGACTAGGGAAGGAACAGGAGATGGAGTGAGGGACTAATCGGGTGTACCAGGCATGACAGAGCAGAATGATTTTCAGTCTGGATGATTATAGGAAGGGTGATGACAATGAGAAGATAAGGTGAGTGGTGCTTGTCAGCGTGCAGCTGAGACACCTACATTTGACCTTACCTTTTGCTTGATAAGATCTACTATCTTCGCTTCAGGCCCTTTGCTCAGTATACTCTGCTTCTCCTTTGTGTTGAGTTACTGGAGATCCAGCTAGAAATCAGAATTGGTCCCTGCTCTGGGTGGATGGATAGATGCCATGGGTAAGGAACATACGCAGGAATTTTAGGGATATGTAAAGTGCTTTGTGTACATTACCTAATTTTTTAAATTATAATTTATGTTCTAGGGTACATGTGCACAACGTGCAGGTTTGTTACACATGTCCGTCAATGACAGACTGGATTAAGAAAATGTGGCACACATACACCATGGAATACTATGCAGTCATAAAAAGGATGAGTTCATGTCCTTTGCAGGGACATGGATGCAGCTGGAATACATTACCTGATTTAAATTTCAAAATATCTCATGAGTAAAATATGATTATGTTCCTTTTAAAGAAAAAGAATTATTAGACTATCTAGAATCTAGCTCTGCTACGTAATCTTGTGCCAGTTAGTTCACCCCTCTGAACCTTCGGTCTCTCCATTTTAAAAGGTGAATACTCCCTACACTGATGGTCATGGGGACTATGGTGTTGCGAAAGGGCCAGAGAGTCCACCAGCACACCGCCCTGACGTCCTCTCACCCTGCCAGGGCCTATGATCCAGAGAAAGGGGAGAGGGGCACCTAGCCCCACCCCTGGCCCTTGCAGTGAGATGATGTCATGCCCCTCAGTCTCCACACACTTGGGGCTGCCCTTGAGCCGTAGCCTACAGAGCAATGATTAGACCCTACTCCTGGCCCACACAGTGTACCGACGTCATGCCCTACCGGCTGCTGCTGCATGCTGATGCTGACATCACCCTGTGGGTGTTCTCACCCCTGAGGACCCAGAATCTCATTTGCTAGAGGGAGAGGCAGGTGCCAAGAGCAGTGGGGCTTGTGTGGAGTCGATGTGACATCAGCCTCAGTGACCAATAGCTCTGGACAACTTATAGGGCCATATCTGAACCTTGACCTTGGGGGCACCTTGTCTGATGGTTGCACTGAGATTGCATGCAATAGGGATTGGTTATTTCTACAGAGCAATGTAGAGCCTGCCTCTCTGGAGGGGTAATGGAAGAACAACTTGACCTCTAATCTAAACTTTTAAAAAGAGTGGTTTACATGTGTTGTCTCTACTCATTTCCCATTCACTCCTCAACCCATTCCAACTGTTAAAGATTATTTCTAAAAGGTAAAATCAGAAATCTATGCAAATATGCAAACATAAAGTGAACATGTGTCAATTAACTCATTAATTAATAAAGGAACCAGTTGTCAATCTAAAATAAACAGCAGAGAGACCGACTCTCAAAACAGTTAATTCAAGAATAGCAAGAAATTGCAATTTGGGATGCGGGTTCTGTGTCAGGCCATAGGTGCATCCAAAGAGGTTTGGGTAAGAGCAGGCTTTTAAAAGAAAAAAGAATTACAGGTAACATGCTTTGAAACAAAGACCACTGGTTACCGGGGCTTGTTTCAGGAGTTGCCATTAGCTTATTGGTAGAGACAGCCATTGTTAGGCAAGTGTCCTTGTGCAAGTGGCTTATCTGGAATACTGCGATAATTTTGAGGAATTTCTTGCAATAATTCGTACTACAAACTTAGATGCCTGAGGGCTTCTTCTCCATAGCCTCGTGGCTCCATTTCATTAGACTTGACGTAAGTGACTGCATTTTGACACTGATAACTTCACACAGTAAGACATTATGACTGTCTCAAAGAACCTTAAGAAGTACATAAATAGGCAGTAGTATTCAGGAATGAATTTCTTCCCCCATCCTCTCTCTCATCCAATGGATGAAAAAGATCTTTTGACTCAGCTTCCAAATTGGATTAATCTTTTCTCCAGCTTCACAAACACCATCTTACTCCGAGCGAAATCATCTGTGGATCCGACTATTGCCTTCCAGTTGGCCTCACCTTCTGCCCCCCAAATCTGTTTGCTAGAGTTTCCAAAGTGATCTTTTTTAAAAAAAGAAGAAAAACAACAACAATAAACTAGGTCATGTTGCTGCCCTTTGTAAAATCTTCCAAGGGCTTCTTTGCTTGGAGATTTAAATCCATACTCTTTGTGCTTGCTTACAAGGAAATATGTGATCTATCTGTGCCTCTTCTCAAATATCATGTACCAGTCTGCCTTCCCACAGTGCTCTAGGGCCTTCTGCTTAGAATGCTCTTCCTCCTGAATTTTCCACTGTCATCTCCTTTTCATTTTTAGATTTCAGCTTGAATATTGCCTTCTCAGGCCTTTCCAGACCCTGCATTCTAAACTGGCCACTCAATCATTCTTATTTAAAATGCTAAATATCAATCACTTTGATACAAAATTTGTGTATCGTCCCTCTCTCCACCCCCAATAAAAATGAAAGTGCATAAGTTCAGCAAGAAAAGCTCTGATTCACACTGTTCACCAATGTCTTCTCAGCTAATAGGACACTTAATTGAGTTCAGCATGTTATCTTTTCATGAGTTGGGGTTTATCACTTAAATTAAGAAGTTACTATGAATATTCTTGCTATTCCGATTTTGTAATAATCAGGACAGGCTAAACATTCACAGTATTAAGACCATGCATGTATCCCTAGACCTAGTTATTTCCCCAGGTCTGGTTTCATAAATGCTGGTGATAAACCAGGTCTGATATATTATATGATCATTTTGTGTGATCATATAATGGCTGTGATTCTAAGTTATCTTTGATCAACCTTAGAAAAATGACAGTACAGCTAACATAGTAACTTTTGCAAAAAATCAGCGCTAATTTGCAGCCTGTGGTCTACAGAAGGGATAACCAAAGTAGAGAAATTTGATGGCACCAGTTGCTATTAAATGAATTGTAAAAATTACTGTATATAGAAATTTAAAAATAAAAAATAAGCAGCTAATTGTCATAATAAAAGGTCTAATTATTTAAAATAAGTACTACCTGAGATACGTTTACAAACAATATTAGATTATTTTATGTGAAAAATACTTTGGATTAAAGAAAAAAGGTGTTAAAAATATTTTCTGTGCTTGATTTCCAAAGCATATTATTGAAGATGATCTTTTCAAGGATTCTAATAGTTCTTTTTCTCTTTTAATTGCTTAGATCATAATCTAGAAAAAGAATTTTAGGTTAATAATCCAATCTAAATTTCCACTTACTATTTAGCAGACATTTTTTGCTCTGTCTCTGGCCAATCTCCATGTTAAATGAGAGAGGATTCCAAATAAGACCCGGTGAAGGTAACATTTGAGTTTCAGTATGAGTAGAGTGAAAATAGAAGTAGGTGAAAAGCAGAGAAACTGGTGCTTTAGGCAAAGGCGTGAATTCAGGTCTTGTTCTGGAGACAGAATATAAATGAGATTAGCTAGAAGGGTTGGTGGGAGCCAAAACATCAAAGGCCGTAAATTTGAAGAGTTAGGGTCTTACTCTGCATGGGAAGCCAACAGATTTTAGACTGAGTGTCATAGTCCTGTGTTGTTCATGTTGTCATGGATAAGATTGTGCAACATTAGCTAAGTAATGGACACAAATTGACCTCACATACTTAATCAAAATCAATAGGGGCCAGGCACTAGTGATTATGAACAAAAGGAGTTTCCAGTAGACCTTGGAATTACACATTAGAGCTAAAGGACATATAAAAAAAGATTTATTCATTTATCTTTCAGTCGTTATTTAGAGGGCACTAACCATGAGTCAGGCACACAGGGAGACCTCCAAGCTATTTTCGGTATGCTGAAAGACCTAAAAGAAAATTGTCTATTTCCTCTCAACAGGCTGAGTAGGGTGATTAAAATTTCTTGTTAGTTTGCTTTGGGTTGGAATTTACGGGAATTCACTACGGGAACACTGATAATCTCAGGCTGACCAGAAGCTCTGATAACAAAAGATAATAAAAAAGATGATAATTGGTATTTGGTTTTCTTAAAGAGAGAATGAACTGAAATTTAATGTAGTTTGCTAGGTAAAATTATTCAGAATGTGGAAAAGCCAATGCACGGAAGAATATTCAGGAGACAGAAGTAATGAAATTCAGATTCCCACCTTTACACAGTCTCTTTTATATAAATCCCAACCTGTTTCTCCTCCCCTAATTTCCACCTCAGTAATGGCCCCACAATTCTTTCAGCTACAAATCCCAGAAACCTGGGCATTCTTCTCAACTCCTGCCTCCATTTAGTTCTTCTATCAAATCACAAACCAAACTATTGACTCTACCTCTGAAACTTTTCTAGAATCTTACCTTCTTCTTTATTCACACTATTCTGGCCTCTGTTGGTGTCACAGGAGACACTCTTCCTTCACCACTCTACAGCTTTTTCCTTTGTTTTGCAGAGTGGGTGGAATTCACAAACTAACTGTTGAGCAAACCAAGGTCTGTGTGACCTTGCCCAGAAAGATTAATTATACATAATGCAACAGGGAATAAAATATGTCACAGTTGTCAAATTCTTCTGAGATATCCTCCTATGTCCAGAAGCTGTGCTAGCTAGTTATTGAGTTTTTATTAGAAAAGAAGGAGGAATGTGTCCTTCAGTGTCCTGAATGAGCTAGAAAGTTGTGATTGGGTACTATAATCTAATCTGCCTTAATTGAGATAAGCAAGGAATGATGGGTTATTACCACAGGGTCACCATTCCTGCCCAAGGAAGTTATAACTATGATCGGATTACCTCTCCTCTTGGGCAGTTGGGCTTGGTGTATGCATGCAGAAATGAAGGTGATAACTATTGCTTAGCATTGTCTTGGATGAATAATAAAAGTAAAGTTAAAAGCAATTTATCAAACCACTTTCAACTTATTCCATGTTCTGTAACTATTATCTCTTTGCACCTAGGAAAAGCAGAGTAAGACATAGCCTAGTGAGGTACAAATTGCAATCACTTACCCAGCAGCCTTTTTTCCCCTTTTCTTATCATATTTGACACATACATACACTTTAGAAAATTTGTTATTTATTTTAAATTCAACTGGCAATCCTGTATGTTTTTGTCAACCTTAATATTCATAAACTCAATAGTCATATTCCTTGGTAGCATATACTTATACAAATATGTCCAGACTGGCAAAAAAATAACTTTTACAATGATAATTTTTCCTCTCTCTAGGATTCTTCTTCTCGTAGTTTCAAATGAGTAATAAAAAGCCATATCAGCAATATCAAATTGTTTTTTAAACAAATATAAACGATATACTGTGAACAAAGAATTAAGGATCCTGACTTGACAGTCAGAAAAATTTGTGCTAGACTTTGAAATGGCAAAAAAAGATTACTGAGTCTTCTGTCTTATGCATCCTTGTGGGGTATCTCCTCCTTCGATTTTATTTGAGCAACCTACAACTTTGTAGATGATAGAGTCTGCAGATGACTCTTGTCCATAATGTGCAAATGAATTCTATCCAGTGAAGGGACAACTGATTTTCTTCCACGCCCTGTGGAAAAAACCAGTTTTGCATCTATTTGTAAATTCATTTCAGCATTCCTTCTCTCTCTCTCTCTTTGAATTCACCTTTGAACCAGTTATATCTTTTACATGTTCTCTTGTTAATTAATAAATTAAATAAAATCTTTGACACACGTCCATTTTACATTTTTACGAGAATCATGATTTTACTTTTAAAATATGTATTTTTAGCAATGCCTTTGGAATAATAAGTCAGTTCACTGACAGTTAGTGCTAGGATATATTTTCAATCATCTTAGGAGGCTTTTTATGTTTTTCTTAAAGCAATTCCAAAACAAATTATTTCTTACACATATTTTTGGTAATTTTTTCGCTAAGGAGAAATAAAATATAATGACTTACAAGATAAAATTTGAGGCACTGTTGTCATAGGGAAACTTAGGAAAGGAACTGGAAGATAAGATTGAGGTAGAGGAAGAGAAAGAGAATAATAATGACTTTTTAAAGTAAAGTAAAGTAAACAAATGAACAAACAAACGAAACCCAAAGCCCTTGCGCCAAATCCTTACAGAGAGGCGGATAATGCGTTAACATCTGGACCAATTAGTGACCTTACTCTTCAGCAGTTATTACCCAATATGAGGACCAATTCTTTGGGGGAAGGAAGAAGGATGGAAATGGAGACGAAAGCCTCCAACACTTCCCCTTAGAGGCCAACACACCCTTTCTGTTCAGTCTACCCACTTCCAGATATTCTCTCTTCAAAAGCACCCCATTCCCCTGCCATGAGCCCTATCCTTTTGATGCTTTACTTGTATGTAGGGACTGTATGGAGAGATAATATGAGGAATATTTTAAGAAAAGCAAATAGAGGGAACAGTGCTTTTGGTGGTGAGTTGTTCTGGGCTGGGTTCTTTAGGAAGTGAGGAGCTGGAAGAAGAGGAATAACCACATGGGCATCTGGTATGGTAGATGTTTGGATCTCTCTGAATACTTAGAAAGACTTTAGCAGGTTCCCAAGTGATGGCCCTTCAAGACTACACAGCAACAATTTTTCTCCCTACCTGCATACCCCAAGCTCCCCAACCACCCTATCAGGAGACTTCAAGAGTAGTATCAGGGGACAGAAGGTAAACACTATGCAAAGGTCCTGAGCCTCAGTGTGAAGAGGGTGCTGGGGACAAGTGGGGGTGGTGTGGGTACAGACTTATGATCTGACACCAGCAACAGCAGGCTCCTCGCTCCAAACTGAGGTTCACATTTGGTGAGGGCAGGGCCATTCCCCACCTCCTGGGCTACCCTAGTAACTCTCAGAGCCTTGAAACTCCCTGGCCCCTATATCTTCAATCCCCAGTAAAAGTTGTGGGTTCCAGAAGTACCTCTGGCCCTAAATGACTTTTTCATAGCTGCTGTCTTTTGTTTGTTTTCAGATGAAATAACTGTTGGCCAGGCACAGTGGCTCATGCTTGTAACCCTCGCTGTTTGAGAGGGCAAGGCAGGAGGATCACTTGAGCCCAGGAATTTGAGACCACCCTGGGCAAAGTAGTGCGACCTTGTCACTATTATTACCAAAAAATTAGTTGGGCATGGAGTATCGCTGAAGCCCAGACTTCAGTGAGCTGTGATTGTGCCACTACACTCCAGCCTGGGCAGCAGAGTGAGACCCTGGCTCAAAAATAATTGTAGTAATTTTTACTTATTAATACTTTATTCTATATTGCAATATATCTATTTCTATATCTATAATCTCCAGTTCTCAAAACAAAATGTACAAGGCAGCTATTATTATAAATGGTCCAGTATAAATAGCTCATTAGAAGGAGGGTGGTTGCATTCTACAGAGCTCCAGGAGCCACAGAAGTGTCTGCTGCAAAGCTTTGGCTCTTCCCAGCATCCCCTTGCCCCTACCTGCACCCTCTGAACGGGTTCTGTTCCAGTCTGCAGCAGGGGCTTCTATAGGAAGAGATACTGTCTTTGCCTGCCACATCTAAATGACCTTCCTGAGTCCTCGCCTAGGAAAAGGCAAAGTTTCAGACTTGTGCCAGGAAAATATTAAACCACAGTCTTGATGAATGTGGCCATAGCTGGCTTGTTTATTAATTGCAATGCATTTTCTCACTAGTTAGCTTAGTACAGGGACCATGTACAGCCAAGCCCTAGCAAAATGCTTGGCACAGAGAAGATATTTAGTAAATATTTGTTAGGGGAAATTAATGCATTGCATGCAATCTTTTATTTTGTTCACATTAGAAAACAAAAGCATGCAATTCTCTTTTAGCATTAATAAGTATTGGATTATTAATGATGGAACAAGCTGGAATGATGGAACAGCAGAGTGTTATTAAAGGCCAATATAATGAATTCCCTATATCCTCTAACAGATTCAGATACATATAGCTAGATTTCTTAGTACGATCATAAAATCTTGCAAGAGGGAGACGAACACAGGTTGCAATTATTTTAAAAATTATATAGTAGCACATGTTCACAATAAAAATTTATACTACAAAAGTGTATTGCAAAAGTAAGAGTCTCCTCCTACATCCCCCCTCCAATCCTATTTCCCTCTCTAGAAAAAAGTGCTGTATATGACTCAGTATGTATCCATCAAATCTTTTGTGCATTTATAAATATGTATAGTGATTCTACATAAGTAGGATTATGATCTACATATTGCTCATGAGTTGATGTTTCATTAATCACCTTTCCACTTCAGTGTAGTTAAATTTGCTGGTTGCACAGTGTGGCTATCCCATAAGTTATTTAATAATTCCCTTACTGGTGGATTTTCAGGTACTTCCAATATTTCATTCGTATAACAATTGCTGCAATAAGCATTTATATGTGAGTATGTGTGCATGTCTCACATTTGCTTATATTTTTGTAGACTAGATCTCTAGAAATGACATCACTGAGTCAAATGATACGGGCATATAAAATTTTGACAGACACTACCAAGTGGATCTCTAAAAATTTTATATCTGCAAAAATCATGTGTCATGATTGATGATACATAATTAATGATTGATATAGATGATTGACATGTTCATCAACTGTATTTGGCAGTCCATTGCCTGCATTCTTACCGATACTGAATATTAGCAATGTTTTTCATTTTTCCCTGTTTTAAGTGTGAAAAAATTATATCTGATTGTTATTTTACTTTTTGTTTTCCTGAATACCAGTGAGGGTGGGCATCTTTTTGAAAGCTTCTTGGTCATTTATCTTTTACCATATGTGAATTACCTGTACATGTCCTCAGGAAGTAGAGATCGCTATCCTCCTGTGCAACCAACAGGGCTAAGACTGAGGCTGAGGGTATGAGAGCATGCGTAAATTGTTCGGGATTGTTTGCCTGACACCCATCCACTCTGGCTTCCAAAACCTGGAAGGTTTGGCTTAGCGATACTTCACGTGACTGTTAAGAGTGCTTTAGTCAACAAATCCAGGCTGGGGAAAAGAAAGGACCTGCAAATTGAATTACTGCATATCTGAAAGCAATAAGGATTCCCATCACTGGAGGTAAGCAGGGTAGCACTAACATTTGATGCATTACTAAGGTTTTAACATAAGATTAATTGGGATTGGGTAAGATAGAGGGCAAGGTATTGAGACCAAACCTCTGTTTCTCTAAATCAGTATAGGGTCCTCATTAATCTTTAGGACTGTGGAGTGGGATGATCCCTTATAACCATATGGAAGGCCTTGGAAAAAGAAAATGATAGGTTTGTTAGTTAACTGCCAACCCAAGGGATGCTTTGAAAGCCAGAAAGTTTCTATGGCATCTCAAAAGTTGACTCATCTCCTGCAGACTGTGCTGAAAAGCAGCCTCAGATCTGATTATAAAGGTGTCAGTGCTACAAAGGAGACTAGATAGATGCACGGCCTCAGCAAAGCTCCTACATCAGAAACAGGGTCCTGATAGGGGAAGAAAACAACCCTGAAACTGATGAGTTCTTAAATTTCAGATTTCCCCAAGCCGTATTACCTGTCAGAAACAGTTCTTTCCCCTGGGAAAAGTCTTCCCTTGCCTGAAGAGTATACCACGGCTTTACATGAAGCACATGCCTCACAAGATGACATAGATTCTCCTCAACGATTCCCCTCAAGACTCTTCCCCCTTCCCCTGCCCCTTATTTTACAGACTATAACCAGAGTCAACTCAAAGCCAAGCCTTAGAGGTGAAATATAAGAAATGGAATAAATGGCTTACATACCAAAGGAATTACAAAACTTTGCTAATATGCACAGAAAGAAATAAGGTAAAATATATGATTTCAGAGATGTTTTTCCAGTGGGAAAAGTGTACAATAGGCTGGAGAAGAGAAATTCATTGATGTAGGAATACTCACTCATGACTCAGGACTTAATGCCTGGGAGGGACCCTGGAATAATTAGTTCTAAGAGTTTTCTGTGATGGCTTGTTGAACCCTGGACATGATGAAGGATGATAGTAAATTAAGTGGAGCTTTCAGAATTTCCTTGGCATGGTATTAAATTGGTTCTTGGTATAGGAAATATTAGGATGGATTTATTATGTAAGGCCTAAATCTGTGTTCTCCAAGAGGGCCAACCACTCTCTGTACTGAGGTAATAAGGAATGCACTGATGAGAAGCCTCTGGTATTTATTGGAAAAGCTTGGTAATCGCTATTTCTGAAGGCTGGACATTCCCTGTTTCCTGTAGACAGTGAGAGAAGCTTTCATGCAATGGGACTCCCTGATGTCAGTGGGGATTTTGGGATTCCAGAATGGCAGCAGCTAGAAGACAGCACTTAACATTGAAGGCAAAATGGTGTAGTGTCTGCAGCAAAGCCAGAGTAGCAATCAGGGTGCCTCCATTTACAATACCTGTGGCAATGGATGAAAGATAGCATACATCTAGATGTGACATAGATGAGCACTCAACCAAGAGTTTGCTTGATTTTTTGGCATTAACTTTATTATTTTTGTTGAAATGACACTTACAAACTGTAAGCAATCCTATGTATATAGAAAATTCCCCTCAAAAATAATATTCTCACCAGAGAATACCACCTTTACCATTTTGGTGACCGTTCATCCAGATATCTGTCTATGCTTGTGTTCACAGTTTTATATGCATGAGATCTGGTTATATGTGCTGTTTCTTTTACCTGCTTCTTTAGCTCAGTTTTCTGTAGGCATCCTTCCTTATCAACGACAATAGTAAAGAATGTTGACTATATAAGGATAGTATGACATCATCTTATGAGCCTTGACATTGGGCCAGATTGTCTCAGTTCAAATGCCAGGTTCACCAATTTCTAGCTTTGTGAAAATAAATTGAATTCCCTGCACCTCAGTTTCCTTACCTCTAAAATGGGTATAGTAGCCATACATAGTTACTTAAGACTCTTGTGAAGATTAAAGGAGAGTTAATACATTGATCAATGCCTGACAAGTGTCACTTATTATTAGCCATTGCTTTACAGTCTCCTAGTAGCAGAAATTTAACTTTTATTTTTAAAAAATTTACATAAACAATGTTTCAGTGAACATCTTTGCTCCTACATCTTCTTATATTTGTGATTATTTTCTTTTTTTCTTTTTCTTTTTTTTTTTTTTTTTTTTGAGACGGAGTCTCGCTCTGCCTCCCAGGCTGGAGTACAGTGGCCGGATCTCAGCTCACTGCAAGCTCCGCCTCCCGGTTTTACGCCATTCTCCTGCCTCAGCCTCCCGAGTAGCTGGGACTACAGGCGCCCGCCATCTCGCCCGGCTAGTTTTTTGTATTTTTAGTAGAGACGAGGTTTCACCGTGTTAGCCAGGATGGTCTCCATCTCCTGACCTCGTGATCCGCCCGTCTCGGCCTCCCAAAGTGCTGGGATTACAGGCTTGAGCCACCGCGCCCGGCCTTATTTGTGATTATTTTCTTAAGAAAATTCCCGGAAATGAGATCTCCAAAGGAAAAGTCATGATCCTTTTTCCTGAATGATATCTTTTATATTTTTCAGAATTTAAAGTTTCTAGCATGTGAATTGTGTCCTCCTGGACTACACATGTAAATACGGATGTGTCCTATTATCTCTTTTTTATTATTAAATAGGAATTTGAGCTTGGGGGAGAGATAAATTAGAAAACGAGGGCTCATATTGACATGTGGTGTTTTGCGATTCTTAAATTGCTTCTAATTCCATCCCCCGCACGTTTTGGCATGAATACAGAAGCACTGAATCTTGACCAGGGTATCATGTTTAGAACAAGTGAGTGAGATCAGTGACCTTGTGCTAATGACCATGATCCCTTGGAAAGTGTTTTCTGTAACATGATCAAGTAGCTTAATGGATGATATCTGAGTCTTGAGAAAAAATATTTCATTGATTCATCCCACTTTGGCATCCAGATGTAGCACTGAGATGCTTCCCAGTTCTCCTATCCATGACAATTGATCCTCATGGCAGTATTTGCCGGCTGGGTTCCTGTTCCATGGCGCCTTTCTCTGAGCCTGTGAACTACTGTTAATTTCCCTCTAGAGAAAGGAAGCTTCATTCTTTCCACTCCCTATATTCCATCTCTATGTTCTGCTCCTCTAAGGAAAGCTCTACCTCGACTCTCGGTCCTTTTCTTTAAAATTTGACTTAATCTTTTCCCAAAACAGTTTTCCTAACTTAACTTCTTAGTGCCTCTTTCTGGACTAGATTTTCATGTAACAGCTCTGTTTTAGGGAGAAGCTCATCCATTCCTTTTCTTTGCATGTGTTCTAGTATATGGAGCCTGGGAGGTGGTAAAGTCAGGCATCAAAATTGATTAAAACTGGTCTTAATTCACATTTTTATGAATTCGTTCTTCATGCTTCCATTCAGTTTTTTACATGGGTGTCATTCATTTGCTTAGTTATTATGCAATTATTCGTGCATGAAATAGATACATAGTCTATGTGCCTGCATTCAGTTTTCATACATTCATCTCAGTACCCATTCATTCATTCATTCATTCATGCTTTAATTCACTGGGTTATTTAACTCAATCATTCATACCCCATTGTCCATGACGTGCTTATTTCACATTGCATGCCTGTATCAAAACATCTCATGTACTCCATACTTACATGTACTTACTATGTACCCACAAAAATATAAAATAAAAATTAAAAAGGCATTAAAATAATTCAATCATTCATTTACATAGAATACACGTATTCAATTATTTATTCATTTGTTTCTTCTATATCAGTCAGGAAGCAAGAAATCGATGGCATACTCAAATTTTGATGATTTGAAGGGATTATTTACAAAGGCGTGAGCAGAACATAAGACCACAAGGATTAGTGTAGCACCCTATCAGCTGGGCACTATTACCACCTCTGGGTCTGAAAAAATAAGGGAAGGGATAACCTGAGGCCTCATACTGAGGGATGCAGTAGGCCCCTGATGGCCTATATGGGAGGGAATCTGGGCATAAATATTATTATGTAATGCTCCTTCCTCTCCTGCTCATGCCTCCTCACCCCTAATATTGTCCAAATGGAACTGGAAGTCAGTGTGCAAGAGTGAGATAGAGGTGGTTCACACTGGTTAGCTTTCTGGGGCACAGAGCAAGAGAAACGGGAGTGGAAAGAGGATCTGGAGAAGCAGAGGAAAGATATTCACACACCCTCTGAGGTGCGAAGCTGGGCAGCACTGTGTCTTTCTTTGTCTTTCCTACTAGTGGGAAAGAAACAGAATAAATAGGAAAATCCTGTCCAGGAAACTGTTTTCGTACCAGAAAGCCACATAGAATGGAAAGAGCCTGGCTATTCATGAATCTTTGGATTATACCCCTTTGGAAAAATCTTTTGGGTTCCTCTACTACCTTCAACCAAGAAGGGCACTCTCTTCTGTGACAATATTTTAACAACATACTGTGTCTGGATGACTGCACTACATACCATGAGGATACAGACTGTGTCTTACTTGTCTTATGTCCCCAGAGCTTAGCCAGGGCCTGGCACACAGTAAATGTGGCATGAAAGGATGAATGGATATATCAATGCTTGAATGAAAGGATGCTGAGTTTAGGGAGGTAATAGATTCTTGACTTTCTTTCACAGTCCCACAAGGTGGCAGCAATTACCATGGTCCAATTTCTATGTGTAGCATTTAGATATGCATCTTAATCAAAGGTCTTATGAAAAGGATATGTCTATTTTTAAAATTATTATATCAAGGATGGAATAATGCACTGAGGGAAAGATAGGAAAAAATTAAATATTTACTATCATGAATATGTAGACATATAATAGACATGGCACTATAAATTTTACTTTAAAAGGGTTAATGCCTGGGTGATGGGGTGATCTGTGAAGCAAACCACCATGGCGCATTTACCTATGTAACAAACCTGCACATCTTGCACATGTACCCTGAAATTAAAATAAAAGTTGATAAAAAAAAGAAAGCAGGATTTCAATATTTGCACACCCATGTTCAGAGCAGTATTATTTGAAATAGCCAAGAGGTGGAAGTAATCCAAATGTCCTTCGATGATGACTGAAAAAAAAAATATGTATTAAAAAAAGCATTTACAAAACACGTGTTACTAAATTTGCAAAAGAAATAAAATTTTCCCTCTGTGAAAATGTTAGATACATGAATTATATTTGCCTGTCTATGTTTTCTACATCGTGTCTGTGTTATCTGCTTACCCAAAAATCACTCGCTGAGCTCTTCTTGTACACCTGGTCCTGTTCCTGGACTTCAAAGTTAAAAAATTTCACAGGTTCTGGTTTCTCAAGGAGCCTGCTTCTTTCCCCTCTTCTCTCCAGCCACTTCAGTCTTTGCAGAGACCATACATTGTGCTTCTTATACTGGGCTGTGCATTCTTGAATTCGTCACTATTTCAGCCCACGTTAACTTCTGAAAAAGGGCATCATGTTTTTTAAAAAATTACTAAATTTTCTTTACAAGCTCAGGGATGATGGTGTCCCAGTGAAGTCAACGGTACTTTAATTTCATTGAAAGCACTTAAAATTCCTGTGTGTCTTAGAAATCAAGAGTATCATTTCTTTATTTAAAAAAATTGTTTTAACTTGCAGAAATCTTGCTTGGATTTTTATTACTTTTGCACTGTAGCAAAGATTGCCAAAACTTATCTTCAAAATTATCAGCAATTCTGGATTTAGCATAAATTTTACCTTCTAACTTTAAACAAAGCTAGGTCCGAGAGATTAAGGAAAAGAATGCTAAGTAAAAGGAGACTTTTTTTTTATGATCAAGAGGTCACTACAGAAGACCGATAAGAAGCTACAAGGGTGATTGGCTGGACCATGAATGAATTCTTGAGTTAAGATATCTGTCTTAATAATAGATAAGAATAAGGAAGTCAAGAATACGAAGATAATAAAGAAAAAAAAAAAGACAAGGCCCACAACACAACTGCATCAGTGTACATTAGCTCTTGGCAGTGGATCAAGTCTCTCAGATGTTGCTTCTCCCAAATCTCTCAGGTTTTTCTCAGCTGCTAAAGGAGAACTCACATTCATTCAACACCTGCTGAACCCCAGGAACCAAATCAGTCTTTTAAATATTGTATCACTTAAGCTGTACAATAGCTCTGTGTCAAAGTACAATTTTCAAAAACTTAAAAACATGACTCTTACACAAAAATGGAATGAACATGTCAAAAGTGTACTCAACTCATTGATGAATGAAGGAACTAGTAAACTGGCAAAGTTGGCACCCAAGGGCATTTGAGGAACAGGGGCTTATGTAGTATATCAGGAAAGGAATTTTTAAAAAAATACACCAAAGACTGTTAAAGTCCTACAGATAGTAAAATTATAACGTTCAGCATTATTTTTTCCTACTGGACAGAAATCTACAAATTAACGTGTAACTTCATAAGGGGGCTCTGATCCGGTAGCAAATAGCAAAGTCAAACAAAATTTCATTCGCCTTGGAATCAAACAGTCTTTGAGCAGATCTGTTATATAATGACCCAGCATGACGCTAAAAAAAAAAGTCATCCTTTTTGTTTCTTTTAATTTCTTGTTCTACCTCCAGCTTTTTGTCTCTAAGCTGAGAGCTCTGTGGGGTCCCGGGCTGGCTATGTCTGTCTGTTTCACCACTGTGAAAAACATCCAAACATGTAATGTGCAGTGACATGCAGTGAATAAATATTTGTTTAGCTGAATTGAATTGAGTTGTATAGAAAGGTTAGTAACTTGCATAAAATCCAACAGTAGGAAAGTGGCCGATTCCCTGAGACTTCTTATAATCTCTCAGTAGGTAGGTATATTAGTTTCCTAGGGCTGCTGTAATGAATTGTCACATACTAAGTACCTTAAAACAACAGAAATTCATTCCTTCACAGTTCCAGAGGATGAGAGTCTGAAATCAAGGTAGGGCCGTGATCCCTCTGAAGGTTCTAAAGAAGAATCTTTCCTTGCCTCTTCTAGTTTCAAGAATGCTAAGGTTGCCTGCAATCGTTGGTATTTGTGGCTTGTAGCTGCATCACTCCACTTTCTGCCTCAGTCTTTGCATGGCTGTCTTCCCTCTATGTGTGTGTATGTCTCTGCAAAGACCCTATTTCCAAATAAGGTCACATTCACAGTACTGGAGGTTAGGACTTGAACATATCTTTATAAGGGACCCAACTCAACAGGAGGCTTTGGAGTCAGAAGATCTTGGGCTTGAATTCCTTTAGACAATTTAGTCAGATGAGGATCTCTCAGCCTTGTCTGTATGTATGCTTTCTGCTTCCCCAGGTACTGAGGAAAATTCCTGTTCTTAGCCAAATAAAATTCCAGGAGCCCCAGGCACTTATCATGGCTATTTTGCATCATGACCTTTTGATCTTATAGTTCTAGTTCTAATAACAAATCTCATTCACGTTCTCTGAAACAAATCCTTGCCTTTTGCCCAGGTTTTAGTAAGTGGATCTTTTTCTTTTCCCTGCCATGTCTGAGATTTTGGTACCTGCCCAGGAGGCCAGTTTTCCTGGGTCCTAGTCCACGCCCTGCTCTCACCAGGGTACCTGGGTGCCATCAGTGCCAGTTGAGCAACATGAGTTACTGGAAAACAGGGAGAGAGCAGATGTCCCCTCTGACTGGAAAAGAGAAAACTGGCTTGGGTTTTGCAGTTGGCCTGGAATTCACAAGGCGTGGTCAACAGATTTCGAAGCCAGGTGGCTGGCAGGGATCCCATCAAGATCTCAGGAAGCCTATTGGGTCCCAAGGATCCCAGAGAGGCCTTTTGGAGCTTGGGGGACGCAGCAGTTCTCAGCACTTGGTGGTTGTCGAGAGCCGTAATCTTACAGTTTTTCATTTAAAAAAACCTTCTAAATTAATTTTGAAAAATGAGGAGTCACGTCATACATTTTTAAGTTAGCATCTAAAGTTTTTCATCTTAAATTTAAATAATTATAAAATATAATTTTTGACATTTCATAATCTATTAACATTCTAAAATAAAACTGTTCCGTTGCTCTTTTAAAAGTGTCCAGTGAAATCTAAATACTATTGTGATTATATCCACTATGACATCTTTATATTTTCATGAACAAGTTTTTTAAAAAAGGTAGAATTTGTTGTATATTTCTTTATTCCTCTTTGAGCTCATATTTCATTTTAATTCTTCCACAAAATTTAACCCTCATGTAATACACATTTAAGCATGAAAGCATCTTATGTATTCTGTCCTACTTCTCTGTGAAAAAAGTTTAGAAAATCAAATTTTAAAACTGCCTTCTTCACCATAACCTAAGGTTCTGAGGGTTAACAAATATTTCTTTGGGTTGAGTTACTATAACCATTATTAGTACACAATCAAAATGACATAAAGATAATAAATATTGATAAATAATTACTAAATATAAAATGTAAATTTTTATTGAAAATTCAATTCTTACTGAAATGACTGGCTTTTCCCTCCCTGTAATTAGTTTATGTACCTGTAAATGATGATTACTTATTGATGGAATGAAGTAGAGTTTTATGTTAATTCTATTACTCTTTTTCATTTTTATAGATAAAAGTTCTAAAACGCCTGGGCGCAATGGCTCACGCCTGTAGTCCCAGCACTTTGGGAGTCTGAGGAGGGCAGATCACCTGAGGTTGGAAGTTTGAGACCAACCTGACCAACATGGAGAAACCCTATCTCCATAAAAATACAAAATTAGCCAGGTGTGGTGGCACATGCCTATAATCCCAGCTACTTGGGAGGCTGAGGCAGGAGAATAGCTTGAACCTGGGAGGTGGAGGTTGCACTGAGCCAAGATCGTGCCATTGCACTCCAGCCTGGGCAACCAGAGCAAAACTCCATCTCAAAAAAAAAAAAAAAAAAAAAAAAAAACAACAACAACAACAAAAAACAGTGCTAAAAAATATTAATCATATAAATAAATAGCAAAAATGGAAGGAGTTATGTAATAATGATGCAATTTAATCTTTTGAGCTCATTCTGAATTATATACCCAAAATAATGGTATATAATTATTTAAATTCATTTATTATCTGGCAATTTAGCAAGGTCCTTCTTCAAAATTAATGAAAAAAATGAACTGGAAGCCACATGGCTTGGAAAATGATTTGCTGTCCACTCATCACAAGGCACTGACTTTCTCAAGTTTCTGGGAAATATAACAGAAAGGCTTTACCAAGACTTAACAAATTATTATTAGTTATACTTATTGCTTTCTTGCTTTGAGATATCTTGATTAACTCAATACACCCAACGAGGACTCAGAAAATTGAAATATTGTTTATTTCCTATGCCTTTGCCAAGGTGGTATATGTTATAAAATGATTTTATCTTATTACATTACTTAAACATATTTTCATTTAAATCTTAGAGCTGAAAATTTTCTTCATTCAGGTAGTGGAGGGATCTACCTGGCAAACCAGTCATCTTTGTTAGTCCCATCAGCCCTAATCATGCTCACTATCCATCAGAAAAAGTCTGGCCTCATTTTTCAATTTAAATACATGTGTTAGGCATTTCAAAGAAAATATGAAAACTGCTCAAAAAAGGTTAGACAACACATTTTATAAGATAGATTAGTAAAAGCAGTCAAGATTTGAATGACGTAATTTAACATAATTAATTCATCAATGTTTTAACAAGCTATGAAAAGGTAATAAATCAACACCAAAAGCAATGCCAACAAAAGCCAAAATTGACAAATGGGATCTAATTAAACTAAAGAGTTTCTGCACAGCAAAAGAAACTATCATCAGAGTGAACAGGCAGCCTACAGAAAGGGATAAAATTTTTTTTATCTACCCATCTGACAAAGGGCTAATAATCCAGAATCTACAAAGAACTTAAACAAATTTACAAGAAAAAAATAACCCCATCAAAAAGTGGGCAAAGGATATGAACAGACACTTCTCAAAAGAAGACATTTATGCAGCCAGCAAACATATGAAAAGAAGCTCATCATCACTGGTCATTAGAGAAATGCAAATCAAAACCACAATGAGATACCATCTCATGCCAGTCAGAATGGCGATCATTAAAAAGTCAGGAAACAACAGATGCTGCAGAGGATGTGGAGAAATAGGAACGCTCTTACACTGTTGGTGGGAGTGTAAATTAGTTCAACCATTGTGGAAGACAGTGTGGCACTTCCTCAAGGATCTAGAACCAGAAATATCATTTGACCCAGCAATCCCATTACTGGGTATATACCCAAAGGATTATAAACCATTCTACTATAAAGACATATGCACACGTATGTTTATTGGAGCACTATTCACAATAGCAAAGACTTGGAACCAAGACAAATGCTCATCAATGATGGACTGGATAAAGAAAATGTGGCCCATATGTAGCATGGGATACTATGCAGCCATAAAAAAGGATGAGTTCTTGTCCTTTGCAGGGACATGGATGAAGCTGGAAACCGTCATTCTCAGCAAACTAACACAGGAACAGAAAACCAAACACCGCATGTTCTCACTCATAAGTGGGAGGTGAACAACGAGAGCACACGGACACAGGAAGGGGAACATCACACACCAGGGCCTGTCAGGGGATGGGGAGCTAGGGGAGGGATAGCATTAGGAGAAATACCTAATGTAGATGGCAGGTTGAAGGGTGCAGCAAAACACCATGGCACGTGTATACCTACGTAACAAACCTGTACATTCTGCACATGTATCCCGTAACTTAAAGTATAAAAAAGGTAATAAATCAAAATACTATTTTTCATTACTTAATTTACAATGATGAAGTACAATTTGTAGCTTAAAATATTACTTATTTATGAGAAAGAAAGTATGATAGAAAGTATGCACAGATGCTATGTTCAGCCTTTGGGATTAGCTAAGTATGGATCATATATAAAATTAGAATTACTCCCTTAATTATTTTAGACATTATGATTGAAGTTTTCAAAAATCCATATATTTAAAGAGAAAGAAATATAAATAGCACTATAAAAATAATCAGTTCTCCAGCTAACGTGTGTGTGTATATATATGTGTGTGTGTGTGTATATATATTTTTTTATATATATATTTTTTGAGATGGAGTTTCACTGTTGTTGCCCAGGCTGGAGTGCAATGGTGTGATCTCAGCTCACTGCAACCTCTGCCTCCCTGGTTCAAGCAATTTTCCTGCCTCAGCCTCCCTAGTAGCTGGGATTACAGGCATGCACCACCATGCCCAGCTAATTTTGTATTTTTAGTAGAGACGGGGTTTCTCCGTGTTGATCAAGCTGGTCTCAAACTCCCGACCTCAGGTGATCCACCTGCCTCGGCCTCCCAAAGTGTTGAGATTATAGGCATGAGCCACCGCACTCGGCCTCATATATATATATATATATATATATATATATATATATATATATATTTAAAAAGAGATAGAAAATACTAAACATTTAATAAGATGAAATAAGATCAGGATTATAACTGCAGTAAATATTTTATTGTATGATTTGATAAAACTAAATTATAACTCCATATTGAACCATATTCACCAATTCTTTAAAAGCTTTGCAAAGTTTTGTAAACAATTTTTATTCACTAAATCTTGAAAAACTTGGTAGCTCAAGAAAATATCTCAGTTACATTAAGAGTCAGTTACTAATTGCGGTAGACAATGTCTGAGGTGACTCCACAGGATCCTTGCCACATGAGGTCCATGCCTTGCGCAATTCCTTCTCTTGGGTTCTAATCAGTAGAATACAGCAAAGGTGATGGGAAGTGATTCTGGGATTACTTGATGTTATAGAAGACTCTTATCTTGCCAGGAAACTCACTATCTTGCTAGAGTCTCTCCCTGCTGGCTTGTAGAAGTAACTGGCCACATTGAGGAAGCTCATGCATGAGGCAAGGAACTACTGATGTCCTCTAAGAGCTGCTGGTGGCCTCTAGGAGCTGATCCTGGTCCCACCTAGCAGACAGATAGCGAACAGCCAAGGCCCTCAGCTTTACGACTGCCAGGAAATAAATTCTGTCAATAACCTGAGTGAGATTGGAAGTGAATCCTTCTCCAGTCAAATTTCCAGATGAGAATGCAGCCCAACTAACTCTTTGACTGCAGTCTTGTGAGACCCTAAGCAGAAGATTCAGCTAAACTGTGGCTCCTGACCCATAGCAACTGAAATAATAAATGTTTGTTATTTTAAGCTGCTAAGTTTCTAGTAATTTGTTGTGTAGCAATGGGTAAGTAATATACTAACCTATTCAGCTTTGGCATTTTTGAAGTGCTTTTATTTGCAAATAATTACAAATCCTAGAAACGAATATTAAGAATGGCTGAAAGTAATTTCTTAAGTATGTGGGAAGGGACTTTTTTTAAAAAAGCATTTAATATATCTCATTGACTCTGCTTTGTTCTTGTGGCACTCTTCCAGAGTAATGCCGTTTGTTGGGGGGGTCAGCAGACAGAAGACAGAAGAGGCAAAGTTTGTAAATGAGAATTTTCATTACTCTCACTACTCAACTACTACATAACAGAACCCCTAGGTCAAAACGTTCTGCTTGGCCAGGCGCGGTGGCTCAGGTCTATAATCTCAGTAATTTGGGAGGCTGAGGTGGGTGGATCACCCGAGGTCAGGAGTTCAAGACCAGCCTGGACAACTTGAAGAAATCCCGTCTCTACAAAAATACTAAAATTAGCTGGGCATGACGGCGGGTGCCTGTAATCCCAGCTATGTGGGAGGCTGAGGTTGGAGAATTGCTTGAACCTGGGAGGCAGAGGTTGCAGTGAACCATGATCGTACCATTGCACTCCAGCTTGGGCGACAACAGAGACTCTGTCTCAAAAAAAAAAAAAAAAAAAAAAGCTCTGCTTATAATACAGCTTTATTCTGACTTGAAATGAATATACAACAGGGAAAGACGATGCTCTAAGGGTTTATTATGTCTTGATTAGTCATTAAAGGAGTCTACCTCTTTATTTCCTTGGAGGATTTTGTACTTAGAAATGCTCCATTCAAAGACTTGGAATGGGTGAGACAAGTGCCTTTATTTTAGAAGGTAGAATAATGGCTGATGTGAACACAGGCATACTCTGTGGCACACTGGTTTTGAGAAGGAGTTCGTCTGGAAGGCGAGGGTCTGAAAATTGATTCCCTTTACACTCTCGCTGCTGACATACCTTTTGGAAAGCTTTAGGTCTAGATGATTAATCAGAGACATCTTTAAGAATTTAGGGGTGCTGAAGCTTAGAGCCAGGCTTTTGTTCTCATGGGAAGGACAAAATTAAGGGAGAAAAAACTTGACCTCTTGAACCTTATAGTCTGGTGGAGGAGTACATGAAATAAAATAAGTTAACAGTGTGTTAGGATATGATAAGTGTTTTTAGAAGAAAGTAAAGCAATGGGATGGAGGTGATGAGAAGACTGCAACTTAAAGAGTTTGTCAGGAAAGTCCTCACTGAGGTTAAATTTGAGTGAAGATTTGAAGGAGGTGAGGGGAGGAGCTATGTTAATATCTGGGGGAAGAATTTCATACAAAGTTAAGTAAAAATGAACTTTTCATCCAGTAACACTATGTACTGGAAAACAATGAATAGAAATGGAATGGATAACAACAGTGGGGAGGTAACAATGCCTCACTAGAGTATGAGAGTATGCCTCACTAGAAGGGCAGGGGCTGGAATAGCCAGGAGCCCAAGAGCAAAAGTGAGAATGCTCAAGGGAAAGTAACAAAGGTTTCGTATTATGTTAATTGTTATACATCAACAAATTAAAGGAAAAAATTAAATAATCATCACTCTGGATGAAAAAATAAATCTTATAAAATTAAATATTAATTCCAGACTCTCTTAATAAACTAGGAGAAGACAACTACCTTAATAATATCAAATTTTTGTACCAGAAATGAACAACATACATTGTACTTAAGATTGAAATATAAGATTAAAGCTATTTCTGTTAAATTTACAAATAAGACAGGGATAGCTATTAGCTTTGCAGTTTTTAAAATTCTCCTGAGGCTGGGCATGGTGGCTCACGCTTGTAATCCCAGTACTTTGGGAGGCTGAGGCGGGCAGATCATGAGGTCAGGAGATCGAGACCATCCTGGCTAACATGGTGAAACCCTGTCTCTATTAAAAATACAAAAAAAAAAAAAAATTAGCTGGGTGTGGTGGCTCATACCTGTAGTCCCAGCTACTCAGGAGGCTGAGGCAGGAGAATCACTTGAACCCAGGAGGTGGAGGTTGTAGTAAGCCGAGATTGTGCCACTGCACTCCAGCCTAGCGACAGAGTGAGACTCCGTCAAAAGAAAAAAAAAAATCTCTTGAATGTTCTAGTCAATGCTATAAGATAAGAAAAATAAATAAAAGGCATACTGTCAGAAAGGAAGATGCAAGCTTATCATCATTTGCAGACGAGATAGAGTAGAACATGGTTAGGAGTCTGAAGATACTTAATTTATGAGCATATTAGACCAATGCAAAGATCAGATGTCCAGGTGTTAGAGTAATATATATTTTTTAAAAATCAGGTTATACAGTGTGTACATATAGATTGAGTAGAGGTTATAGGTAGGCTAGCAGTGATAAACACATCTACTACTCAAGGCTGGCATAATGCTTGAAGTTCAGCATAACAACAGCACTCACATACAAACCAATCTCATTTATGCAGTAGCTTTTCTTTAGCTATATAATTGATAAGAAAAAATAATGGGAAAAAACTATTCACAATAACAACCTATAAAACACCTAGGAATAAACTTACTGAAAAATATATAGGATGCAGGCCAGACATGGTGGCTCATGCCTATATCCCAGCACTTTGGGAGGCCAAGATGGGCAGAGGCCAGGAGTTCGACACCAGCTTGGCCAACACGGTGAAACCCGTCTCTACTACAAATACAAAAATTAGCTGGGCATGGTGGCACACGCCTGTAATCCCAGCTACTCGAGAGGCTGAGGCAGGAGAATCGCTTGAACCTGGAGGCGGAGACCACAGTGAGCCGAGATCACACCACGGCTCTCTAGTCTGCATGACAGAGCAGCCTGTCTCAAAAAAAAAAAAAAGAAAAAAAAAAAAGAAAAAAATCTAGGATGCAAATATATTGAATTTAAAAGAAGAATAGTTTGAGAAAAAGGAGATTCAATATTTCATTTTATTTTAAATGAATATGGACTAAACACTTTATTTAAAAGATAAAGTTTTTTATCCCATTCAGATGGGATAAAAAAATCAAGACTTGACAGGGTGCAATGGCTCACACCTGTAATCCCAGCACTTTGGGAGGCCAAGGCGGGTGGATCACCTGAGGTAAGGAATTTGAGACCAGCATGACCAACATGGTGAAACTGTGTCTCTACTGAAAATACAAAACTAACCGGGCATGGTGGCGCATACCTGTAATCCCAGCTACTTGGGAGGCTGAGGCAGGAGAGTCTCTGGAACTTGGGAGGCGAAGGTTGCAGTGAACTGAGATCACACCATTGCACCCCAGCCTGGGCAACAAGAGAGAAATGCCATCTAAAAAAAAAAAAAAAAAAAAGAAAAAAAAATCAAGACTCAAATATACGATATCTAGAGAAGACACAGTTTAAATACAAAGAACAGACAAATGGTCATATCACTCTGAACACATCTGATCTCTTCTGATCATAGGACTAAGCAGGGTTGGGCCTGGGTAGTACTTGGATGGGAGATTCAATATTTTTAATACAACCATTCTCCGTAATAAATTCAATCCCAATCCAAACCACAAGAAGAAGTTTGATTCGACCCTTGAAAAGTTCATTTTAAAGTTCCTTTGAGAAAATAAATTAATTAAAATCCCCATGAATATTTTGAAGATGA
Organism: Chlorocebus sabaeus; assembly: GCF_047675955.1. Taxonomy (NCBI): domain Eukaryota; kingdom Metazoa; phylum Chordata; class Mammalia; order Primates; family Cercopithecidae; genus Chlorocebus; species Chlorocebus sabaeus. The sequence goes on along the minus strand of NC_132918.1, from coordinate 30,216,869 downwards.
AGTTTAAAGATGGCTAACGCGTCCTACACCAGCAGTCCCCAAACTTTTTGGCACCAGTTTTGTGGAATACAGTTTTTCTACAGACTGGGGTGGGGCAGATGGTTTTGGGATAATTCAAATGCATTACATTTATTGTGCATTTTATATTATTACATTGTAATATATAATGAAATAATTATACAACTCACCATAATGTAGAATCAGTGGGAGCTGTGAATTTGTTTTCCTGCAACTAGATGGTTCCGTCTGAGGGTGACAGGAGACAGTGGCAGATCATCAAGCATTAGGTTCTCACAAAGAGCGTGCAACCTAGATCCCTCGCATGCGCAGTTCACAGTAGGTTTCATGCTCCTATGAGAATCAAATGTCCTCGCTGATCTGACAGGCGGTGGAACTCAGGTGGTAATATGAGTGACAGGGAGTGGCTGTAAATACAGATGAAACTTCACTTGCTTGCCCACCACTCACCACTTGCTGTACAGCCTGTTAAATAAAATTTATGGGCGGCCATTGATTTGGACTGAGCTCCTATACTAGGCTCCAAACCAAAATGGAGTCATTCATGCTAAAGTTTCACATCAGAAGCGGGTCAGGATGGTGGACTAGAAGGAGCTAGTGTGTGCCACTGTCACAGAGAGGGAAAAAAGTGGCAAGTAAACATTGACCCTGCAAGCCAGTTGTCTAAGAAACCATGTTGGGATCCATCAAGGGAGCAAGGGGACACTTAGAACAGAAAAGAGCAAAGTTAGGTTGCAGCCCATCTAGGGACAGTGCAGCCAGGAGAAGGCCCCACCACCAGAAAAGGGAGAGTGAATGAGAGCCTCCTGGGGATCCATACTTCCCACAGGAACCTATTCAATCCTGGGAATGGGAGAATTCCTCCAACCCTCAAGCCGGGCTTCTGCACTGATACAGAGAGCCACCCAGAGTTTTTGTGGAGGCAAACACTCAAGTCCACAGGGGCCTCCACAGGCCTTGGACCCTGGAGCATCCCAGCCCCGGCTGCTATATCCCCAAAAGAGGCCGCGGTTGTGGTGCCCAGGAGCAGTAGGATTGCTCCACTCCCCTTCACCAGATAAGGCTCGCACCAGCTTCTAGCACAGCGGCCCCACTTTTGCCTGAACTATGCTGAGATACACTGCTCTGTGTTCCCCCAGGAAGCACCCTGACGGTGGATCAGAGGACTCCACCCATCCACACTGCTTGGCCAGGAGGGCCATGCCTGCTGGGGCTTACAGCACAGTAGGCCTGCTTCTGCCTGAACTCTGCTGGCAGGCACAGCCCCATGATCTCCCGGGAAGCACCTGGATGGTGGATTGGGTGATTCCACCTACCCTGGCTCCTCCGAGCCAGGCGAGACACACCAGTTAGGGATTCCAACACAGCGAACCCACCCCTACCTGAATTCTGCTGGCAAGCACAGCTCTGCCTGCCCCTAGGAGGCATGAAGATGGCAGAATGGGTGACTCCACCCACCTCTGCTGTTCCTAGCTGGTTGAGACTTGCCAGCTTGGGCAGCACCCAAGCAGTGGGAGAGCCCTTACTCTCAGAAAACTGAGAGGGGCAATACTCCTGAGTTAATGGGCTGATTGGGGAGCAGGGTGTGTCCCTCCACAGGGCTGGCCTGGGAAGGGTATGGTGTGTTTGCTAGCTGTGGCTCTTGCATGAGGGAGCCCTGCAGATCGGAACACCTAACAAAGGAAATGCAAGCATGGAGTCAGTGATCCGAGGTGCTCCTCCAAGGCCCAGCAGCAGACCAGCTGAGGGGGTTATCTTTTCACCCCTCACCACAGAGCACTACTGCCAACTGTGGCTGAGAGCCTATCTACAGGCCAACACTCTTAAGCACCACCTACTGGATTGCAGCCCAAAATGCAACACCAAAATACCCTGCCAGTATACAGCACCTGTGAAACCTAAGGCAAAAATGCAGCCACAAATAAAGATTCTGTATATTGTGGCCTTCTGAAAACACCCAGAAATGAAGTCAACTGACTATTTTCAACTTACATCACATTTAAATGAATATTAGCCCTCACACATGAGAAAGAATCAGCACAAGAGCTCTGGCAACTCAAAATGCCAGTTTGTCCCCTTAACTCCAAAAAAACCAAAACCCCACCCCCCTCCCGCCCCACACACACACGCTTCCCAGAAATGGTTCTTAACCGGATTGAGATGACTGAAATGACAGACAGAATTCAGAATCTGAATGCAAAGAAGTTCATAGAGATCCAGGAGAAAGTTGAAATCCAATCCAAGGAATCCAGTTAAATGATCCAGGAACTGAATGATGAAATAGCCATTTTAGGAAAGAACCAAACGGAACTTCTTGAACTGAAGAATGCACTTCAAGAATTACATAATACAGTGAAAGCATTAACAGTAGAATAGATCAAGCTCAGTGCTTGAAGGGAGGTTCTTCCAATCAACTCAGTCAGAAAAAAGAAAGAAAAAAGAATTTTTAAAAGTGAACAAAACCACTGAGAAATATATAATAGTACTATGTAAAGAGACCAAGTCTGTGACTCACTGGCATTCCTGAAAGAGTAGGAAAGAGAGTAAGCAACTTGGAAAATATGTTTGAGAATTCAGTCCATAAAAATTTCCCCAGTCTTGCTAGAGAAGAAGACATACAAATTCAAGAAATACATAGAACCCTGTAAGATACTATACAAGATGACTACCCCCAAAATACATAGTCATCAGATTCACCAATGTCAATGCAAAATAAAAAAATCTTAAAGGCACCTAGAGAGAAAAGTCAGGTCACTTACAAAGGGAACCCCATCATGCTAGCAGCAGACCTCTCAGCAGAAACCTTACAAGCCAGAACAGATTGGGGGCCTTTTTCAGCATTCTTAAAGGAGAGAAATTCCAACTAAGAATCTCATATCCTACAAAAATAAGCTTCATAAGCAAAGGAGAAATAAAAACTTCCTCAGACAAGCAAGCACTAAAGAAATTTGTTACCACCAGATCAGACTTATAAGAAGTCCTTAAGGGAATGCTAAACATGGAAACAAATGATCAACACCTGCTACACCCAAAACTCACTCAAGCACATAGCCCATGGACAATCTAAAGCAATGACACAATCGAGAGTACAAAACAAACAGCCAACAACATGATGATGGGATCAAAATCTCATCTATCAATACTAACCCTGAATGTAAATTGTCTAAATGCTCCAGTGAAACAGCATAGAGTGGCAAGCTGGATAAAAAGACAAAACCCAAATATATGCTGTCTTCAAGAGATGCATCTTACATGTCATGGCACACACAGGCTCAAAGTAAAGAGATGGAGAAAGATCTACCATGCAAACGGAAAATGAAAAAGCACAAGTCAGTATTTTTATATAAGATAAAACAAACTTTAAACCAACAACAATCAGGAAGGACAAAGAAGTGCATGATGTAATTATAAAGGATTCAATTCAATGAGAAGACTTACCTATCCTAAATAAATATGCACCCAACACTGGAGTCCACCTAGATTCATAAAACCAGTTCTTCTTGACATACAAAAAAACTTAGCCACACAATAATAGCAGGGGACTTCAACACCCCATTGATAGTGTTAGACAGAAATTGAGGCAGAAAACTAACAAATAAATTATTGACTTAAACTTGACACTTGATGAATTGGACTTAATAGACATCTATAGAATACTTCACCCAACAACCACAGAATACACATTCTTCTCATCAGCACATGGGATATATTTTAAGATTGATCACATGCTCGCCATAAAGCAAGTCTCATTAAATTCCAAAAAGTATTAGGTGGTTGTTGCAAAAGTAATTGCAGTTTTTGCCATTACTTTTAATGGTAAAATACCATAATTACTTTTGCACCAACCTAATAGAAATCATACCAAGCACATTGTTAGACCATAGTGCAAAAAACATAGTCATAAATACCAAGAATATCTCTCAAAACTACACAAAACATGAAAATTAGCCAACTTGCTTCTGCATAACTCTTGGGTGAACAACAAAATTAAGGCAAAAATTAAAAAATTTTGAAATTAATGAAAATAGAGGCACAACATAGAAAAACCTTTGGGATGCAACTAAACCAGTGTTAAGCGGAAAGTTTGTAGCACTAAACACTTTCATCAAGAGATTAGAAATATCTCAAATTAACAATCTAACATTGCACTGAGAGGAACTAGAAAAAAAAAAGAAGGATCTAACCCCAAAGCCAGTAGAAGAAAAGAAATAGCTAAAATCACAGAAGTACCAAATGAAATTGAGAACCAAAAGTCAGTACTAAAGATCAGTGAAACTAAGACTTTGTTCTTTGAATGAATGAACAAAAGTGATAGACCACTATCTAGATTCATAAAGAAAAAAGAGAAAAGATCCAAATAAGTGTAATCAGGAATGACAAAGATGACATTACAACCGATCTCACACAAATACAAAAGATCCTCAGAGACTATTATGAATACCTCCACACATAAAAATTAGAAAATAAAGAAATAATGGATAAATTTCTGAAACACACAACCATCCAAGACTGAACCAGGAGGAAAGTGAAAATCTGAACAGACCAATACCAGTTTAGAAATTGAATCAGTAATAAAAAAAAACTTACTGGCTGGGGGCAGTGGCTCACATCTGTAATCCCAGCATTTGGGGAGGCCAAGGTGGGCAGATGACCTGAAGTCAGGAGTTCGAGACCAGCCTGGCCAACGTGGTGAAACACCCGTCTCTACTGAAAATTCAAAGAAATTGGCCAGGCATGGTGGTGTGCACCTGTAATCCCAGATACTGGGGAGGCTGAGGCAGGAGAATCTCTTGAACCCAGGAGGTGGAGGTTACAGTGAGCTGAGATTGCGCCATTGCACTCCAGCCTGGGTGATGAAGTGATACTCCATCTCAAAAAATAAAAATAATAAAAAATAGGGGGGCAGAGCAAGATGGCCAAATAGGAACAGCTCCAGTCTCCAACTCCCAGTACGAGCGACACAGAAGACTGGTGATTTCTACATTTTCAACTGAGGTACTGGGTTCATCTCACTAGGGAGTGCGGGACAGTTGGTGCTGGTCAGCTGCTGCAGCCCGACCAGTGAGAGCTGAAGCAGGGCCAGGCATCGCCTCACCTGGGAAGCCCAAGGGGGAAGGGAATCCCTTTTCCTAGCCAGGGGAACTGAGACACACAACATCTGGAAAATCGGGTAACTCCCACCCCAATACTGTGCTCTACCAAGGATCTTAGCAAACGGGCACACCAGGAGATTATATCCCACACCTGGCCGGGAGGGTCCCACACCCACGGAGCCTCCCTCATTGCTAGCACAGCAGTCTGCGATCTAGCAGCAAGGCAGCAGCCAGACTGGGGGAGGGGCGCCCGCCATTGCTGAGGCTTAAGTAGATAAACAAAGCGGCTGGGAAGCTCGAACTGGGTGGAGCTCACAGCAGCTCAAGGAATCCTGCCTGTCTCTGTAGACTCCACCTCTGGGGACAGGGCACAGCTAAACAACAACAACAAAAACAAAGCAACTGAAACCTCTGCAGACGCAAACGACTCTGTCTGACAGCTTTGAAGAGAGCAGTGGATCTCCCAACATGGAGGTTGAGATGTGAGAACGGACAGACTGCCTGTTCAAGTGGGTCCCTGACCCCTGAGTAGCCTAACTGGGAGACATCTCCCACTAGGGGCAGACCGATACCCCACACCTCACACGGTGGAGTACACCCCTGAGAGGAAGCTTCCAAAGCAAAAATCAGACAGGTACACTCGCTGTTCAGCAATATTCTATCTTCTGCAGCCTCTGCTGCTGATACCCAGGCAAACAGGGTCTGGAGTGGACCTCAAGCAATCTCCAACAGACCTACAGCTGAGGGTCCTGACTGTTAGAAGGAAAACTAACAAACAGGAAAGATACCCACACCAAAACCCCATCAGTACGACACCATCATCAAAGACCAGAGGCAGATAAAACCACAAAGATGGGGAAAAAGCAGGGCAGAAAAGCTGGAAATTCAAAAAATAAGAGTGCATCACCCCCTGCAAAGGAATGCAGCTCATCGCCAGCAACGGATCAAAGCTGGACGGAGAATGACTTTGATGAGATGAGAGAAGGCTCCAGTCCATCAAACTTCTCAGAGCTAAAGGAGGAATTACGTACCCAGCGCAAAGAAACTAAAAATCTTGAAAAAAGAGTGGAAGAATTGATAACTAGAATAATTAATGCAGAGAAGGCCATAAGTGAATGGACAGAGATGAAAACCATGACACGAGAAATACATGACAAATGCACAAGCTTCAGTAACCGACTCAATCAACTGGAAGAAAGAGTATCAGCGATTGAGGATCAAATGAATGAAATGAAATGAGAAGAGAAACCTAAAGAATAAAGAAGAAAAAGAAATGAACAAAGCCTGCAAGAAGTATGGGATTATGTAAAAAGACCAAATCTACGTCTGATTGGGGTGCCTGAAAGTGAGGGGGAAAATGGAACCAAGTTGGAAAACACTCTTCCAGATATCATCCAGGAGAACTTCCCCAACCTAGTAGGGCAGGCCAACATTCAAATTCAGGAAATACAGAGAACGCCACAAAGATACTCCTCGAGAAGAGCAACTCCAAGACACATAATTGCCAGATTCACCAAGGTTGAAATGAAGGAAGAAATCTTAAGGGCAGCCAGAGAGAAAGGTCGGGTTACCCACAAAGGGAAGCCCATCAGACTAACAGCAGATCTCTCGGCAGAAACTCTACAAGCCAGAAGAGAGTGGGGGCCAATATTCAACATTCTTAAAGAAAAGAATTTTAAACCCAGAATTTTATATCCAGCCAAACTAAGTTTCATAAGTGAAGGAGAAATAAAATCCTTTACAGATAAGCAAATGCTTAGAGATTTTGTCACCACCAGGCCTGCCTTCCAAAAGACCCTGGAGGAAGCACTAAACATGGAAAGGAACAACCAGTACCAGCCATTGCAAAAACATGCCAAAATGTAAAGACCATCGAGGCTAGGAAGAAACTGCATCAACTAACGAGCAAAATAACCAGTTAATATCATAATGGCAGGATCAAGTTCACACATAACAATATTAACCTTAAATGTAAATGGACTAAATGCTCCAATTAAAAGACACAGACTGGCAAATTGGATAAAGAGTCAAGACCTATCAGTTTGCTGTATTCAGGAGACCCATCTCACATGCAGAGACATACATAGACTCAAAATAAAGGGATGGAGGAAGATCTACCAAGCAAATGAAGAACAAAAAAAAGCAGGGGTTGCAATACCAGTCTCTGATAAAACAGACTTTAAACCATCAAAGATCAAAAGCGACAAAGAAGGCCATTACATAATGGTAAAGGGATCAATTCAACAGGAAGAGCTGACTATCCTAAATATATATGCACCCAATACAGGAGCACCCAGATTCATAAAGCAAGTCCTTAGAGACTTACAAGGAGACTTAGACTCCCATACAATAATAATGGGAGACTTCAACTCCCCACTATCAACATTAGACAGATCAACGAGACAGAAAGTTAACAAGGATATCCAGGAATTGAACTTATCTCTGCAGCAAGCAGACCTAATAGACATCTACAGAACTCTCCACCCCAAATCAACAGAATATACATTCTACTCAGCACCACATCACACTTATTCCAAAATCGACCACATAATTGGAAGTAAAGCACTCCTCAGCAAATGTAAAAGAACAGAAATTATAACAAACTGTCTCTCAGACCACAGTGCAATCAAACTAGAACTCAGGACTAAGAAACTTAATCAAAACCGCTCAACTACATGGAAACTGAACAACCTGCTCCTGAATGACTACTGGGTACATAACGAAATGAAGGCAGAAATAAAGATGTTCTTTGAAACCAATGAGAACAAAGATACAACATACCAGAATCTCTGGGACACATTTAAAGCAGTGTGTAGAGGGAAATTTATGGCACTAAATGCCCACAAGAGAAAGCTGGAAAGATCTAAAATTGACACTCTAACATCACAATTAAAAGAACTAGAGAAGCAAGAGCAAACACATTCAAAAGCTAGCAGAAGGCAAGAAATAACTAACATCAGAGCAGAACTGAAGGAGATAGAGACACAAAAAACCCTCCAAAAAATCAATGAATCCAGGAGTTGGTTTTTTGAAAAGATCAACAAAATTGATAGACTGCTAGCAAGACTAATAAAGAAGAAAAGAGAGAAGAATCAAATAGACCCAATAAAAAATGATAAAGGGGATATCACCACCGACCCCACAGAAATACAAACTACCATTGGAGAATACTATAAACACCTCTACGCAAATAAACTAGAAAATCTAGACGAAATGGATAATTTCCTGGACACTTACAATCTCCCAAGACTAAACCAGGAAGAAGCTGAATTCCTGAATACACCAATAGCAGGCTCTGAAATTGAGGCAATAATTAATAGCCTACCAACCAAAAAAAGTCCAGGACCAGATGGATTCACAGCTGAATTCTACCAGAGGTACAAGGAGGAGCTGGTACCATTCTTTCTGAAACTATTCCAATCAATAGAAAAAGAGGGAATAGGGAATCCTCCCTAACTCATTTTATGAGGCCAACATCATCCTGATACCAAAGCCTGGCAGAGACACAACAAAAAAAGAGAATTTTAGACCAATATCCCTGATGAACATTGATGCAAAAATCCTCACTAAAATACTGGCAAACAGGATCCAGCAGCACATCAAAAAGCTTATCCACCATGATTAAGTGGGCTTCATCCCTGGGATGCAAGGCTGGTTCAACATTCGCAAATCAGTAAATGTAATCCAGCATATAAACAGAACCAAAGACAAAAACCACCTGATTATCTCAATAGATGCAGAAAAGGCCTTTGACAAAATTCAACAGCCCTTCATGCTAAAAACGCTCAATAAATTTGGTATTGATGGAACGTATCTCAAAATAATAAGAGCTATTTATGACAAACCCACAGCCAATATCTTACTGAATGGGCAAAAACTGGAAAAATTCCCTTTGAAAACTGGCACAAGACAGGGATGCCCTCTCTCACCACTCCTATTCAACATAGTGTTGGAAGTTCTGGCTAGGGCAATCAGGCAAGAGAAAGAAATCAAGGGGATTCAGTTAGGAAAAGAAGAAGTCAAATTGTCCCTGTTTGCAGACGACATGATTGTATATTTAGAAAACCCCATTGTCTCAGCCCAAAATCTCCTTAAGCTGATAAGAAACTTCAGCAAAGTCTCAGGATACAAAATTAATGTGCAAAAATCACAAGCATTCTTATACACCAGTAACAGACAAACAGAGAGCCAAATCAGGAATGAACTTCCATTCACAATAGCTTCAAAGAGAATAAAATACCTAGGAATCCAACTTACAAGGGATGTAAAGGACCTCTTCAAGGAGAACTACAAACCACTGCTCAGTGAAATAAAAGAGGACACAAACAAATGGAAGAACATACCATGCTCATGGATAGGAAGAATCAATATCGTGAAAATGGCCATACTGCCCAAGGTTATTTATAGATTCAATGCCATCCCCATCAAGCTACCAACGAGTTTCTTCACAGAATTGGAAAAAACTGCTTTAAAGTTTATATGGAACCAAAAAAGAGCCCACATCTCCAAGACAATCCTAAATCAAAAGAACAAAGCTGGAGGCATCATGCTACCTGACTTCAAACTATACTACAAGGCTACAGTAACCAAAACAGCATGGTACCGGTACCAAAACAGAGATATAGACCAATGGAACAGAACAGAGTCCTCAGAAATAATACCACACCTCTACAGCCATCTGATCTTTGACAAACCTGAGAGAAACAAGAAATGGGGAAAGGATTCCCTATTTAATAAATGGTGCTGGAAAAATTGTCTGGCCATAAGTAGAAAGCTGAAACTGGATCCTTTCCTTACTCCTTACATGAAAATTAATTCAAGATGGATTAGCGACTTAAATGTTAGACCTAATACCATAAAAACCCTATAAGAAAACCTAGGTAATACCATTCAGGACATAGGCATGGGCAAGGACTTCATGTCTAAAACACCAAAAGCAACGGCAACAAAAGCCAAAATTGACAAATGGGATCTAATTAAACTAAAGAGCTTCTGCACAGCAAAAGAAACTACCATCAGAGTGAACAGGCAACCTACAGAATGGGAGAACATTTTTGCAATCTACTCATCTGACAAAGGGCTAATATCCAGAACCTACAAAGAACTCAAACAAATTTACAAGAAAAAAACAAACAACCCCATCAAAAAGTGGGCAAAGGATATGAACAGACAGTTCTCCAAAGAAGACATTCATACAGCCAACAGACACATGAAAAATGCTCATCATCCCTCGCCATCAGAGAAATGCAAATCAAAACCACAATGAGATACCATCTCACACCAGTTAGAATGGCAATCATTAAAAAGTCAGGAAACGACAGGTGCTGGAAAGGATGTGGCGAAATAGGAACACTTTTACACTGTTGGTGGGATTGTAAACTAGTTCAACCATTATGGAAAACAGTATGGCAATTCCTCAAGGATCTAGAACTAGAAGTACCTGATGACCCAGCCATCCCATTACTGGGTATATACCCAAAGGATTATAAATCATGCTGCTATAAAGACACATGCACACGTATGTTTATTGCGGCACTATTCACAATAGCAAAGACTTGGAATCTACCCAAATGTCCATCAGTGACAGACTGGATTAAGAAAATGTGGCACATATACACCATGGAATACTATGCAGCCATAAAAAAGGATGAGTTTGTGTCCTTTGTAGGGACATGGATGCAGCTGGAAACCATCATTCTTAGCAAACTATCGCAAGAACAGAAAACCGAACACCACATGTTCTCACTCATAGGCGGGAACTGAACAATGAGATCACTTGGACTCGGGAAGGGGAACATCATACACCGGGGCCTATCATGGGGAGGGGGGAGTGGGGAGGGATTGCACTGGGAGTTATACCTGATGTAAATGACGAGTTGATGGGTGCTGACGAGTTGATGGGTGCAGCAAGCCAACATGGCACAAGTATACATATGTAACAAACCTGCACGTTATGCACATGTACCCTAGAACTTAAAGTATAATAATTAAAAAAATAAAATAAAATAAAATCACCACTAAAAAAAAATAATAATAATAAATAATAAATAAAATAAAAATAAAAAATTTACCAGCCAAAAAGAGCCCTAGACCTGATGGATTCGTAGCAAAATTTTACCAGCCATACAAAGAACTGAAACCAATCATACTAAAACTATTCCAAAAAATTGAGGAAGGGGGCTTCTCCCTAACTCACTGTATGAAGTCAGCATCATCTTGACACCAAAATCTGGCAGAGACACAACAAAATAGAAAACTTCAGGTCAATATCCCTGGCGAACATAGACACAAAAATCCTCAACAAAATATTAGCAAACCAAATCCAGCAGTACATCAAAAAGTTAATTCACCATGATCAAATAGGCTTTATTCCTGAAATGCAAGGTTTGTTCAACATACACAAGTCAATAAATGTGATTCATCACATAAACAGAATAAAAACTGAAGACCACATGAGCATCTTCACAGGTGCAGAAAAGATTTTGATAAAATCTAACATTCCTTCACGATAAAAACCATCAACAGACTAGGCATCAAAGGAACATACCTCAAAGTAGTAAGAGCCATTTATGACAACCCCATAGCCAACATCATACCGAACAGGCAAAAGCTGGAACCATTCTCTTTGATAACTGCAAAAAGAAAAGGATGCCCATTCCTACGACTCCTATTCAATGTAATACTGGGCGTTCTAGCCAGAGCAATCAGGCAAGAGAAAGGGATAAAAGGCATCCAAACAGAAAAAGAAGTCAAACTATCTCTTCTTGCTGATGATATTATTCTATACATAGAAAGCCCTAAACACCCCGCCAAAAGGCCCCTGGAACTGATAAACAATTTCAGTAAAGTTTCAGGGTACAAAATAAATGTGCAAAAATTAGTAGCATTTCTATACACCAGTAATGTCCTAGCTGAGAACCAAATCAAGAACACAACCCTTTTACAATAATCACCAAAAAATGAAATATATAGAAATTTATCTAACCAAGGAGGTGAAAGATCTCTACAAGGAGAACTACCAAACACTGCTGAAAAAAATCAGAGATGACACAAATAAATGGAAAACTATTCCATGCTTATGAATTGGAAGAATCAATATTGTTAAAATAGCCATACTGCCCAAAGCAATTTACAGATTCAGTGCTACCCCTATCAAAATACCAATGTCATCTTTCATACAGTTACAAAAATCTATTCTAAAATTCATTTGGAACTAAAAAGGAGCCTAAATAACCAAAGCAATCCTAAGCAAAAAGAAAAAAGCCAGAGGTATCACATTACCAGACTTCAAACTATGCCATAAGGCTACAGTAACCAAAACAGCATGGTACTGGTACAAAAACAAACATATAGACCAATGGAACAGAATAGAGGACCCTGAAATAAATCCACACACCTACAACCAACAGCTCTTTGTAAAAGTTGACAAAAGTAAAAAATGGGAAAAGTACTCCCTATTAAATAAATAGTGCTGGGAAAACTGGCGAGCCATATGCAGAAGAATGAAACTGGACTCTTACCTCTCAACATATACAAAAATTAACACAAGATGATTTAAAGGCTTAAATATAAGACCTCAGACTGTAAAAATCCTGAAAGAAAACCTAGAAAATACCTTCTGTGACATCGGTTTTGGCAAAGAATTTATGGCTAAGTATCTGAAAGCAATTGCAACAAAACCAAAAAAGACAAGTGAGACCGAATTAAACTAAACAGTGTCTGCACAGCAAAATAAATTACCAACAGAGTAAACAGCCTACAAAATGGGAGAAACTATTAGCAAACTATGCGTTTGACAAAGGTCTAATATCCAGAATCTACAAGGAACTTAAACAAATCAACAAGCAAAAACTAAACAGTCCCGTTAAAAAATGGGCAAACGACATGAATGGACACGTCTCAAAAGAAGCTGTACAAGCAGCCATCAGACATATGAAAAAGTGCTCAACGTCACTAATCATCAGAGCAGTGCAAATCGAAACCGCAGTGAGATACCATCTCACACCAGTCAGAATGATGATGATTAAAAAGTAAAAAAATAACATTCTGGGGAGGCTGTGGAGAAAAAGGAATGTTTATTGACTATTGGTTGGAAATACAAATATTCAGCCACTCTGAAAAGCAGTTTGGAGATTTCTCAAAGAACTTAAAACAGAATTTTTTTTTTTTTTTTTTTTTTTTTTTTTTTTTTTTTGTGGCAGCAATTTGACGCAGCAATTTCATTACTGGGTATATATCCAAAAGAAAACATAAAAACCCATGCACTCACATGTTCATCACAGCACTATTCACAATAACAAAGACATGGAATCAACCTAGGTGCCCACCAACAGTGGGTTGGATTTTTAAAAATGTGATTCGTGTACACCATGGAATACTACACAGCCATAAAAAGAATGAAATTATGTTCTTTGTAGCAATATGGATGCAGCTAGAGGCTCTGTGCATTGAAAAAACAAATGTAGAAAGGTAGGCATTTTTGTTAATAGTGGTTAATATCTCAGTAAATGGCAACTCAATTTTACTGGTTGCACAGGCTGAAAACCCAGGAATCATATTTGACTCTTTCTCACCCCACATTTAATCTATCAGGAAACCCTGTTGGCTCTATCTTAAAAATATTTCCGGAGTCCAACCACTTCTTGCTATTTCTGTTACTACCACGGACCCCTGGATTTTTGCAATCTAGTCTTCTTAATTTGCCTCCCTGATACCACAGCTTGCCCACCTGTAATCTCTTCTCAACACAAAAACCAAAAGTTGAATCATATTACTCCCTTGCTGGAAACCTTCCAGTAGCTCCCATCTCATTCTGATTAAAAGCCAAAGTTCTTAAAAAACGGCTTATAGGCCGGGCACGGTGGCTCATGTCTATAATCCCAGCACTTTGGGAGGATGAGGTGGGTGGATCACAAGGTAAGGAGTTTGAGACCAACCTGGTCAAGATGGTGAAATCTCGTCTCTACTAAAAATACCAAAATTAGCCAGGCACAGTGGTGGGCGCCTGTAATCCCAGTTACTTGGGAGACTGAGGCAGGAGAATTGCTTGAACTCAAGAGGCAGAGGTTGCAGTGAGTTGAGGTCGTGCCACTGCACTCTAGCCTGGGCGACAGAGCAAGACTCTGTCTCAAAAAAAAAAAAAAAAAAAAAGGTCTTATAATGCCTATAATGCCCCAAATGATCCATCTATCCTCCCCCATGTCCCCATCTTCTTACTGTTTACTCCACTCTCCCTTCCCATACTCATTTCTCTCCATTCATACTGGCTTTCCTGGTGTCTGTCCGATCTCTGGGTAGACTCTCTTCTCAGGGTCCTTGCACCTGCTGTTCCCTCTGCCTGGACCACAATTCCTCTACCAGATTTCTCACCATCTGCTTAACTTGCTCCCTCACCTCCTACAGGTCTCTGCTCAAATGTCAGGGATTCAGGGACAGGAATGGGTGGTACTATGGGAAGAGTGCATTTCAGGGAGGTCACAGTGATTCTCCTGGGAAGGGGTGAATGGTGGCTTATTGTGACGCCAGTGGAAATATAGAGAAGTGAACAGATTTAAGAAATATTGAGGAGGGGCAATTCACAGGGGTTAGCATTTGATTGGCTCTGTGGATAGGGTGAGGCATCAAGGCATCAACATTTAATAGGAAATACTGGAGGAGAAAAAGACTTGGAGAGATAATAAAGAGTAGGATTGTAACTTTTTACTTTTAATGTATTATATGTGACGGGTGTTTGGAGACACAGACTTCATTTTCTTTTAAGCAAGAGAATTGTCATTCTCCAACAATTTTTGTGCTGTGTACTCCTTAGTGAAATACAACCTATGGACACTTTCTCACAATAATTTTTTTTTTTTCCTTTTTTTTTTGAGACGGAGTCTCTCTCTGTCACCCAGGCTGGAGTGCAATGGCGTGATCTTGGCTCACTGCAGCCTCTGCCTCCTAGGTTCCGGTGATTCTCCTGCCTCAGCCTCCCAAGTAGCTGGGATTACAGGCACCTGCCACCACCCCCAGCTAATTTTTGAATTTTTAGTAAAGACAGAGTTTCACCAGGTTGGCCAGGCTAGTCTTGAACTCTTGACCTCAGGTGATCCACCTGCCTCAGCCTCCCAAAGTGCTTGGATTACAGGCATGAGCCACCATGCCTGGCCCCACAATAACATTTTTAAGAGCATATAATTAAGTACAGTTGCCCATGAATGACATGGGTTTGAACTGCATAGGTACATTTATACATGGCTTTTCTTCAACCAAACACAGACCAAAATGTAGTGTTCAAGGGACGTGAAACCCATGCATAAGGGAGCTGACTTTTCATTTACTCAGGTTCTGCAGGACTGATTATGCATGAATATTGTTACATGCTGGTGGTGCTGGAACCAATCCCCTGTATATACCGAGGGACAACTTGTACATACAGTTTAAAAGAAAATTAATTATACAGAAATACTGCCAGTTCCTGGATCCAGATTAGGAATTCTTCTATGGAGTAGCTCCTCTTTGAGTTTTTATTCCTTGCCTGAATAGGTCTATTTGGCCACGTGTGTGCAAGATGAATGTGCCCATTGCTGAGGAAGGGTTCAGGGATCCTGTAACTTTGTTAAAAGCATAAGACTGCAAGGACAGTAGACCACCACTTTCACAGCAATCCTGGGTGGCAGCAACAGGAGGAAATCTACCCCAAAAAAGGTCAGTTATTCACTGGTGACACCGCCCTGGCATGTGGAAACAGCAGGCCTGTGTAAGCCCAAGTTTGCTTGACCAAATGAGGGGAGGAAGGAGAGGAAGCATCAGGAGGTAGATACTGGACTACCTGTTAGCAGGGGCATATGGGGACCTAGTGATTAAAGGGAAAATGACAGAGATATGACTGTAATTGTACCTCTACCAGGTGATGTGGGTCCTATCTATTGCATTCATTTCTAATTGTATGACTTTTAGAAAATTTTCACAATGACCACTTACAGCTTTTGTAATAGAAAAAAGAGTGTACAGGATTTTCTTTTCATTTCATTAATGTCTTATTAATGTCGCCTGGATTTAAACATCTCAGGCCTTTTGACAGATGTTGTGGAATCTGAGAAAGGATTGGCCCAGGGTAACCTAGACCTAGCGGACAACTGTGCCAAAAGAAAGAGACAGTGGAAACTCATAAGCTTTTACCCTTCGGAGATATTCCTGTGACTCCAATAAAAATAAATTGGTAATAAATGCTCAGAGTATATTGTGCTCAGGAGACTTTATTATTATTTACTTCCGAATCGAGGGATCAACAAGAATAATGTATGCCTGGAGACAGATATCTTCAAGCTGTGCAAGCTCAGAAGAGTTGGGAGCTTGTGGATCTCCCTTGGGAATTTTAGCCTGTGGAGGGGTTTGAAGCAGAAATGGAGCATAGCTGCTTTATATAGTTTTACATGTTGAACTTCTGCTCATCTTCTGAACAAAGGGATTGGGGCTAAAATAAATTTGAAAACAACAGCACTGAAACCTATGAGAGAACCAGTTTGGAATTGGGAGAAATAAGTGCTAGGTGCTTGGAACAGATGTTACTGACTCTGACAAGTGTAGACTTGTCAAATTGTGGCTACTCAAAAGTCTGATTGAGCAGAGGGCCAACAATGAGTTTCCCGGGTGCCACAGAACTCTCACACAGCACTGGATTATATATACATCACTGAAAATGCAATAGGATGGAGAAAAGCCTATTACTGAAACTTCCCTTGGGGAGGTGACTCTGAGTAGTTGGAAAGCATTCATTCCCTTATTCGTTAAATATTTACCAAGAGCTTACTGTATGCCCAGCATTGTTCTGGACACAGGGATAAGCAGTGGACAAAAAGTCAGAGCTTCTACTCTCATAGAGAGTATATTCTAGTGGGGGATATCGTCAATAAGGAATAAACGTGTAAAAATTCAGGTAGCGACAAGGACTATGAAGAAGAGTATAGCAGATTAAGGGGACAGAATAACGGGAGAGGAGCATTTTATACGGTGGAGAGGAAGACTTTTCTGTTAAGGTGACTGTTCCGTTAAGGTGACTTTTCTGTTAAGGTAAGACCTAAAAGAGTGAGGGGCAATGGGGGAAAATATACCAGAAAGAGGAAACAGAAACACAAGCAGTGAAGACCTTTCAGGGGAGTTTGAAGAAAGTAAAGAGGCCAGCATGGCTGGGGTGGAGGAAGACAGGGGAAGGAGGTGAGCTCAGAATACTTTTATAAGGTGGTGTGTAGAGGATATGAGACCTCCAGGGAGACTTGTTCTGAGATGTCTAGGTCTGTGTGGTTTGTTTTCTGAGTGGGGCTTTTGTTTCTGAGTGGCCTGCACTGCAGCGCTGGGGCAAGCAAATCTGGGACCTGAGCTGAGCCTCTCAGGGAAGGGACGCCATGCTGAGCCCTGTCATCTGGTGCTATAGTTCTGGATCTTTTCTGTACATAACTCTCAGCCTCCCTGATAAATGGTGAGTGAATACCAAAAGAACAGAGAATTGAAGTACAGTTGACCCTTGTACTGCAGGGTTCACACGTAACGTGGCTATTTTCAACCAATGTGGATGGAAAATGCGGTATTTGTAGGATGCAAAACCCATGTATACTGTACTGTACTGTACTGTAGTTTGAAATTATCAGCCTGCCCACATGCCCACTGCTCCTAAAATTGTTTTGTCTGAGGACCAGATAAAATGAGAAGGGTCTGAAAACTTAGAAAACAAGAATTCCTTGGCTCAGGTGCCCTTCCCTCTTCAAAGCCAGCAGTGGCTGTTCAATCCTTTTATACCAGACCATCTCTGTGGCTCCAGCTCTTCTGTCTTCCCATTCTCCATTTAAGGACTTGTGATTATATTGGGCCTACCCTGATAATCCAGGATAATCTCCTTATTTTAAGGTCTGCTGATTAGTAAATCTAATCCATTTGCATACTTAATCCCCTGCTGCCACGTAAAATAACGCATTCACAGGTCCTAGGAATTAGGATGTGGACATCTTTGGGGAATCATTATTCTGCCCACTGCCATCACATTCCAAAAATGTGGGCTCCTTCTTATGGCCTTTATTTTCTATTTCTATGTTAATTTCATTGTATTTATGTTCTTTAGTATAAGCTGCTTCAAACCTATCTTGAAAAAGAGGCAGTGAAAAATGAACCTCTGGAGATATTGGTCTTTTTCCCTGGTTCCGGGCACAAAGCTTCCAAAATCCTTAGACCCTCCTGGATGGTAAGAGTGTCTTTGTTATGCTGGCAACTCTTGGCTGAGAGACTCCTAGATAGCTTCTGGATGTGGGGCTGGCCACCAGAAAGACTAATCCAGAATTAGAAGATTGAAACTCCTAGTCTCACCTCCACCCTCCAGGGCAAGAGAGGGGCTGAAGATTGAGCTGATCACCAATAGCCAATGATTTAACTTTGTAGTGAAAGCTCCATAAAAACCCCTAACCAACAGGGTTCCAGAGCTCTCAGGTTGGTAAACACTTTGATATGCTGGGAGAGAAGCATGCCCTGAGAGGGATGTCATCTCCCTCACAAACCTTGCCTTATACCTTTCTTATGTTTGGCTGTTCTTGAGTTGTATTCTTTATAAAAAACTGATGATAAGTACTGATAAGCACCTTCCTGAGTTCTGTGGGCTTATTTTAGCAAATTATGGACCTGAGGAGTGGGCTGTGGGAACTCTTGATTTACAGTCTGTCTGTCAAAAGTACAGGTGACCCAGGACCAGCGATTGGCCTCTGAAGTGAGGGAAGTCTTGTGGGACTGAGCCTTCAACTTGAGGGATATAGCACTAACTCTGGGTAGTGTTAGAATTTAATTGAGTTATAGGACATCTAGTTGGTGTCTGGAGTATTGGAGTCATGCCATATTCTATTGATTAGAAGTGAGTCAGTGGGTCCAGCCCACACTCCGAGAGAAATGACTTCATATGGGCATGAGTACCAGGAGCAGAGGATTATTGAGATCTGTTTTGATGCTGCCTATTACGGCCACTATCAAATTTTTTAAAGTGTCAATTTAAAATGCCTTTGAGAACCTAAAAAAGAACTACCATTCAACTCAGCAATCCTACTATTGGGTATGTGATATGGTTTGGATCTGTGTCCCTGCCGAAATCTCATGTCAAATTGTAATCTCCAATGTTGGAGGAGGGGCTGGATGGGAGGTGACTGGATCTTGGGGGTGGAGTTCTCATGAATGGTTTAGCACCATCCCCCCTTGGTACTGCATAGCGAGTGAATTCTCATGAGATCTGGTCGTTTAAAAGTGTGTGGCACCAGCCCCCTTCCTCCTGCTTTGGTCATGTAAGATGCATCTGCTTCCCCTTCCCCTTCCACCATGATTGAAGGTCTCCTGAGGCCTCCCCAGAAGCCAAGCAGATGCTAGCATCATGCTTCCTGTATAGCCAGTGGAACTGTGAGCCAGTTCAACTTCTTTTCTTTATAAATTATCCAGTCTCAGGTATTTCTTTATAGCAATTCAAGAACAGACTAATGCAGTACGTATTCAAAAGAAAATAAACCTGTCTACCAAAAAGGCATATACACTCTTATATTCATCCTAACATTATTCACAATAGCAAACACATAGAATCAATCTAGATGCCCATTCATGGTGGATTGGATAAAGAAAATGTGGTACACATACACCATGAAGTATTTTCCAGCCATAAAAGAGAACAAAATCATGTCCTTTGCAGCAACATGGATGCAACTGGAGGCCCTTATCCTAAGCGAATTAATGCAAGAACTGAAAACCAAATACCCCATGTTCTCACTTACAAGTGGAAGCTAAACACTGCGTGCTCATGGACATAAAGATGGCAACTGGGGACTACTGGGCAGGGGTTGGCCTGGAAAACCACCTACTGGGTACTAGGATACTATGCTCACTACCTGGGTGATGGGACCATTTGTACCCTAAACCTCAGTATTGTGCAATTTACTCATGTAACAAATCTGCACATGTACCCTCTGAATCTAAAATAAAAGTTGAAATGATAAAAAGTAAGTAAATAAATGCCTTTCAAAAAATTCACCTGAGTTTACTACAGCCATTTTGGAATCCATCCAGCACATGTGGACACAAAAAAAATGTGTAAATTTAACCACTTTCAAGAGAGTTAAATGCAGAGGATGTTGCTCCTTGGGTGCATTGATTTGAAAACAATGCGCCCAAGGAGCAACAAGTTGCAATATATTGTTATTAAAATTTTGATTAACAAATATAGGCAGAGTTATATCAAGCAAAGAGAAGCCAACATACAATTGTTATTACTATCTACCACAATAATGTCTTTATACTAGACTTGTTCGTTCCCCTACAGAGTTTGTAATTGACATTATAAACAGCAAAACAATGGAAAGGCAGGAGATGTTTGCTGAAATAAGTAAAGCCTAAGTGCATGTTATTAGAAAAGTGAAAGTATTAAATATTAAGCCAAAGTCAAATTCTCCATTACTAGACTCCATTCTAGGATAGCAGGAGAACTACCATAGTAACCCAAATAATAATAAATCTGAAGAAAAATCATACATCAGAACATTCACAGAAACCCAGCATATGTCTTTGATTACTGATAGAGTGATTTAATGCAGAATAAATAATAAGGTGTGGCAAATGTAATTTCTATAGTGACAAACTCACAACATTAAAAAACTCAAAAGAAATAAGTATCATATAAATAGCAGTATCTCTGAAAGCATAGATATCACTTATATGTGGGTGATTTTTGTGGTGGCTAGGCACATACAACTTTTGAAAAATAATTATTTTTATTGCTCTTCTTTCTCCAGTTCCATTTTTCTTTAGGTTAATTTCCTTTTTCTTCCCTAATTTTGGCTATTTCTTCTATTTGTCATTTCTCAAGTTATTGTTGGTTAAACTTTTCTTCTGGTCTTAAAAGTATTCCAGGTTTCACATTAATATATCTTGAATCACAAATATATGAAACAAATACTTTAGTTACTCTCTGGCGCTCAACTTTTCTTCCTCTATAGAAGGTATTGAGGCAACATTAAACTCTGCACTGGTATACCTTGCCTGGAAAACAGGTTAATTGAGCAGTCCCTTTTGTTCAACATTTTTGATGTCAAAACCATGCAGGTAGAGGACTTTGTGTTTTAATATGAAAACATTGATCAGGACTTGGTGGTTATGATACCACTATAAATAATTACTTGAATGTTTTAATAGTTCTATTAAAGTATGTTTGACATACAGTAACCTGAACATAAAAATCTGAATTTTGATGTCACTTTCTTCTTTTCACTATGTGATTGAACTTTGAACATTTTCATTGAAAAATGTCTCTCAAGGTAGAATGTAAACAGGTTTGTAATAGACATTTGATGATAACCCTGGTGGACATGAAAAACACTGTTAGTTGCCAATGCAACCTTGTTAAGAACCCCAATTTTCTTCAGATTATTAAATGGCAATGTACACAGTGAAAGTGGGATCTCTCCTGAGTCCCAAAATATAAATTATAATTTGCCAAATCCCATTAATTTTTTCCTTTGTTTAGGCAGTTGACCCAGTTCTGGTCAATGAGGTGTGAGGCAAAGTCTGCAAGGCACTTCTGGGAAAAATTTTCCTCCTTGTCAGCATCTTGGGACTACAAGAGACCAACCTCAACCTGTTGAGGATGCAGAATGGAAAGAGAAGGAATATAGCTCTTTAATGATCTTGTTGAACTGCTAAATTAACCAACCCTGCATCAGGCCTACCTCTGAACTTCTTGTTACATGATTTTATAGTCTTAGCAAAGCCACTGTTTAAGCCATTTTAGGTAGATACTCTGTTTTTGCAGCCAAAAGCATCTAACCTCATAAAATAGGGCAAATAGGGTTCAAATATTAAGACCGCCTCTGTGTACCAATTTGTACCTTGCAAAAGACTATCATTAGAAAGTTTTAAATTACAAGTAACAGCGGTACAACTCAGACCTAATATAAAAGGAATTTATTGGCTTATGTAAATGAGAACTCCAGAGGCAAGGCAGGCTCCAGGTGGTTTGATCTAGAAGGTTTTGACATTATCAGTAATTTGGCTTTTTTGCTCTGTGATTTCCTCAACTCTGTCTTCCCCATGTGTTGGCTTCTTCTTCAGGTTGGTTTTCTTCATGATGGCAAAAACATTTGCAGTAGTTTCAGACTTCACATTTCCATATCCCAACCCTCAAACTCTGATTGTGCCATTTGGCTAGCCAGGGAGTCGAAGTGCTCAGATTGGCTTAGCCTAAGTCACCTGCACCATCCCAGGAGCAAAGGATAGAATCAGATTTCCTAGAAGCTCATGGGTCCCTAAATGGAAAGGAGAAATGAAGTGCCGGGACCAAATCATAAACTCTACTCCATGGGCTAAGAATTATAATGGAAATAGACTTTTAAAAATCTGTTTGGAATGTATTTGTACTCTACTCACTCTCTAGAGAATGTGAGATGGAAGTAACCATTGGTGTTAGGCCCACGAATTACCAATAAATCACAAGATCTGTTTAGCTATTTGGGTACTAAGGATAGACCTAGCTATCTGGAAGCCTCTGCTAAGTTGTGGTGTGAATATTTGTAAGATAGGACTTCTGTTTATTTCTAGAACTAGACGTCAAGGCAATCAATAGTGATTGAAAGCAGCTGCTTCAGGAGAAATGTCAAACTCTTTACTCTGTAAAAAATGTTAATGGGAAATTTAAAAATCTGTGAACTCTTTTCAACACCTCTACTTTTATGAAATCCAAAATTACTAGTATAAAAAAATGCAATGCAATTTAATCAAATCCATAGACACTTCCTGGCACAGCTGCCATTTGCACCAGAAAATGAAGCAAAATTGGCAGGATACACAACTAGCTATTTGCAGAAGCACTTGAAACCCACAGCCTATGTTTGTACAGATTCCTGGCACATGGTGCTCAGTGGCGAACCATGGTCATCTGAGAGCCTGGCTTAGGTACTCATCGCCCTATAAACCTTAAATTTATTTCATACCTGCTTTTGAAACCTGGAAATACCGCCAAGTTGTTTTTCCAGATGGATTTGGCAAAAAATTCCAATGTACTGTACATTATAATCTGAGTAAATTCACTTCCTAAATTTATTGGACATCTGGAATTTTTTTTTTTTTTTTTTCTGTTTTTTAAGTGGCCAGGTGCGGTGGCTCACGCCTGTAATCCCAGCACTTTGGGAGGCCAAGGCAGGTTGGATCACCTGAGGTCAGGAGTTCGAGACCAGCCTGACCAACATGGTGAAACCCCACTTCCACTAAAAATACAAAATTAGCTGGGTGTGGTGGTGGGTGCCTGTAATGCCAGCTACTTGGGAGGCTGAGGCAGGAGAATCGCTTGAACCTAGGAGGCAGAGGTTGCAGTGAGCCGAGATCATGCCATTGCACTCCAGCCTGGACAACAGAACAAGACTGTCTCAAAATAAATAAATAAAATAAATAGATAAAATAAATAAATAAAATAAAAAGTGATGTCTACTTCAGAAAGGAATCTGATGCCCTTAGAGGTCCTTATCACTTTGACCAGAGTGACATAAACTAGGAATGGGAGAAGCTGTGGTCCCAGCATCTGCTTGTCCTGGGTTCTTCCCTCAGAAATATTGCTAGTCAGGTGAGGCTAGCCATGCCTAAAGCTATAAAGATTTTGCTACTTGCTCTCAGAAAACCATTCTACAAGCTAATTGCTTTTGTTATGGAAATGTATTCCCGAATTCAACTGCAAGGGTGATTTTGAAAGTTCAGTGTGGTGCAATGTATATATAAATAAGCTGCTTAGGAGGGGGAGAAAGGAGGCAGTCAATGATAATTCCTTACTAATGCTTTGAGATTGTTTATGGTTTAAGCAATTAACCTTTTATTTTTTTCTTGAATTAAAAAAAAGAGACAATTTAGGCACTTGAAATAACCACAGTGGTGCTATGTTCGCGCTATAAGTAGAAAGTGCAAGTAATGGAAGACACTGAAATTTCTCTGACCATAAACTCCAGCTTTCCACTTTCATGTACTAAAAAGGCTGTATTGGGTAGTTGTTAAGAGCTTGAATCTAGGCCAGACTGCCTGGATTCTGGGCTGAATCCTGGCATTTGTTAACTGGATGACCTTGAGTAAGTTATAAACTTTCCTTGTTTAGAAACCTTGGCTTCTTTATCTGTAAAATGGGGATAATAGCAGTGCCTGGAGTATTAGAGTCATAGGGTTATAAGAGGATTACATAAATTAACATATGTAGAGCATTGAGAGCAGCAAGCACAATTTAAGCATTAGCTGTAAGTATTTATGAAGTTTCAGATACATGTACTGAAGGAAGTTTTATTGGAATCCCAAGATAACTAAATCAGTATGTACTTCCAAATTGTATGTTTGAAGAGAAAAGTATCTGCTTTGAAAAGTCATTTAATTACCTTATTAAAATATAAATAGCATTCTATTAGTTAAAAGTTACTTGGCATTAATATTAGTCTTCAGTCTGTACAAATATTGCAAAACATATATGATTTGAAGGTTCTACAATTTATTTAACAAATATTTTTTGAGCACCTACCATGTGGAAGGCAATGTTCTAGCATGGGGTTGATGGTCTGTGTGTGTGTGTGCACGTGCAAAATCTTTGCTTACATGGAGCTTATAACCTTCCAGGAAGACACATATAGTAAATAAACAAACAAGTGATGTATCAGATGGTAATAAATTCTGTGAAGAAATATAGAGCAGAGTCAGGGGTAATAGAGAGCTGGAGGGTAGGCACCTAGAGGGAAGGGCTCTCTGACAAGGCCACACATGAGAAATGACCTGAAGTAGTGAGGGAAGGAGTCATGTGGATATTTGAGGGAAAGGGTGTTTAGGAAGCAGGAACAGTAAGTGCAAAGTCCCTGAGATGAGAGAGTGCTTGATGTGTTTAAGGAATGGCAATGTGCGGCCAGGCGCAGTGGCTCACGCCTATAATCCCAGCACTTTGGGAGGCTGAGGCGGGTGGATCACATGAGGTCAGGAGTTCAAGACCAGCCTGGCCAACATAGCAAAACCCCATCTTTACTAAAGATACAAAAATTGGCTGGGTATGGTGGCATGACCTTGTAATCCCAGCTACCCAGGAGACTGAGGCAGGAGAATTGCTGGAACCAGGGAAGCAGAGGCAGCAGTGAGCCGAGATCATGCCACTGCACTCTAGCCTGGGCAACAGAGCAAGACTCCATCAAAAAAAAAAAAAAAAAAAAAGGAAAGAAAGAAAGAAAAAGAAAGAAATGGCAGTGTGGAGTTTAAACCTAGGAAATCTGATTCCAAAGCTTGCATTCCATATTCCCACATTATCTTCTGCACTCTCCTCCATGAACTCTCTGCTTCAGACAGGAAGACTATACGAAACAATGACCATCACAGTGATATACCATCTTACATCTGTGTGTTATGCTGACTTATATATGAATTCCAAAGAATCAGCATGGACGACAAATTTGACTTCCCCTTTTCAATAGCAGCTCAGACTAGGAAGCAAAACATATTAAATTAAGAACAGCAACCAGGACATTCCCAAACAGACTAGAAAGGTCCTTAGCCTAGAGGTTGTGTGTAAAATTGTATGTAAAATTTTGCATGCCTGTGCCTTCTTCTGAGGTGAGTGCTGGGTCCTTGCCTGAAGAATCTCTGATCCCACTAAAGGTTAAGAGTCACCATGTCAGGTATCAGTGTTTTAAAACAGAGAAATATTTTTGGCCTTGTTTAAAAAAATCTCAAACAGGCAAAAATGTAGTAGAAAAATAAACATGGTTTTCATTGTCTTAATTCAAAAAGGGAAGTGCAGAGGAAACCACATTTTTTTTTTAAAGGTTTCTAGGTATGGCACCATTTAGAGAATAATTGCTAGTTAGCTGAATTAAAGCAGAGGAGCTAAGTCGGGAAGTGCATATTTTGAGGGCAAATTGTAAAGAGTAGCAGATAACTTCGTAGAAAAGCAGCCACCTGGCTAGAAGAATATTCTGAAGAACATGCACAACTGAATATTATAAGCTTTCTATTTTTGAGGCAGTGCTAGAAATTCCGAGGAAAGAGAATCTAAATCAGTGGTTCTCAACTTAGAAAGTGTGTTATTCTGGGTCCTCTGAGAATCAGCCGCCAAAATGGGATTCAACGTGAAAGGATTTTATTAGGGGAAATACCTCTGCAAGAGAAAATGGGGAGGAAGGCAGGCAGGCTGGGAGAGCCATCAAACTGTGATGTAAGTGTGACCCTGAAAGAAGGAGACCCAGAGGAAGGTTAGGTGGGAACATCTTAGATCATTGAGCCGCCTAAGGAAAGTTCAGCAAGGTTCTCAGGGAGTCCTTGAGCCAAAGTCATGAATCAGAGAAGTTCCATGTCTCCTGGGACTGGGCTTGTTTTGGTACTGAGTGTCCCTGTAGCACTCAGTCATTGGCTGGGAGCAGCCCGTGAGAATCCTGGCCTTGGCATGAACTCAGAGATGGATTGCAGTGTGGGGCCCTTAGCCAATTATGCTGTAGCTGAAATTGGAGAGGTGCAGTCTCATGGCCACAGAGTGGGTATGAGAATCACTTAGGGAGCTGTATCTATGCATCTTCCACAACTCCAGCCCCAGCCCTTCTACCTCAGCTCAACCCCATGGAGGCCTGCTGCCTACATGAAAAGCACTGTCCAGGCAGCCAGAAACTGTGTGTGTGTATGTGTAAGTGTGTGTATGTGTGATGTCCCTCCCAGATGCTGAGATGGTAAAAGGGTTGAGACCATGGGAAACAGAAAAATATCTTCTGCTTTAATGTTTATTTCATAAATGTATTGTTAGGAAAGATGTTTTGTAAATGTCTTACTAAGGATTTGCTAAAAAGTTACTTGGTAGCTGATAAATTGCTATATCTGTATCTTTATTTTTTTTCTAAAAATTTAAGGGAATAAAGTTGTTCAGTAAAGAGCTCCCTTGGTATATGGACAGAGCCCAGTCTCCAGAGTCCTGAGAACATTTCAACAAAGGACAAGTTTAAACGCTCGCTGGTGAAAGAGAGCTCAGTAAAAATTACATTGTGGCTAAAACACAGGATATTTCAGAATATATCCCCACTGTACCTCACTCATGCCTCCCTGTGTTCCTCTCATTGGCTTTCTGCTCTTCCTCCTCACTGCAACATTCTCCTCTCTGGCTGTTTCAATAAAGCACTTCCTGCCTACTGCAGCACACAGGGATGTCTCTTTCTACTGTGGGATCTGACCTAGAGTATAGCACTTGATTATATACAAGCATCACCCTGGAAACATGAGTTACTTCAGTCCCAAAAATCAGATGTCACATGCAACAAACACTTGCGGGTTTCTATTTGCCATTGTTTTAAATGGAAAAAACTGTGATGGCTATTGGTCAATGCCTAGCAATTCCTAAAATGCAATGTAACACAGTAGAAAAGTCAATATTTTTAAAAAACGGATGTTAGAATGTAAGTTGCTCAAATTATCACTTTCTGATCACCAGAAAGATGAATACAATTATTAACTATTGCTTTGTATGCAATAATGTGCAGTTTGCATGTCCTATATGGCAGTCACTAAATTTAGTATTAAAAAACTCCATCATATTGAAAAACAACTGGAAGTTCAAAAATAATTTTGTAACATGCATAATATTTTCCTCAGAAATTAGAGCCAAACATAAATGAATTAAGCAAAGAAAAAATAAAAGCAAAATTATAAGGACTCAAAAACAACTTTTTTAGCTAAAGAAATTTTATTTAAGGTGGGACATGGTACATTTCAATACGTTTTATATGACTTGGGGTAAGGTGTCCTAAAATAAGTCCCTGGGGATTACAACAATTTTAAAGAAGTCCTGTTGACCAGGGCCTTGGGGAATCCTCTCCTTGAGGCCGTCCAGTAACCTTGCCCATCTGAAGCAGGTCCTGCTTACCTGGCTTTGTGCCCAGGCCTACTCATACTTGGACGTGCCTTGAGGCAACAGCCATCTTCTGATGGCGGCATCCACTCCTTCTGTCCCAAACTTGGGCCCCAGAAGACTTTTGGCCTGGGCTCCAAAAGTCACGAACTTGGTGGTCAGTTCTCAGGAATTCACGTTACCCCTCCGTTGTTCCGGGTGTTCCGCCTCTCTGGAAACCCTCTGTCCTATTCCCAATTGCATGCTTTTCCTCTTGCATAGGCACTGACCTTCCAAATTAAAGTGGGATTATCTGCTGGACAGCCTCAATACCACTGAATAAGCTATTAGTGCCCTCCTGGGGTAAGGAATCCTAGACCCAGGGATCTAGAACCCAAGGTATGGAGGTTTTTCCCCAAAAAGAAGAAGAAGAAGAGAATTATTTTTCCAATTTGGTTTGTTTGCTGCCAAGGCTACCAAAGCAAATGTTAAAAAAATACATTAAAAAGGAACCAAATGGATTGATTTCTTTTTAACTCAAAGTGTTACATTGGTATTTCTAGAAATACAAAGACTAAAAATATCTCCCTCCTTCTATCCAATTCTCATATACATGCTTTTCTTTCCCTGTTTCCCTTTACTTCCACGAGAATCGTCTGTTTTATTGTTCAGTAATTGTTAATCCTTGGGATGATTTCCAAATGAGAATGCACTACTCTTTTAAACTCCCAAACCACAGGATATAATTCTGTTGTAAGGTTACATATATTTTAAAATTAAATTCAGACATATAATCACAGCAATCAGGTCTTCTCTTCAACTTCTGACTGGGTTCCATGCAGCAAGCATAGATTCTTATCCAAAGACATTTTCACTGAGTACAGTTTACAATAACAATAGAGTGATATTTTATACTTACTAACATCTGTCCTAAATACAGTCTCATAATGTTTGTATGCCATAACCTTTGAGACCTACTGTTTCTTAATGTCTTTATAGATACCAATTTATCATTGGTTTTATCTTTATTTCCTTAGAATTGTAACTGTGGAGGCACTGAATCCAGATGTGATCAGCTGGTTTCAAAGGAAGACTGTATAAAAAACGGATCTGACACTATTAGTACATGAATGCATGTTGATAAGGCTGATCCTTCTTTCAAAAAGGACCCCAAATTAGTTTATTGGTGGGAAATACTTCAGTTACCAACACTTATATACAAGTTCCTTTGAAATTGTAGTAAGAAACACACATGATTATCTTAACCAGTTTTGTGTACAGTTTAGTAATGTTGCCTATATTCACATTGTTGTGAAACAGATCTGAAGAACTTCTTCATCTTGGAGAACCAAAATACCGTACCCATTAAACAACAACTTCTCATTTCCTCCTCTTTCTAGTGTGTGGTAACCACCTTTCTACTTTCTGTTTCTATGAATTTTGTTACTTTAGATACCTCATATAAGCAGAACCAAGCAGTATTTGCTTTGCTTGTGTGTGTGACAGCTTATTTCACTTAGCATAATGTGCTCAAGGTTCATCCATGTTGTATCACATGACAGGATTTCCTTCCTCTGTAAGGCTGAGAAGTACATGCATCCTTTGTACATGTATACCACATTTTGTTTATCCATTCATCCATTGATGGGCATTTGGATTGCTTCCACCTCTCGGCCATTGTGAATAGTATTGCTGTAAACACGGGCATACAAATAGAAGGTATACATTTTGAGGCATCTTTTCCTACAGTGTTGTGGATTTGAGTTTATTTAATAATATTCTCTTAGCAAAACTAATTGTGTTGTTCTTCTTTTAAAAACTGCCAGTCTTCCTATATAGCCAATGAAATAATATGAACATATTATCCAAAGTTCTTCAAGATATAGTGCCAAATGATCAGGCCGGGCATGGTGGCTCATGCCTGCAATCCCGGCACTATGGGAGGCCAAGGCAGGTGGATCACTTGAGGTTAGGTGTTCGAGACCAGCTGGTCAACATGGTGAAACCCTGTCTCTACTAAAAATACAAAAACGAGCCTGGTGTGGTAGCGAGCGCCTATAAACCCAGCTACTAAGGAGGCTGAGTGAGGCAGGAGAATCACTTGAACCTGGGAGGTGGAGGTTGCAGTGAGCCGAGATCTCGTCATTGTACTCCAGCCTGGGTGACAGAGCAAGACTGTGTCTCAAAAACAAAACAAAACAGAACAATGCCAACTGACCAGCCATGCTCTATATCCTGTTAGTCCTCTAAGCTTTCCTCTTTTTGAAGCACTAAAAGCAAACAGAATATGTGTCATTTCTTCTTTCTGGAAGTCCATCCCTTCTACCCCAAACCTTTTTTTCTGATGTCAAAATCCTCCCATCCCCAAATCCTCCCATCCCCTTCTTCATGAAACCTTCTTGATCTCTCTAACCCAATATGATTTCTTTTTTTCTGAAAAATTCCCATGATATCTTGGGCCATATATAGGGTCCTAACATACTCTGCCCTGTATGTATCAGTTGCCTATAAACTTGTTTTATCTATTTACCTCTTCCAACTAATAATAGTTTACTTCTCCTAGTTGCTTATTATGTGACAGGCATTGTTCTAAGTACTTCATGTATATTAGCTGCATAATTCTTTTTTTTTTTTTTTTTTTTTTTTTTTTGAGACGGAGTCTCGCTCTGTCGCCCAGGCTGGAGTGCAGTGGCCGGATCTCTGCTCACTGCAAGCTCCGCCTCCCGGGTTTACGCCTTTCTCCTGCCTCAGCCTCCCGAGTAGCTGGGACTACAGACGCTCGCCACCTCGCCCGGCTATTTTTTTGTATTTTTTACTAGAGACGGGGTTTCACCGGGTTAGCCAGGATGGTCTTGATCTCCTGACCTCGTGATCCGCCCGTCTCGGCCTCCCAAAGTGCTGGGATTACAGGCTTGAGCCACCGCGCCCGGCCCATAATTCTTACAATAGCCTATGAAATAGGTACAATAATATCCATTTTACAGATGAGAAAATTGAAGTACATAAAGAGAAGTTAGATAACTTGCCCAGTCACACACACTGTGTGTATGTACACAAATAAACTTTTTAAGGAATAGTTTTAGGTTCACAGCATAATTGAGCAGAAAGTACAGAGATTTCCCATTTATTCCTTGCCTCTGTATATGTACAGACTCCACCTACTATCAAAATCCCATACCAGAGTGGTACATTTGTTATAGTCAATGAACCTACATTGAGACATCGTTATCATCTAAAGTCCATGGCTTACATTAGAGTTTACTTTTGGTGTTAGACATTCTTTGTATAATGACATGTATCATACAGAATAGTTTTACTGCTCTAAAAATAGCCTGTGTTCCACTTCTTCATTCTTCCCTCCTCACTGACCCCTAGTGACCACTGATCCTTTTACTGATTCTGTAGTTTTTCCAGAATGTCATATAGTTGGAATCACAGGGTATCATAGTCTGTTCAGATTGACTTCTTTTACTTAGTAATATGCATTTACATTTCCTCCACGTCTTTACATGGCTTGATAGCACATTTGTTTTTAGTGCGGAGTAATGTTCCATTCTTTAGATGTACCAGTTTATCTATACACCTACTGAAGGACATCTTGGTTGCTTCCATGTTTTGGCAATTAAGACTAAAACTTCTACAAACATTCGTGTGCAGGTTTTTATGTGAACATAAGTTTTCAACGAATTTGCGTAAATACCAAGGAGTGTACTTGCTGGATGACGTGGTATGTTTCGTTTTGTAAGAAACTGCCGGACTGTTTTCCAACATGGCTATTCTATTTTGCCTTCCCACCAGCAAAGAATGAGAATTCCTGTTGCTTCACATCATCTCCAGCATTTGGTGTTGCTTTGTTTGGATTTTGGCCATTCCAATAGGTGTGTAGCATGTTTTCAGTGGTGAAGATGGATGCATATTCATAATTCTAGGGTGGAAATATAAGAGACCAATAGGGTGGAGGCAGTGAACTCTTGTACAGGGAACACTAACCCAAGAATGGCCATTTCTTCCATTACAGGAGGGCTGCCAACACCTTCTACCTGACTTTAGAATTGGCAAGTTGAAACTCACCACAGGAATTACACTCTGCATGCTTATATTTTTGTTAACAACATTGGTCAGTGTGCAACTGAATATTTATGAATGTTTATATGTTAAAGGTCTTTCTTACTGCAAGCTCTGTGAAGACAGGGTCTGTGTCTATTTTGCCTGGTTCCTAGTACAGTCCTGACATATAGTAAGTAGTTGCTGAGTAAGTGATAAATTTACAAAGAGATGAATTAGCAAATGAATGAGTTGTATCCTGCAGTAGTGAGAAAAATAGCTGGAGGACTGTACCCTTGAGCACAGCAGACTCTCATGCACACAGAAGTGTGAAAAGCCTACTTGCCTGTTTTAAGCATGATGAAAAAAGCACAAGTTATGAAAGAGTAAAATTGACTTTGTAAAAATAAATGTAAACAATAACAAAAAATCAAATAAAGCTCCTTATATTTCAAATATCATAAACAATAGAAAGCTAAATGACGAGATGGGGAAAATATATACTACTTGAATGTACATAAACATTCTTCAGTACATAAACATTCTTTAGTACATAACATTTAGTACATTCATAGTACATAAAGTTTTAACATTTCAGGAAAAAAAAGACAAACACCCTAGTAGAAAAATGGACAAAGACATCTATTTTGTAAAGATGTTTGTTTTTCTAAGAATTTCCCTCTGTCTGTAAGCTTAGTCTTAAGATAAAGCGAGCAAGAATGTAAATGTAAAAAAAATTTACAAATGAAAAAATCTATATGGCCTTTAATGTTTTCTGTCTGTTAGTAAAATTAATCTTCAACAATTCATGAGTGACTTAGTCTTTGACTTTCTTTTTGTTGCTATTCATGATTCAAAGTCACACTAATTAGTTTCGCTACTTTCTAGCAATGTTGGAGAGACTTTGAGTGGAGCTGAAATAATGATTTCAAAATAACTATCTTCATTCATTTATGAACATATATTTATAATATGCCTCCTATATTCCAGGAATTGCATTGGTGCTTGGATTACAATGGAGGGTAAAACAGACGCAGTTCCTGCACTCGTGGAGCATATAAACTAGTGAGAATGGGAAAAAAGACATTTTAAAAATCCTAACAAATATGTATTTATAATTCTCATGACCACTCTGAAGTAAAAGTACAGGTTGCCATGAGAGGGGGTGAGAAGGACTTTGCTTTGATTGAAGAGTCAGGAAGGGCTCTTGAGAGAGTGTTTTATGAGCTAAGATCTGAGGGATCATAGTTAACTAGGAAGAGTTAACTATGTGAGTGGGACAGCAGGCTTGGGAAGGTCAATATTCCAGCTATATGGAACTGCATGAATAAAGGCCCTGAGTTAGGAGAAAGTTTGGTGCTTTATAGGAACTGTAAAAAAGCAAATGTGGCTGAAGAGGATGGACTGATGTAGGAAGTGGCATGGAAAAGGCTGAGGAGAAGTTCACAGTAAAGATTTTTGTCTTTATTCTAAGAGCAATGAGAAGTCTTCTAAAGTTTTTAAGTAAGATTGTTGCAGGATTAGATCTGTGATTTTAAAAAGGTCATACCTTTTATATTTTTTCTTCTTTTTATAATCTCTTATCCACACCCTCCTTCACCAGATATCTTCTCTGGCTGCTATAGGTACAGTGGATTATAAGAGGGCAAAACTGACTACAGAGAAATAAATGGGAAGGCTATAGCAGTGTCCTAGGTGGGAAGTGATGGTCAACTGGATGAGAGCTATCACAACAAAGGTAGAAAGCAGTGCACATATTAGTGCTCACATATTGGCTTTATTGGTGGTAAAATCAACAGGGTTTGATGATTTGGTTATGGGAAATGAAGATGGAGAAATGAAGAGTAACTTAGGTTTCTGGCTAGTGCAAATGGACATGGGTGGTACCATTTTCAGAGAGTGAGAGAATACTGGAGGGGGCCATCAGCTTGATTTCGAATGTGTTGACCTTGAAATTACTTTAGCAGAAATGTTAACTATTTGGATGCAGAATAGTAGAGGTCTGACTAAAAAAATGTATTAAGGAGTTAATAAAGATTGTAACTGATGTCTTTCTTGGGCACAGATGGGAAGTTCTAGGGTGACAATAAAGTGAGAGAAAAGGGCTTTCAGTGAAATTTGGAGAAAATTCAAAATTCACTAAGACATGTTTTCTTTTTCCTTCTTTTTGTATGTCTTTTTAATATTTTTACTTTAAAATTAAAATTGCTTTTTGTTCTCATAGTCGAGCTAATTTTTCTCAAAAATTTCTGATTTTCTCTTATTTCTATAATGTCACATTCTCCCTACCCCCTGAATATTTTTCTCCTTAAGGCGCTCTAATTCAAATTATGCCATTCAGTTTTTTGGTTATTATAGATAGTTTAGTAAATTATCTTTGGTTCTAAATTATTTGCTTAGGTTTGATTCCATTAATTCAAATAAAACAAATCAGTAAATTAACCTGTAAGGTAAACAAAGAATGTTCTATTGCCCATCCATAGGCTTCTTTACATATTGCATTGCTTCAGAGATTTTGTTCTTCTCTAAACAGAAATTGTGAGAGACATTAAAGCATGATGAGCCGTCACAGTGTCTATCATCAGACTGTATAGATGATAATAACTCAGCATGAACAAATGCATTATCAGGCATAAAGAGAACAAAAGAAATGAGATGAGAAGACCAAAGGAATAGCTGAAAAAAAATATAAAGACTTTTGTCTACAGGATAATTGCGTTTATTTTATTTTATTTGAAACAGAAGACTTCCTTCATAGCAAAAACTGCTCTGTGGCTAAAAAAAAATTGGCAAAGAGATGTTTTTCCAGCAAGCTAAGGGCTTGCTGGAAAAACAAAACAAAACATACGACTGGAAGGGAGACCTGAATAAAAGGATAAAATCCATAAGGATAAAAGCAATGTTGATAGAAAACAAGTGAAAACTGATTCCATCTTAGAATAACATGCTTTTCTGTTACCTAGAATCTCTTCCCTCCCTCTCTTCCTGCCCCCCCAGACACACTGAAAACAAAAGTGGAAAGAGAGATGTAGACTAGTTGTAAGAAATACTTTCTTGTAGAAAAAAGGTGTTAAACATTGTATGTATTAGGCTCATAAAGGAAAGTCCCCAATTCCTTTCTCTAGTTATTCTTAAAAGAAAAAGGCAATTTTGTTTGTCTTTCCCTAAAATATGGCTGCATTCCAGTAAACCAAAGAGGTTGTATAAGGTAAAAAACCAACCAAACAAAAATGACTAGTCATTCTTCACTATCAGGTCTCTGATGTTATAAAAAATAGTAATAACAATAAATACTTTCCTTCTCCCCTCACTTAACTGAGCATTCTTTTTCTTGACTCTAGTACATCTACTAAAAAAAAAATTACAGAGTAGTAATTGATTAATGTCACAGCATAATCTCAGGATGTGAGTGAAATGAAAGTACCATCTGAGAACATTTAGAATGAGAAACTACATAGGTAAACAGATTAACTAAACCTGTGCTGGTGATGATCCTCGGGATGTTGCAAGAAAGAAACAAACAAGCAGATGCCAAGAACACGTTACATGAGGGTTTGGTGCAGAAAACAAAAACAGAAACACATTAGGTTCTTGAAGAACAGTCATTTAATACAGGGAATTAGGCACTCACAATAGCATTATAAGGCTCTAAGCAGTTGAAATCAGGGGCTGTCATTAGGCAATAGCTCAATTTCTACAAAACTGGAGACTAGAAAGGGGAACCTGGCTGGGTGTTGTGGCTCATGCCTGTAATCACAGCACTTTAGGAGACCAAGGCAAGTGAATCGCTTGAGCCCGGAGTTTGAGATGAGCCTGGGTAGCATGCCTGGGGAGGTTGAGGCTGCAGTAATTGGGTCACTGCACTCTAGCCTGGGTGACAGAATGAGATGCCATTTCAAAAGATTAATAAATAAAAAAATAAAAAATAAATAAATAAAAGGAAAGAGAACCTGATTTGGCCACTCAAACACTCAGTTTACCGGAGGTTGGCCAGCAGCCAACTGAGCTGTAGGAAAAATAGTTTCTGTCTTTTCTCTGCATTCCAAATCTCACACAAGGTCATCTCATCAGCAAAACCTAAACAGTAAAAATTCCAGCTGGAAGGGATTCTGGAAAATGTAGTTTTTGTTCTTTTATTTTCGTGACTGGAAGGGAGTGAATTTAGATGGGGGTACAAATGGAAGTTGAGATTCAAATGACAATATCTAGAACACAGATATTCCTCCAGCAGAAGAGTGTTGCCAGTCTGTTGCTAAACATGGGCACTATTAAAATTAAATTACGTAAATTTGTAATTAAGTAAACTATATTAAAACAAAGGTAATAAATATTCATCACCTCTTATTTTACTACATTTTGATACTACTTATGCTCTCGATGTTATTTACATCCATCATGTCCATTTGATGGAAATACACTGTACAATAGTGGGTTACTGAGCAATTATTTCCAGCTTCATGGTCAGTGGTAAAGTTCAAAATCAGCCATGGTGAGAGGATTTACACCATGGAAATTGGCGCACCAGAGCTGAGTCTTTACCTCCTCTTCCCAGAGGGCAGGTGGTTAAACATTTACTTGCACAACACCAGCTAAATGTATTAGAAGAGTTGTATAAGAAGAAGAAAAATAAGGTAATCAAGAAGTTGTTTTCAGATAGCTAGGAATAGGAGGGTCACAATGGGAATAATGGTTCATGATCAAGAAAAAGATTGGGAAATAGAAAGTTACTGGTAATTAGAATTCAGGGCAGTAAGTGTTTGTTATACTTGACCTTGACTAGTGCCTGCCACTTAAAGCCTTAGCAATTACAGTATATTTAGTCTCAGGAGCAGGATTTAGGACATCTGGTCAACATCTGAGAGCTCCAAGGCCACACATGATTGAGTCTTCTCCATATGTAGAATAGGCATAAGGAGTTTGCCGTGATTAAAATCCTTTACTATTATGATATCATTTGGGAACTATTTACTGAAGTATAACAGTTTGGGAGGGAGCCATGTGTGCTTTGAATAGACAGAGAGAGGCCAGAAACCTTTTAAGGAGTTCCTCATTAGCACAGGTATGGCTGGGGAAAATGGATTGAACAGGGACTTTGCAAGCAATGCCCTGGTGAATTTGGGTTATGGCTACAATGTAAGAAGCCATCATAGGCAACTTGGGCTCAGGTAGCAGTGAATGAACTTCGGAAGTTACTAAGGCACCCTAACAGCTAGGAAACAGGAACTCTTTTGAAAGTGCCATGAAGGCCGGGTACGGTGGATCACACCTGTAATCCCAGCACTTTGGGAGTCCGAGGCGGGTGGATCACGAAGTCAGGAGATGGAGACCATCCTCGCTAACACGGTGAAACCCTGTCTCTGCTAAAAATACAAAAAAATTAGCCAGGCGCGGTGGCGGGCGCCTGTAGTCCCAGCTACTCCGGAGGCTGAGGCAGGAGAATGGCGTGGACCCGGGAGGCGGAGCTTGCAGTGAGCCGAGATCGCGCCACTGCACTCCAGCCTGGGCGACAAAGCGAGACTCCGTCTCTAAAAAAAAGGAGAAAGTGCCATGGAAATGGGACATATGTCTTAGTTTTACCTCTTTGTAACCTTAGATCACACAATTTTATTTTGGGGCATAACAACCTTTACCTTAAGTATCATGTATAGAAATCAACTCTCAAGTTAAATCCTGTGTGACTAAAGATTTTCTGGTAGTCCTATCAAGCAAGCATCTTAAGAGGTAAAAAACAGAAAGGTTTTGTGAATACTTTTACATATTAAAACTACTCAGGTTCCCAAATTTAGTGTTTCTAACAGTGCCCCCAACATAAAACAAATGTTTTCAATGGGAACCATTTGGGGAACATAGAAAAACTGGAGGGAATACAAATTATTCTCAGGGTGCTCAGAGAAGCCATCAGAAAAATTTGGGTATAAGAATGGGATGTTAACATTAATTTACCTTGATATAATACAAACGGACATCAAGCTTGAATTGATACCAACGATTCTCAAGGGCCCAATTCTCACTGTTCTGTTGGGCTACCAAACAGGGTTAGTTGTGTTCCTGAGGCAATTTTTCTCTTTTTTGAATTGCACTAAAGAAAAAAAGAAAAGTTCCTACCTCCTATGGAAATAAAGAAAATTTTATCTTCCCACTCATGTTATTTCTTGGATTCACTACAAAAGAATTGTTCAGTTATTCACAACGCTTCATATTATAAATTGGCTAGAATATTGATGTGTGTCAATTGGTATACAAAAATTTAGGAAATGCTTTAGATTAACATTAAAATTTAGGAACCTTGTTTGAAGATTATTAGAGAGAAGCCTAGGGGAATCAGATGATGGATTCTTAGAATATATATGGTTTGTGTATACATAGTGCAATGGTATAAAAGTTTTATTCAGAAAAAAACTATCTTTGATATATCTCTGTAATTAATATAAAAACTTGGGTTTCAGAAACATTCTTGTGTTTTTGGAGTTCAGTGAAATAAAATCATATTGCACCCCAACATAATTGGTGTCTGTCACGTGAGTTCTTCGTTTGATAGAACCCCAGAGATATTAATGTAAATCTAAATTGATATACTATTATACTTAAAGTGATGAATTTTTTTCTTAGCTATACTAGTAAAACATTCATTTTTCACTTGAAGGTCATTGACATTTTTTATGTAGTTATTTTAAAACGTTTTTATTGATATATGGACATGCATTTAAAACAAGATTTAGTATTAAATTTTGCATCTAGAAAGGTTTTATGAGAAGAATTGAAGGCTTAATATGGTTTGATAGACATGACCATGGATAACTATTTACTAAAGGACCAAATTGAAATCTACTTTAAAACATAATTTATATGGTCCTTTTCATTAAGGAGCTTTGATTACACTGTTGGTTAGACTGTAAAAGGGAACAACGTATTTTCAAAAACAATTTGGCCTTAAGTTGTAAAGCCGAACATTTTCATTCTCTATCATTAAGTAATTTCACTTTTGGTATATATAGAGAAACTTTTGCATATGTGCACCAAGACATAATACAAGAGTAATTCAAGAAATTATTGATCCTAATAGTAAAAACTTGGAAATTTGAACATCCACAGAAGATGAATATATAACTTATGGAACAGTCACACAATGGAGTATTACATAGCTGTAAAATGACTGATTCACAGCTATATGTAACAGTTTATAGCTATACGCAACAACATAGGAGGATCTAGAAACATAATAGTGAGAGAAAAAAACAAGTACCAGAGGACTATATACAGTAAGATACCACTTTTCATAAGGCTCAAATCCAAAACAAAACTAAAAAATATACTACTTACGGAAGCAGACATATATGATGAAGTTATTTTTTTAAAAGGGCAAGGCAGGTGGCTCAGGTGGGTGGGTTGTTTGAGCTCAGGAGTTCGAGAACAGCCTGGGCGACATGGCAAAACCCTGTCTCTACAAAAAATACAAAAATTAGCCAGGTGTGGTGGCATTCGCCTATAGTCCCAGCTACTTGGGAGACTGAGGTGGGAGGATCGCCTGAGCCAAGATAGTGTCACTGCACTCCAGCCTGGATGACACAGACCCTGTCTCAAAAAAAAAAAAAAAAAAAAAAAAAGGCAAGAGGATAGTAAAACATAAAATTCAGGATAGTAGGCTACCTGTAGAGAGGACAGGCATGGAAGTGGGATAGGGGAAGTTGGTATGAAGATATTGGTAACACTCCAGTTTTTTGGTTGGGTGCTGTGTTTATGCATGGTTGTTGTATTTCATAACAATACTTGAATGCTATTTTATATGTATCCTTTAAAAGGTTATAATTACTAATAGAACGTCAGTAAGAGAGTCCTACTTAATGCCTACTACATATTTGTATACAGATGGCAGGAAAAATTTAAGAATATAAATCAAAGCAATAATTGAGAAATTTAAAACTGTGCAGAGAATTTCTATGTGTATAAGTTTCATATAAAATTTACTTGAAAGGATTTTAAAAATCATATTTATCATTCAGAGTCTCAGTAGGTAAGTCACTTTACATTTTGTTTTTATGAGACAGGGTCTCATTCTGTCACCCAGACTGGAGTGCAGTGGTGCAATCACAGCTCACTGCACTGTCTGCCTCCTGAGTTCAGAAGATCTTCCCAGTTCAGCTTCCTGGGTAGCTGGGACCACAGGTACATCCCATTCCTGACTAATTTCTTGTATTTTTAGTAGAGACAGGGTTTCACCTGTTGCTCAGGCTGGTCTCAAACTCCTGGGCTCAAATGATCCGCCCACCTTGGCCTCCCAGTATGTTGGGATTACAGGTGTGAGCCATTTTTTATCATGTTCTATGAGGTGGTAAAAAATAGATAAGGACATCCTAAAACAACATCATACTAGAAAATAAAATAGATTTATTGGTTATCAAACTCCGTTTTAAAGACTTTTTAAACCTAAGAGCTACAATTCTGAAATGTTTTTGAGAATACATTATGGTTAAAAGCTATGTATTTTTTTATATACTTGCAGGGCTGACATGGGTTAATTGCAAAGTACAAAACAGTAATTGCCTGTAAACAGTTTTATCACTATTGTTATATCCCATGAAAACCTAGGATTGCCATTAATGCTCTGTTTATTACCAGGTCACTTGCAATGGCAAAGTATTTGTGTAACGCATATTTTATGGTACCTCTTTCCTCTGTGAAATTTTAACACTATTTTACTTTAGCAACAGATCTCTTAGGTGTTTATTAAAGAAGTACACTTTACTTGCACCCGTTTTCTGCCCCAGAGGTATTCTCAATGGGTGAGGTAAATACTCATGGTGAAGTGCTTATCCCAAAGGCTAAAAACAGAATTGAGGAATAAGAATACATGCATTCTTTTTGAGATTTCTGTAACAGAAATCTAGTGAAATATTAGTGGAGAAGCACAAAAATTAGAGTAATCATCTCAGTATCACTGGGCAATAATGGATGTTAGAGTATTGAACTGGTAATCAAAAGAACTGAGTTTGAATGTATAAACTCTTATTTGCTGAACAGTGATATTCACTTAACATCCTTGTGCTTCACTTTCCTCATAAACAGAGATAATAACGTCTATCTTCCTCAGAGGATTGTTAGGAGAATGAAAATAACATTGCCATACATGAAACACCTTTATAATTCTCACGAATATGCAAATGTTAGTTTGTCACTAGAGGAAGGTCTTTTTTCTTTTTGTAATATATTAAAATTCACAGTAAACTATAACAGAGTTTATTCAGGCATTTTTGGAAATTGCCACATAAACCACATGAATTTTTAATAAGAAAATGCCTATAGGGTCTGCATGAAAAAATATTTTACTGATTTTCACAGATGAACACTTAGATGTAAATGTCAAAGCATATTTCCACCAAATCTTCAGGATATTTAGATTTATTAATTCATCAAGTCAAGCCTTGCTATGAAACCTCCAGGGAGATCATCAGTATGGTAATCTCTCTTCTTTACTTAGTTATGGGGGAAGAAGTCATGTCTCTCATGAGTGT
Organism: Chlorocebus sabaeus; assembly: GCF_047675955.1. Taxonomy (NCBI): domain Eukaryota; kingdom Metazoa; phylum Chordata; class Mammalia; order Primates; family Cercopithecidae; genus Chlorocebus; species Chlorocebus sabaeus. Next base: position 30,175,350 of record NC_132918.1, on the reverse strand, counting down.
CTGTTCTGCTCTCATCAATATAGGAATGTAGTGGACAGACTGGATGGGCCTTTGGGTTTGGAATTTTACTGCTTGCTACTCCAGGGCCTAGTTTGATTTGTAGTTCTGGAATTTTTATCAGCTTATCTGCAAGTTGCCTTTGCCACAGTGAAATGGATTCATGTACAGAAAGACTGACAATGCACCCAAGAGTGATTTGATAATTTACAGTAAGAAATATTGTAAACTTATCTTCAAAATAACACTAATGCATTACTTTTCTTTCTAATTCCTAAAGGTTCTTTAATTCATTATCTCATTTTGGAACCTCTTGACAGAATGAATGAATTTATTTTAAACTGTTTATTTTCTCGATTTATCAGATGAAAATACCTGAAATGTAAAGCAGGACAGGAGACTATATCCTAGTTGTGAAAAATAACATAGTTAGTAGTTCTTATCTCCTTCCTGTCTTTTGTACGCATGTTTATATTATTGAGATTATATTGTATATGCCATTTAAATGCTTACATTTTCATTTTTTTCTGCCTATGGTGGAAATATATAGCTTTTGTGGAAACTTTAGAAAAGTTATGGAAAATAGACAAAAGTCTAAAGCAGAAAATGAAAGCGGCATATAATCTACTACTGTATGAATGATTAACCACTGGGAACATTTTAGTGTATTTCCTTCCAGGACTTCTTATTTTTTATTTTTAGAAAAGGAATGGGGATCACATCAAGGCAGAAGTGTTTGTTGGGTGACAGACACTGGCTTGGCTGGGATCAAGCAGCCTCTCTGCTCTTCAGCCCAGCGGACTGGAAGAAGCAGATCAGCACTCTTCTTCCTGGACAGGGGTAGTGAAAATGAGTATTTTCCTTCAAAGCTCACTTCTTTCCGTATTTTAAGCGGACGCGGACATTATTCTTTTCTCGTGCCTTCCCACCTTCAAGACCCACCAACACCTGCCTGCCCGCATTTCGAGTTCTCCTCGGCTCCTGCAAGACCGCACTCTTCTCCAGGGCGGCTACTCTCCGCTCATCCAGACTCCCGCCCCCCACTGAGCCTTCTTCCTGCGATGACCGAGGAGGTGGAAAGAGACCACCACTTCCGAGCTTCCAAGGAACCTTCAAACCTGAACCGCAGAGTCAGAGCCCTCGCCCCGTAGAAGAGTCAGGAGCGCCCCGGGGCCCCCATCGGAAGCTTCGTGCCTCCCCGTGGAAAGGTTGCGAGCAGGCAAGGCCTTCGTGGCCGCTGAGTCCCCTGCTCCAGGGGCGGCGGCCGCTCTCAGAAAGAGCGGCCCTTCTCGTCCCTCCCGAGGTTATCGTCAGAGTGCACTTCCTTGGGGAAACAGAGGTCATTCTCTCGAGTCTCCCCTTTCTGCTGTTTTCGGGAGGAAGAAGGTCGCTACACCCAGGCTAGCTCCCCGACTCTCGAGAGAGCCGGGAAGGCCTCTGTTGCTGAACGCCGAGACCGCGGCCAGCGGCCGGGTTATCTCCCTACCGCTTTGCAAGCCGGGAGAAGTGCGTCCCTTCTCGCTTGCCTTATGCCTGGCGAAGAGGGGACCGCACTACCGTGCCGCAGCCGAAGGGGGGAATGCTCACGTGCAACTCTCGGCTTCCCAGTGAGCAGCAGTAGCTCCTGGAAAACCAACGCTAAGACTACCAGGGTCAGTATTAGCTTGTCTTAGGAGCCGGCACAGGGGGAAGGAACAACCATTCGCAAGAGCTAGATAGCTGACCTCCCTCTTTTCTCCCCCTTGGCTGGCCTGGACCGCCTGGGGCTGCGAGCGCGCACCGGCGGCCGCGGAACTTGCTCAGCCTCTGACAGCTCGGTGGGAACACCTCCGGGTGTTGAGTCCCGACTTAAGGGGCGGGACGGGGCGGGGTGAGCGCGCGCGGGGCGAAGCGCGCGCAAGCCGGGACGCGAGGAGGGAGCGCGCGAGTGAAGCGGCACCGAGCCGAGCCGAGCCGAGCCGAGCCGAGCCGAGCCGAGCCGAGCCGAGCCGAGCCGAGCCGAGCGAAGCCGAGCCGAGCCGAGCTGGGAGGTGCCTGGCGAGAGGCAGGCAGAGCCCAGCCGGCTGCCTGCGGCTCAGTACTGATCGTGCCGCGTCGCCGGGCTCTGCGTACCCCTGCCTCTGCCCAGGCATCCGCAAAACTTTTATTCTCTGGGGCCCCAGGGGGTGTGTGAAGGAATTGGAACGTTCGGCCATCTCCGCGCTCCCCTGCGGCGGCGACCGAGGGGACCTGCATCCCTTGTCCGCCGGGCTGTGGAGCCCTGCGCCTCACCTGCTGATCGCTCCCGGGAATCTCGAGGGGCACCCCCGGAGGGACCGCGCGGGCGCTGGCGCCCCTGAACTCTCCCGCTCACCGCGGCAGACCCGCCCGGCGCAACTTTAACTTGATTCCTCTTGCCCAGTCGGGGCACCCGCGGCTGCTGCTGCGGCGGCTGCTGCTACCGCTGCCGCCGCTGTCTCACAAAGGGGCTGAGGAGGGGAGGCGGCGCGGGCGGCAGGGACGGGCCTCCGGGCCGCCGAGGCGGGGAGACAAAAGGGAAGCTGCCTGTGCTCGCGCTGTCCGCTCGGAGCCGCCTGCTCGGCTGCCTCCGGCTGGGTTCCGCGAGCCTCCCCCCCACCCTCGGGCACTGCTCCACCTCCCTCCCGGCTGGCTGTCCCCGCAGTGCTCCCGGACCCGGCGAGCCTTCGGGGCGCGCGTCGCTGGTGGTGGTTGAGGTTCTAGCGATAATAAATGATAGAGGATACAATGACTTTGCTGTCTCTGCTGGGTCGCATCATGCGCTACTTCTTGCTGAGACCCGAGACGCTTTTCCTGCTGTGCATCAGCTTGGCTCTGTGGAGTTACTTCTTCCACACTGACGAGGTGAAGACCATCGTGAAGTCCAGCCGGGACGCTGTGAAAATGGTGAAGGGCAAGGTAGCCGAGATCATGCAGAACGATCGACTCGGGGGGCTTGATGTGCTGGAGGCCGAATTTTCCAAGACCTGGGAGTTCAAGAGCCACAACGTGGCGGTGTATTCCATCCAGGGCCGAAGAGACCACATGGAGGACCGCTTCGAAGTTCTCACGGATCTGGCCAACAAGACGCACCCGTCCATCTTCGGGATCTTCGACGGGCACGGGGGAGAGGTAGGAGCTACCCGGGGCTTTGTATTTGTGTCTGTGTATATATCGTGTGCGTGTGTGTGTGTGTGTGTATATAAACAGGACAGCGTGTGCGCAGCGTGAGAGGATCTGGGTGCGAGGGGCGTGGTGATGACACCATGGTACCTGGCTGGACAAATGCGGCTCAAGTTGCCAAAAGCACTGCTGGATCCAGACTTCTTGGGGCTGAGGGTCCACTTTAGGGAAAGGAGAGTCATCCACAGCATATTTGTTGCTACTTAATACGAAGTTCCCAAGGCTGGAACCCAGCAAGCACTGTGCTAGCTTAGCAAGGATAATTAATGATATCTCCAGTGAACTTTGGTCCCAGACCCCAGTGCCCTTGTTCTAGGGTTTGAGTTGAACTAGGCACAGAGAAGGAAGACAACATCTTTTATGCTTCATTAGGAAAAGAGACTATACCTGCAGAGCGAGCTCATTGAGGGTGAAGGAAGCTGTGACTCCTTCCCATCGCCTTCACTCTAGGGAGGAATCCGAGGGGCTGCTCTGCGCTTCTTTCCAACTCTATCAACTTTACAAGTGCAATCGGGCCAATTGACAGGAGCGCCTCGCTGGCCGCTTGTTTTTACCAGGATCTCAGAGCAGGACCTAGATGTCCCTGGCCTTTGCAGAGGTGGCTATGCCCGCAAAGGAGGCGGTGCCTTGACCTCACCCTTGCGCCCTGGCGGGCTTGGGGGTGCAGAAGTCGCCCTGCTTCTAGATTCCTTTGTTTGTGGTTCATCTGGAAACAGGAGATAGCTAGAGGCCGGTTCAGTTCCCTCTCCCACAATTCAGCAGCACCCGGGTTGTGCGCTGAGGCCCAGATTTCCTGGAGGTTAGGCAAGGGTTGGCTCTGATCCTTGCGCATTGGCCCAGGCAAAGTGAGAGGCTAATGTGGCTCTAGCGCCATGCTCCAAAGAACACTGGACCAATCACCCCATCTCTCAATTTGGCAGTTTGTAACGGGTTCTTTGCCGCATACTCTTTGTTTTTCCTTTTGGCGGCATACTTTTCTTATTCTTAACCCCTTCCTGTTTTTGATTACACCCTTCCCCAGAACTCCCATACAAGTTTTCACCCAACTTTCTTCTCTGCCCTCTGATCTCTGGGTAGGCTGTAGGGAACTGCAGGGACTGCCATTCTTTTTCAAGCATTTGCTTGTTCTTTGGCCTTTGTTTTGGGTAAACATTGAGAAAGCTTTCAACTGGATATCTTATCTGCATTCCTCACCCACCACTCTGCTAATCTTTTCATGCTACTGTGCCTACCTGCCTTGTAGAACCAACTTTGCCAAGAATGACAAACTTAGTAGGAAAACTCATTTGGTAGAACTGAAATCAGTTTTTTGCCATTTTCCATCCACCCTAGCTTTTTTTATATTCTGTTTTTTCAGAATGCAAGTTTCTTACTGGTTGTAAATTTGTAACCTCTTGGGTAATGTTGGGATCCCCTCCCCTTGGTCACAGAGTAAGTGAAAGATGTAAAATTAATTGAGGGAAAAGAGGCTGTGTACATGGGCAAAAACATGCCATAATGACAAAGTTGCCAGTATAATGGCTGATTTGTCTTCTTGGCTTGAAGTAGACTATCTGTATTTTCATTTTTTTGTCCCTAAATTCAATGAGGGTGAAGGAAGCTGTGATTCCTTCATTTGTAAATCATTTAATAAGCTTATATTTATTATATATTTTTATATTAAAATTGGTGGCTGGTAATAATCTGCTTCTGGTCTTAGAAAGCACAGTTTTAATTTTATTAAAGATTTGGTTATAATAGTAATGTGGTGAAATTTTGGGTTGTGGTTGTCTGGGTGTGATACATTGGCATAATTTTAGCCTTGGGTTAAAAAAGTGTAAGTGATTGGGTGATTTAAATTTTTTTTCTTTTAAGTTGATACTGTAAAACCTGAAATATGCAGACCAAAACACTTTTCAGGTTGAAAATTTTCTAGTACTATCTTGTGGTAAAGGTACCCTCCAGAAAAAGGACACGATAAATGTTTTCATTTTACTAAAAGTATTTTACACGTATGTGGCTTGTCATTAAATTTTTTAACAACAGATGAAAAGATGATCATTGTTAGCCAAACCATGAAATACTTTTCTTTGTGCCTTACATTAAAAAGCATACTGTTTGCAAAATAATTGATATTATCAGTACTCTTAAAAATAGAATACTTGTTCTGTTCACAATCTCTTACCGTATGTAGCCAGTTAGTTCATTTTGGCTTTGTTTTAGGGCAAAATAAGGGGAGTGCTACAAAAGGAGTTACTTAGTTGCTATTGGGAGTATAACGGTGATGGATAATATTAGGTAATTTCTCTCTTGCTTTTTCTTTATGTATAATCATTCAAAATCCTACCATCAAATTCTTGTGTGTTGTTTAGCTCCTTTAACATTCACCAGAGGAGGGTGCCACTGTTTGATTTTAGTATAGATGATGTTAGCTCCTGTCACAAAAGAGGAAGCTTTTTCTGAACTTTCTATTATTTATGTATATTCTGTCTCTAGAATGGTACAGAAGATAAATGAGGAGTTTAATTTTATTTCTAATAACTCACACTAATAAGGTAGGCCATCAAAAACTAGGGCCCCTCTGTAATTGTAGTGCTCTTTAGATGCAGAGGAGACATTACCTTGTATATCCTTCTATATCCATTTCATCTGTGTATATTAATTTCATTCCCCACCCTTTTTTTTTTCTTTTAAGCTGAGATGCTGATAGCTGGAGAAGTTGTGACCTTCCTAAGGCTATGTGGCTAGTTCAAGGCCTTCAGTTTGTTGATCTCCATATGAAACCACTGGACAAATTGGCTTGAATATTTACCTAGATAGATGGTGCCCTGGGGATACAAAGGTGAATGAAATATAACCCCTATCCTCAAAAAGTTTCAGTCAAATGAGAGAGATAGACCTCTATACCAAAAATTATAGTCATGGTACACTTAGAGTGTTATGGTAACACAGAGGAGGGACATTTAAATCAGATTGGGAGGTAGGAAGGCCCAGGAAAAAACACCTTGAAGATATTGTTTACTTTAAGATTAGAAGCATAGGTTTTGACTTGAGATCTGACTTTGAATCTGTGCTCTGCTTTATAGTAGCTGCAACATTGGACAAGTTGCTAAAACAACTTTATCTGGGAGTTTATTATCTAGAAAATAGGGATAATAATGTGTGTAAGGTGCGTCTTCATCAGTTGTATTATACCCTGTCTAGAGAAGTACCTAATGGAGAGAAGGATATGGAAGAGGAAAGGCCAAGAAGACAAAAAGTCTGCAGTGCTGGGGCAGCAATATTCAAGGGAGAGAGACTCTTCCCGTGCGAGCCACAGCTTTGATCACTATGAAGATGTATGTAGTGCAAGGATAATTTATTAGGTATCTCCCAAACTCTCTATATCTCAAGGTTCTAACTTTCAGTGGACTTCTGATTACTAATTCAGGATTTCAGTTATCCAGATATTTGAGAAAACTGTGTCGTGGCTTCAGGTGTAAATTTTCTTACAGTCAAAAGGAATATTCTCTATGATTAATTAGTAAGTTGGTATTCTGATTTGTACTTCAGCCTCTTATGATTTGGGTTACCATGAGGTAGTTCCTCTTGAGCATATTTAACTGTGGATTCTTTGGCAAAGATATGTCTCTGGACTTTTTATGCTGAGGACCAGACTCTGTAGGGCTGTGTCTTCTTCTAGATGGATGAGATTTTAAAGAGCCTTATCTCAGTGGTCCTACAGGCCAGCTTCCTCCCTTGATTCTAACCATGATACTGTGTGTGGATGGTTCACTGTGTGTGTATGTGTCTAAAGGTATGGCAGTGATTGTTTTCTTATATAACAAGATCAAAACAACAAAAAGGTAAAAAGGAGCTCGTTATATAAATTGATGTAGAAAGATTATTTTAAGATAAAAATGATTTTTATCTAGGAAAATCATTGTTTTTATGCTTACTTATAATTTTTATCTACAGGCAAAAGGTGTTTTGTTGTTGTTGTTGATTTTTATTTTTTTAATACTATCTAGAAGAAGTATCACTAAATCCTTTGGCACCTCTATCAATGTTTATGGGTGAAGCCTAGCTAGAAGAATAGTTGTTATGTGCTCCATACGTTCATGAGCATTACTTTATTAAAGGTCTTATGTATCTTGACAATTGACACACAGCTTGGCCAGTGGTTAAAGCCTAGAGTTCTACATTTTGCATGAGGGAGAAGCCATACTTCAGGCGCTTGCCAGGGACTGCAGTCTTGAGGCTCAGCACTTCTCAGAAGCTCAGAAAATAAACTGCTTATGGAGGGTTGCCTGAAGAATATATATATATAGTCTGATTCTTTGGATCAGTGGTTCTTAACTTTTCTTGAGTCATGCTGCTCTTTGAGAATGTTATGAAACTACAGACATATTCCCCAGAAAAAAGGAGATGCATATCAAGTTTTCTTTGTAGTTTCAGAGACAAGTGGATACATGAAGCCTCTGGATTTCAGGTTAGTCTAGATAGAATAAAACCTGGTTTTGATACATTTAGATCTGCAAGAAACTGTGTATCTGAACCCCTTGCTTGGCCCTCCTGCTTTCCTCTCCATCATTTGCTTTTATTGAATTGTTTGCTGTCATTTGCCTATGCGGGTTGTTTGGAGGAATAGTCTCCTCAGCTCTGAGAAATCAACTGCAAGAATGTTGTTGAAAAATCATTTGTTATATTATATAGTATCATTTTAATGAGGACTGAGGGAGAAACATTACTCTATTACCTATTTATCTTAAGGAGGCTGAATTGTGTAACTGATTGGGCCATCCTGGGTTTGTTGGCTGCTACAAGTATTAAGAGCCAAACCTCTGACCTACCTCTAGCGAATGTGCAGACTTTTATGGAATACATTCATCTGGTACGTGAACCTCACTCCTAGGAAAGCTTATCTTTCCTACACTCAATTTTCCTTTATCCCATTTGTATTAGCCTGTTTTCACACTGCTGATAAAGACATACCTGAGGCTGGGCAATTTACAAAAGGAAGAGGTTTAATGGACTTACGATTCCACGTGGCTGGGAAAGCCTCAGAGTCATGGTGGAAGGTGAAAGGCGACGTGTCTCACATAGTGGCAGACAGGAGAAGAGGGCTCGTGGAGGGAAACTTCCCCTTATATAATCATCAGATCTGTGAGACTTATTCACTATCATGAGAACAGTGTGGGAAAGACCTGCCCCCATGTTTCAAATTACCTCTCACCCAGTCCCTCCCACAGCACGTGTGAATTCAAGATGAGATTTGGGTGGGGACATAGCCAAACCATATCACCATTTTTCTCTTCTCTTAGATATGTCATTTTAGCTTGTATTATAATGTATAATTATAATTGTATTGTATTTATGTAAGTTTCATTAGATCCTTCTGAAATAAGATACACATCTGAATAAATAAATTATGAGTGGCACAGTGAATGATCTGCTTTTCAGACATTATAGCTGCTGTTAGTAAATGTTCGACTTTCACATTATGATGTACAAGAGGCCTAGGGATTTTGTGTGGATAAGTGCCTTATGGTTTAAGAGAAGATTATGATTATTTTGGTTTAATATGGCACATTAAAGTTTCTGCAAAAAAAATTTTTTTTTCAATGAAACTCTTTCCTATGCCTGTGCTTGAAGACCTTTTTGTACGGGAATGTAGGAACCTGAGTGCTGACCTTGCTGCATCTTCTTGAAGAATGAAGAAATTGAAGAAAATTGAAGAAATTCGGTTCAATTAAGCCAACATTTTCTGTATAGTCTGGCACCTGTGAAAAGCAATGTTATGCTCTGTGTGATGTCTAAAAATGACTTGGTGCGTTCTGTACCCTCAGGGAGCATTCTGTCTACTTGGAGAGATGAGCATTTTAAAAAAAATAACAGAGTTACAAGATGCCTGCCACCTACAAGTGTGCGATGGCTTGACTGAAGGAGCTTGGGGGATTTTGGATAATTTTGAAGAGGAACTGACATTTAATTGTGTCCTAGCATTTCTGTAGACAGCGATTGGGTGGAGGAAGGAGGGGAAGATGACATTAGAGGTTGAGGGAAAAATATGGAAATGGTACAGAGGAAATAAAATGCAGGTACCATTGGAAGAAGGCAGGTAGTCTTATTTGTCAGGAGTAGGCTTTCCCCAACGGTAATCATTCTAGAAGCTCATTCATTATTTTTTTCCGTATTCAAGTACGCTTTGTGTTTTGATATACTTAACATTATTTTTAAATTAACTGTTCTTTAATGTTAAGTATATTTATATACTTAACATTATATATTAAATATTATATATTATATATATATTATATATTAAAAAAGAAACTTTATATCAGCACCGGGAGTGGAAAATGAAATTCTTGGCCTTTAACCTGCTGAGATGCTGTCTCCATCTTGATGGAGTATAATGATTCTAAAAAGATTTATCTCCTAGTCTCTGGTTGTCTCTAGAGTTCCTCTGTCCTCCTCTCCTTGCTTTTTTATGAGGAGAAAAGGTGGCTTTTAAAATTTAATTGCCAGCCATAATTTGAAGCAAGGCAGCCTGCTTGCTCCCTTTGCAGGTGGAGAGCACTTCCAGTGATGCTACTTCGTGAGCAGCTCTGGTTTGGAGGATCCCTTTCCACTGTGACTCATGTGACAGAAGATTTTATTTGTATCATGCCTCATGGGAAACACAGAGTTATGGGCAATGTTTCAGCATAAATTCCATCCTCATTTTTAATACAGGTAAATGGGAAGAGATTATAGGAATAAAACTGATGTTTTTCTAGCTAGTTTAAAAAAATAAATAATTCACAACTAAGGTAGTTGAACCATTATGGATAACAAATTGCTTGTGACATAACTTACAATGACAAAAATATACCAGTATGCTAGGTCCCCCTGTTGAAGAGCCATGGCCTGGGGTTTGGGATACACACAGGTGAGGAGAGTGGGAGATGCTGCTGGAACTACTGTTAGCACTATTATTGAAGCCGTGCCGAGGAGCCTGGGCCATATTCTGTATATATTGGAGAGCTACTGTATAGGAATGGCACAAAGTCCATGCTTTAGTAATCCTGCTCCTCTAAACTATATGGAGGATTGATGTGAACTAACAAGAAAGAAGTATGAGGGGAGAGGGTCGATTGGGAAGCTTGAGACGGAGCTGTGAAGATGAAACCCAGGAGTGTGGCCCATTATTGAAAGAGAGGGAGAGGATGTGATGGGAGTGGATAACTCTTGAGGTGGTAAGACTGATGTCAGGGTTTCCATAACTTTTGTTACCATTTTAGTAATTCTACTTAATGAATGTTAAAATATAAATCTACAGCAAGTCAAATATATTTTAAAGTAAACTAATTTTAAAATTATAAAAATAATATGACTCCATGATAGATACAGAAAACAAGAAATATTCCTACAAATCTTATTACCCTGTCACTTCTACTGTTACATTTTTGGTGCATTGCTTGCTGGTCTTTTTGTTTGTTTGTTTGTTTCTTTTTTGGCGGGAGGGTGGACAGGATCTGGCTTTGTTGCTGAGGCTGGATTGCAGTAGCACGATCATAGCTTACTATAGCCACAAACTCCTGGACTCACATGATCCTCCTGCCTCAGCCTCCTGAATAGCTGGGACTATAGGCATGTGCCACTGTGCCCAGCTTCACCTTTTTTAAAACAGTATGCATTTTAAATATAATTTTACATAATTATAAAAATATACACATGTAGATTTAAATCTTGTTGTTTTTCTTTGTATAATTCTATAAACATACTGTCATTTTGCCCTATAATGCTTTATATTTGATTTGTTTTTTTATTTATTTTAATTCTCTCTCTCTCTCTTTTTTTTTTTTTTTTTTTTTAAGACGGTGTCTCGTTCTGTCCCAGGCTGGAGTGCAATGGCGCGATCTAGGCTCACTGTAACCTCTGTCTCCTGGGTTCAAGTGATTCTCCTGTCTTAGCCTCCCGAGTAGATGGGACTGCAGGCACCCGCCACCACGCCCAGCTAATTTTTGTATTTTTTAAAAGAGACAGGGTTTCACCATGTTGGCCAAGCTGGTCATGAACTCCTGACCTCAGGCAATCCGCCCCCCTCAGCCTCCCAAAGTGCTGGGATTACAGGCATGTGCCACCGCGCCCTGCCTGTTTTAATTCTTTACATTTATGTTTTGAATATGTTTTTAGTGATAGAGCAATATTTTATTGAGTAGATATTTGAGAAATTACTCAACTGCTTCCTTATTGGTATACACTTAGGCTTCTCTAACTTCTTACCATTGTAAATACCATTGTAATAAATCTTTTTGTGCTTCTACTGTAGTTTGGATTATTTCTCTAGGGTGGGTTTCCAGAATTGGGATTTCTGGATCAAAGGAGTAAAGGAGAAGCCACCATTATTGATGGTAATAATAATTGCTGACATTTATTGAGTATGTATAATATGCCAGGCAGTATTTATAAAGTACTTTATATGTGTTATCTAATTTTAATTCTGATAAGAGTTTATGAGGTAGGTACTATATTATCCCCCATTTTGTAGGTGTAGAAATTAAGGCACTGAGAGGTTAAGTAATTTGCCCATGGTCTCTCACAGCTTGTAGGTGGTGAAACTAGGGTCTGAAACTGCGATTCAGACTTAAGAGCTCCCTGCCTTCAAAGCCTGTACCATCAGTTTTTGGTTGACGCCCTACAGAGCTCCTAATTTGGTCAATGAACTGCTCATAACATTGTTATGTGGACACTGCCTAGTCTTCTCGATTTGCTTAGTGGGACTTTGGTTTTCTCATATGACTGTGACAGATGGTGGTGTTTTTGAAAACCCTATGCTGCTAACCTTGGTAGGTTGATCTTGTAATTACCTAGAAAAGTCCTGTAGTTAAAAAAGACTGGGGTCAGAAGTCAGAGCAGGTGATGCTTCACATTCAAACATCTGTTCTCATCTACCCTGCTTCTTTGCTGGCAGAATCTCTATCCCACTACAGAAAATCTGCAATATTTTTGCCTGTTGGCTCATGAAAGGCTTTCATAGAAATTATAGTGGTATTAGCATAACCAGTCACAATAAACAAAAATGATTTATGTTTTATTTTACTTCAAAGTACCAAAGGCTTGACTTTAGGATCAATATGTAGGAGTGTGGATGTGTTTGCATAATTTTTCTTTATATTCAAGCTTTGACTTTTTTTTTTCTTTTTCAGGATCAAAACAGCTTCCTATTACATATATTGTTAATTTTAAACAGCAAATATCATTTTCTCATTTGTTTATAATATTGAGTTGGTATGTTTAGTTTGAGTGGATGCTAATTCTGTGTTTTCATTCTAGAAGGCTACTTAATACATTATTTTCTTAGCCAACCGTAAGTCAAGCCAAGCTTTGGTTATAGCTAGTTATAATCTGTTTTTAATAGAAATCTTCAAAGTCAAAATTTAAACAAACAAAAGAAGCCATTCTTTTCAAAATAGTTAATGTAATGATAATCCCTTTTATAGCTTTGCTTTGTAATTCTAGGCCTTCCTTTGTAAAGTACAGAGCATTTTTATTAATATTTATGTAGGTAAAAATCATGCATATTGATAAACTAATATACTTTCAATAAAGTTGAAGTCTATGCTATGAAAAACTGCTTAAAAAGTGAAGATATGGCCGGGCGCGGTGGCTCAAGCCTGTAATCCCAGCACTTTGGGAGGCCGAGACGGGCGGATCACGAGGTCAGGAGATCGAGACCATCCTGGCTAACACGGTGAAACCCCGTCTCTACTAAAAATACAAAAAACTAGCCGGGCGAGGTGGCGGGCGCCTGTAGTCCCAGCTACTCGGGAGGCTGAGGCAGGAGAATGGCGTAAACCCGGGAGGCGGAGCTTGCAGTGAGCTGAGATCCGGCCACTGCACTCCAGCCTGGGAGACAGAATAAGACTCCGTCTCAAAAAAAAAAAAAAAAAAAAAAAAAAAAAAAGTGAAGATATGTGATATGGTCTGGGTCTGGGTCCCCACCGAAATCTCACCTTGTATTGTAATTTTCGTGTGTTGAGGGAGGGACCTATTAGGAGGTGAAGAGGGGGTTGGGGGGATTAGATCATTAGATCTGGGGATTAGATCATTAGATCATTAGACCCTCTTGCTTTCTCATGATAGTGTTCTCAAGAGATCTGATGGTTTTATAAGAGGCTTTTCCCCTCTTTGCACTTCTCATTCTCTCTCCTGCCACTCTGTGAAGAGGTGATTTCCACCATGATTGTAAGTTTCCTGAGGCGGCCTCCCCAGTCATGTGGAACTGTGAGTCCATTAAGTCTCTTTTCTTTATAAATTACCCAGTCTCAGGTATTTCTTCATAGCAGCGTTAGAATGGACTAATACAAAATGATATTTTACTTCTGAAATAAAAGAAGCTACAAGCCTTGATCACTTGATTTCTCTGGAGTTTTTTTTTTCCCCCTTCTCTTTCTCTGTTTCTTGAGAATAGGGCCTAATTTAATGGAACCTTAGCTGCTTCCAACTTTTCTGGAATTAAGGAGGGGCTTGATACTTGAGTCTGTTAAGATTGAGACTTAACCTACTTTCTTCCATTCCTAGAAGACAAGAGAATTCCTGTCTGCCACTGGGCGTGAGGCTCCTGAAGGCAAGTTTGGGGCCATTGCATATCATAGTGCAAGATGTACACTGTACAGTGATACTAGGTGGAGAGACATTATTTTCTAATGTGTGCAGAACTGTCTGCTCCCCAAGCTAGACATCTGTAGGTCTACAATAACTTGGAAACTTTTCTAGTTTGTACAGAAGCTAAAGGCACCATAGCAGTAGGCTGTATTTCTGAGACTCACAGACTTTTTACCATACCATTAGTGCCCTCCATGTCCTGCTCTTGTATGAGCAGTTAACAGATGATGATCTCAGTGTCTTAGTTTCTTTTTCGTTTCTTTTCTTTTTCTTTTTTTTTTTTTTTGGTCTAGGGTCTCACTCTGTCACCCAGGCTGGAGTGTAGTGACACCATCTTGGTTCACTGCAAACTCCACCTCCCAGGGTCAAGTGATCCTCCCACCTCAGCCTCCCAAGTAGCTGGGACTACAGGTGTGTGCCACCGTGCCTGGCTGATTTTTTTGTATTTTTGGTAGAGATGAGGTTTTGCCATGTTACCGAGGCTGATCTTGAACTCCTGAGCTCAGATGATCCACTCGCCTTGGCCTCCCAAAGTGCTGGGATTACAGGTGTGAGCCACTGCACCCAGCCTGTGTGTCTTAGTTTCTAAATCAAAGACCAGTTGTCTATTGCATGTCAGTAAACCTTGTGACTTCTCTGGAGTAGTGAACACTTATTTGCATTTGCTTTTCAACATTAATATTGCAAATTTTGGTCATTATAAATGTGAGTGGTGATTTAATGCCCTATAGCAGTAAATCTTAAATATTTCAAATTGTATTTTTAAGAAGAGGGTTTATATTCAGCACTACTCTTGAACAGCAAAGTTTTTAATCTAAAATATGGCATAAAAATTTATTCTCTTAGTTATGAGATTGCAATAGGGCAGAAACTGTTTTATTCTGATAAGTGTATACAATTTCTTTTTAATCTAGTAAGTGCTTTCATTTATCGTTTTTAATTAAATGAATTAATTTTCAGTTAAATTAGTCACTGGATATTTTCTGGCCAAATAAGTCTCTTAATGACACTGTCAGGATTTTATGGAAATTGAGACATAGTAGGATCTTTGATCAGAGTGTTTATCTTTTTGCTCCATAGATAATGAAGTGCATTTTCTATAACAGCTGGTTTACATAGTTATATGATAGATATATTCCAGAGTTTGAGATTAAGAAGTTTTTACTTCTGTTTTATTTTAGCACTTAGATGTTTTTCTAAATTTGTCTTTCTGAGTTTTCTCTCTAGATAGGTCTGGCAGGGATTTTTGAATTGTCATGTAATCCAAATATAGTGCCTAAGGCTTCACAGCTACATGAAATATCTATTTTTAAAGACTTTCATCAAGGAGATTCCACATTTTCCCTGGAGAATTTTTTTCACTGTAATCCTTTCTCTTAAGAAATTCATCTCTATATGTGAACTAAGTCCCTCTGGTTTAAGACTATTTCTTCTAGTCTGGCTTCATCAGAGAGAGATAAATAAAGATTAGATTGTTACCATTTTAAAACTGGTAAAACTATGATATTAATAATTTTTTATCTTCCCCTCAAATTAAATATTAACATTAAATTTATGCGAGAAGTACTCATCTCAAAAAAAGGGAAATTCAATGTAATTTCTACCAAAGACGGAATAGTTTCTAGGTAATCAGTAGTGGCTTCTGTTTGTAAAGAGCTAGTCTGGCAATAAGGAAATGTCCTCTTACAGATCGGTTAGTTTTGTCTATCATAAGTCTCTGTTGTCAGAGACTTATGCTACAGGTGGAGTGGGTTCTAGCTGGCCACCTAGATGGTACATTATTGGGAAGTTTTTGGTTGCAAGTAACAGAAAACTCAAGTAGAAGCAGATTAAGCACTGGAGACAGTTATTATTTCACATAACAAAAAGGCCCAAAAATTTGATCTAGCAGCTCAGTGACTTCAAGGCTCTAGTTCAGTGTCTCAGAAATTCTCTTCAGTTTTCCCTCATGGTTGCAAGATGTGATACTCTGAACTGCTGCAGTCGTCTTTGTATAACTACATCCAGAGACAAGAGCAGGAAATTATACCTGTCTCGTTCTTCTTTAAGCTTCAGGAAACCTCTCTAGAAAGTACTCTTCATATCTTATAGGCCATAGTTGTATCACATGTTCATGCCTAAACCAATGACTTGGTCATGGGAATGTGATCAGCGTGATTAGTCTTGACCCATCATAACTCATTCTGGATCTGATGGGGAGCCCAGCCTCTGGAGGACATGACAACTTAGAAAGGTGAACAAAACTAGAATTGTATTAGCTAGGAAGAAGGAGAAGTGGAAATGGTTGTTGGGTGAGCCGCACCGGTGGGAAGGGGGTTTAGAGAATGTTGCTTGTTCTGCACGTTAGCAACCTCATTGGAGAATGTTGCTGTAAAGTGTATAACACTGATGTGGGGGAAAATAAACTTTAGAGGACTTCAGAAAAGAGTAAGCCTTCTTATTTTTGGATTGCCTTAGGGATGGTTTTATTTTGGAGCTGAGACCTAAATTTGGTATTTTAGGGTCCCATCAAGTCTTAAAAAACTACTAGTAGGTATTAGGTTGGTGCAAAAGTAATTGCACTTTTTGCCATTAGTTTTCTAACTCAGGTTTTTTCTCTGCTGTGTGAACTAGTGATCAGGAGGGGTCTGAGTGTTTGGCGAACGACAAGGTGGGTTTTTTATTTTTTCTAATATATAACTGTGTATTCACTATAGTTAGTGCTGCTGATGAATGTGGAAATATTATAGTAGTTCTTCTGTTGGCTATCCATTTTTACTTTACTATCTCCTGTTTTAGACAATGAATTTGTTGGTCAAATTCAGTAGGATTTTTGTTCTTTAATTATTAGATATTGTATTATTTTGTTTTAAAATATTCGAGTCTACTCCAGGCCAAAGAGGGGGTTCCTGGGAGGGTAGGACTTTTTGTACCCATTTCGGAGGGGACAACCTTACAGTGGTCTAGGCTACAGTGAGAGAAGAGTGTAAAAGACTTTTCGGTAGGCCAAATGAGTGCAGTTGGAGTAAATTCTGTGTATGAGGATGAAGTACTCATCCTTCTGCGGCTACTATAAACTGATTACAATGAGGCCATCTTTTCATTATGTTTTCTGGTGTGATTATTGTCAATTTATAAAAATGCTTACTGACTCAACTTCCTATTTAGCTTTAGTAGCATTTCTGGTGATTCATTCTCTCTCTACTTTCTTTTCTTTTCTTTCTTTTTTCTTTTTTTAAAGATACACCATCATATTGACTACAGATGATATAATTTTGTCTCCTACTTTCTAGATAGTTATACTTTTTTGTTTTTGTTTTCTCTCTCATTTCATTAACCAGAACTCAAAGAACAATGTTTTTTGATACTGATGATAGTGGATGTTATCATGTTCCTGTGTTTGAGATTATTTAAAAAGTTTGAGATAAAGGGAATGTAAAAATGCCTTCAGTTTATGGATAATGGGGTAAATTTTCTTTACTGATGTAATGAAAGATGAAAACCAGTAGAAAGTAAGGGCCAAAGAAGAAAGGATTTTTAAAGTATAATAATATAGAGAATTAATAATCACGGAGTGGACTAGAACTTATGTAGATGTAATGGTAAAAACCAGCATGCATTGATTACATAACGGGAAGAACAGATACTGTAGTTTTTTCTTTGGAGAAAAGTATCATCATTAGATACATCTGAAGGAAATGACCTAGAAAGCGTTAGTCTAAACAATAGGCAGAATATCTGACTGCACAGAATAACGATTCTGCAGGTTGAAACACCTAATGAGATATGCTTAGGAATCCTGCCCTCTGGTTTCAGAAAAGTGGGAGCTCTGGAGCCATCTTGCCCTAGCACTTCTGCTGATTTTGGTGAAGGTCATCCTTATTTTTTCTAGGATTTCCTGTGCATAAGATCCTTGCCCTACTTTCTATTACCTGTCCTGTAAAGAAAACAGTGGCTGCTTGCAGAGGAGTCTCATACTGAGTGAGTTAGGTCCTGAGTTGGTATAAAAGACAAAGTCATGTCTAGTCAAAATCTCTCTTGAAAGATCCCTCAAATTGCCCATAAAGAACAGTGTACACGATTTTGCACATCTTACTGTGTAGAGTAATATGTGATTATAAATGTGTAATACCCAAAGTTAAAATTTATTCCGAAGAATAAAGTATATGCATGTAAAATATATTTTATAGTGTTTTAAATGATATAGAAGAGTATTTTGCATTTGTATAAATTGTGAATAGTACCATTTCACTACACCTTGTATAAAATAATAGAATAAGTAATTACATAATACTTTGAGATTTTCAGGCAACTTTCAGGAACTCTTTTCTTTTCTTTTTTTTGAGACAGGTCTCACTCTATCACCCAGGCTGGAGTGCAGTAGCGAGATCTCGGCTCACTGCAATCTCTGCCTCCCAGACTCAGGTGATCCTCCCATCACAGTCTCCTGACACACAACTACACCTGACTTATTTATTTATTTATTTATTTATTTATTTATTTATTTATTTATTTTGTAGAAATGGGGTTTCACCATGTTGCCCAGGCTGGTCTTGAACTCCTGAGCTCAAGTAGTCTGCCCTCCTTGGCCTCTCAAAGTATGGGGGATTATGGTCACGAGCCACCAAGCCCGGATTTTTTTTTTTTTTTTCAAAGAACAGCATATTAAATATTTCTGTGTGTGATCAGTTGGAGGAAATTTAGCCTCTTAAAGTTTTAAAGATACAAAGCAGAATAAACATGTGACTTTTGAGTTGGGAGTAAGATTAATTCATTCTGATTATATTTTGATAGTCAGTTTTAGGAAGATAATTGTAATGCCATATTGAATGCTTTATTTTTAATCTAAGTGCCAGCCATAGCTTTGACACCAGATGGGAATATAGAGATGGGCACTCAGCCTGGTAATTTATATTCTAAATACATGGAGAAAGTTTATATCTGCCCTTTTTTTTTTTTCTTCTCCATGGCTTGAAACCTTGGAGGATTTTATTCTCTAATGATTTGAGAAGAGAGACCAATCCCCAGTTGGGGATTCTGACCTTTTCCCTACTTTTCTGGAACTCTTCTGAGCATCTGATATGGTACCTTCAGGCCTGACCTGTTTTTGTAAATGCCTGGGCCAGGATTTGTCTAAGAGTGAGACTCACAAAGCAGCAAATAATTTTTGGAAAGGAAGCTCATATTTTTAACATGTAGGGAGACCTGAGTGTCTGCTGCTGAAGAAGTCATGGGGTAAAGAACTGGGATCTCGACAGTGGTCAGAGAAGCTCTCTATACCTTCATACTAGGGCCACAGGGCCTGCTCTGATTCATGGAGCTACACAGAGACAGAAATTGTTTATCCCCAAAGGATTATGTAATGCAAACAGATTTAGACATGAAACAGTACAGGCAGGCTCATACTTGGGAAACGTTTCTTAAAAGGGAATTCTGTGGAGAAAAAGACAGCTAGTTTTTACTTTCCTCTCAAAAATAGGATGACAACGGGAGTGCTTGGCTGATGTTCCTCCTTTACCGAAAAGAGGTCCTCACTCCTTAGCCTCCATGGTGGCTTTATGATATAGGGATAAGGTCATCTAATACATAGTTCATATTCAAATTTTGCCAATTTATCTGGCTATTCTTTTAAAAATATCTTTACTGAAGTATGATACATACAATAAACTGTACATGCTTAATATATGCAATTTGATCAGTTTTGTATATACCCATGAAACCATTGTTACAATTAAGATAGTGAACATATCCATCACCCTCAAAAGTTTTTTCATGCTCCTTGGTAATTCCTATCTTTTTTCATTCTCCTACCCTTCTCCTTCATCTCTAGGCAACCATTAATCTACTTTCTGTCACTATAGTTTGCATTTTGTAAAACTTTATATAAATAGAAATATGCAGTATGTAGTCTTTTTTTCTGGCCTTTTTTTTCTCAGCACAATTATTTGGAGATTCATCCATGTTGTTCCACTTATCAATATTTCATTCATTTTTATTACTGAATAGTATCCCATTGTATGGATATATATCAAAATTTGTTTGTTCATTCACTTACTGGACATTTGAGTTGTTTCAGTTTTTAGCTATGAACCTTCATGTACAAGCCTTTGTATGGACATATGCTTTCATTTCTCTTGGGTAAATACCGAGCAGAAGAATGGCTGGATTATGTGGTAGGTGTATGTTAACTTCTTAAGAAACTGCTCAACTGTTTTCCAAAATGGTTTTCCAGATGTTCCACATCCTCACTAATCTTTTTAATTTTAGCCATCGTAGAAGGTGTGAAGCAGTATTTCAATGTGGTTTTAGTTTGCATTTTCCTCATAACTAATGATGTTGAGCATATTTTCATGTATATTTTGGAAGATGTCCCTCTTTTGAAGAGATAGAGAGGAACAGTTATCAAATTGTGATTATCTTGTAAAATCTGACTTTTGTCCTTGCCCCTATAATATGAGTGAAAAGAGAGAAAAAAAGGCAAAAGGGAAACGAGTGATTGGCCTGAGTCTCTCTTACTGCGAGGAAAGAGGCTGAGAAGTACAGCCTAGAAATAAGTGTGGAGAGACGTTGTGTGGGGTAACCAGGAAATCAGATGGAAAAAAGGAGGGCAGAAAAGAAAGATTAGGGCCTGTGCCACTGCCGTCAGTGTGTATTTTCAGATTCTCCTGATTTCTTAAAGCCTTGTTTTCTTACATTCCAGGTTAAAAATCTGAAAGAGACTTCTCTTAGAAAAGTGCCGAGGGAAGCATGGACTATTTACACGGCGTCTGCTTTCTTCCTACTTACCTCATTTCCTTTTTCCATCTGATACTTTCTCGGACTTGAGTTTTTGGAGATTCTCTAGGAGACTCATACTTGTCATATGTGAGCCTGTTTTCAGCTCTCATCTTTGATTTTTTGTTGGATCTTACTTTCTTGACCACCTCTCTTCCAGAGACTCACCTCCTTGGTTTTAATGACACCACCTGTGTTTCTCTGCTCCTTCTTTGACTTCTAGGAGGGCTTCACTTCCTTCATGAGCCTGGGTTTCAAGGAGGACTGTGCTCAGTGTGTTGGTCTCATTTTGTTTCTTTGCATCAGAATCTTTGCAACTTCTATGGATTCAGCCATCCTTTCTGAGCACAGGACTCCCCTTCCTATCAATAGCCCACATCTTTACATGCTGACTTTACCATTTTGTTTCTGGATGTCACATTGATAACAACCTGCCTGAAACCAAATTTGCCTCTTTTGTTCCTAGATTAATTTCCTCTCCAGAGTTGTCTTTTCTTCTCATGGTAGTGCCTTCATTCTCTCAGTCCGCCACTCCTGAAGCTGCTATGTCATCTTTTCCTTCTTCCTTCTTCATGCAAGTCTGTGAGCATTTCTATGCCTGTCATTCCTGTCTCCATCTTTATGGAGACATGCCATAAAGATGGTACTGCCACCATGCTAATTCAGGCTTTCAACACTTTACGCTAGGATTGTGACAGTGGCCTCCTCACTTGGCATCTCTCTTCTTCAATCCACTCAGTGATGTCTCTGATAGATCAATCTTCTATTAATAAACCAATTGGATTATATATTGTTTCTTTTTTTTAAAAAAAAAACCTCTGATTTCCAGCAACCATGATTTATTTCTCTGAAATTTTGGATTCTCATAATAGTATCCCTGGCTCCTTTATCTTATTCAATCTTACCTTCTGTTGTTTGCCTATGCAAAAGTCTGCACTACAACAAAAATAGTCTCTATTGTTCACTGAATACCTGATGGATACACATGCCCGCTGCCGCTTTGTTAACACATAGCCATGGGGAAGAGGATGTCTTGTCCTTATTTCAAGGCTCCCCTCAATTTCCTGCTCTTCCATAAAATCTTGCTTGGTCATGTCAGCTCTCTCCTTTGAATTTATGGTCTGTTATAGGCAATCAAACATTTTATGTTGTTGTTTGTTTTTAATGTACTTTTCCTCTCCACCCAGAGTTTACCTTTCTTGAGTTTCACATGTCTATTGTGTTCCAGTGATAATGATACCTTGCAATAATTCTAAAAATAATGATGTCTAACAAATGAAAAGGGAATACCAAGCTGTCTGATTGCATTTGCTGTCACTTATATCTGTGGGAAATCAAAGGGCTTTACTCATTCTGACTGTTAAGTGTCTATAACATGCCAGGTACTTGTAGTGGTACCTCACAAAATCCTCATGGCGTTTGAGGCAGCGGTTGTTATCCCCATTTTACAGTTGCGGAAACTGAAGCTCAGACTACTGTGTGCCCAGGGTTATACAACGGCTAAATGGAAGAGCTGAGATTACAGTATTTCCCATGTCTGTCTGATTCCAAAAGCTATCCTGTTCTGGTCCCATGCTCTCCTTTGCTGTGTGCCAATAGGCCTGGTTTGTTAAGGCATTCATATAGGGGTTACACCATTAGCACTCAGTTTCTAGCATTGTAGATGATCTGTGGGAAATATTTCAAGGTTATGGGAATGGAATTAAGTTGAGGAGATAATTTATTTATACCGTTCACTCATATGTATTCTCTTTGTTTTTCTTATTACCCCTCACAGCTCCTGCAATGTATGGTCTATCCAAAAGCCCTTTAAATAATGACCAGGAAAAATATAGATTAAATATGCATATAGGATTCTGAAGGTCATCCTAGGCAAGTGGTTTTCATCATTTTGACAGGTAACTCTATTTCTGGTGTGAGGCAAGAGGTTTGAGAATTGGGGGCTGGCTCCTCAGAGGAAGCTAGGCAATACTCTCAGATTTAACTCAGCCTGCCATTGAAAAGGTGATTCAATTATTTGGTTGGGAGTGTTATAGATTACAGTACATTACACACGCCTCAATTTTCAAACATAAGTGCAAGAACACATCCTCAAAAGTTCAGTCTATAGTTTCTCTTCCCCAAAGGATCATGCAAAATAAAATTAAACATAGTGTTTAGTGAATACCAAAAAGTGGGGAAATGTAAATGAACCATATCAGCTTCCTAGGGGGCAGAAACAGTGATTTATAGACTTGAGATTTAGAACTCAAACATTCTTGGTTTGTACTCAAGGAAGACCATCATTAGGCAAGTTGCATGGCAGAACAGAAAAGAGCTTACTAATAGTGTGGGAATACCTTAGAAAGAAATAAAAATTATCACCTTTATCTGATTTTACCTAATTTCATCTCTCTCTCGCTTTATATATGTGTATATATTTGTTTCTTCTACATTAACTATTAAGTTAAAGGAATTACAGTTTAGAAAATGTTGATTATGAGGAAATAGTAGAATTCTCATGTACCAAATGGACATTTTCTACTTTAGGGAGCTTTATGCATCATATTGAAAATGAGAGTAACTCAGTTCTTAACACCTAACACTAGCAGCTACCTCTTAGCTCTTCCAACCATGGGAAACAGAAGTTGCTTTGTGTATGTGTGTGTGTATGTGTGTTTACTCATGCAGTTATTACTAATCACCATACTAGAAAAAGATGGTCTCATAGGATGAAAATATGATGTTCCCTTAAGGATTAGATTAAACTTCCCTTGGCAGTGTTGAATCTAAACTGAAAAACATTTTTGCCTTCCTTAAATTGAGGAAGAGTTATGGCTGTGAATATTTAGACTTTTATCATGCCTATGATTTTATGGTTTACTTACTGTATGTCCACTTTCAGAGATACTGTACTACCTTGGTGGCTTTTTTTTTTTTTTTTTTTTTTCTGAGATGGAGTCTCACTCTGTCACCCAGGCTATAGTGCAGTGGCATGATCTCAGCTCACTGCAACCTCTACCTCTGTGTTCAAACGATTCTCCTGCGTCAGCCTCCTGAGTAACTGGGACTATAGACGCATGCCACCATGCTCAGATAATTTTTGTATTTTTAGTAGAGACAGGGTTTCACCATGTCAGTCAGGCTGGTCTTGAACTCCTGACCTCATGATCCACCCACCTTTGCCTCCCAAAGTGCTGATATTACAGGCGTGAGCCACCATGCCCAGCCCTTGGTGGCTTTTATAGAGTGGGTACCCTATAAATGTTTGTCAGATTAATCTCATCATGGAATCAGAGATTAATACTATGAAGGGTCTTTGTTAACCTTTCCATTTTTTCTAGTATGAAAGTTTAAGCTAAATAATTTCTGCTGGGCATGGTGGCTCATGCCTGTAACTGTAGCACTTTGGAAGGCCAAAGTGGGAAGATTGCTTGAAGCCAGGAGTTCAAGACCAGCCTGAGCATCAGAGTGAGACCTCATCCCTACAAAAAATTAAATATAGGCATGGTGGTGCACACCTGTAGTCCCAGCTACTTGTGAGGATGATGCTGAGGTTGCTTGAGCCCAGGAGTTCGATATTGCGTGAGCCATGATGACACCACTGCACTCCAGCCTGGGTGATAGAGCAAGACCTTATCTATGTAAAAAAATTAAATACATAATTTTTGATATGTGCTCTTTTTTAATTGTGGTAAAAATCATGTAACAAAATTTATCATTATAACCATTTTTAAGTGTACAGTTCAGTAGTGTTATGTATGTTCACATTGTTATGCAATAGCTATCTAGAAGTTTTTTATCTTGGAGAACTGCAACTCTCTACCTGTTAAACAACTCCCCATTTTTTCCTACCTGTAGCCCACTGATAATCATTATTCTACTTTCTGATTCTGTGAATTTGACTACCACTGCATATAAGTGGAATCATTCAGTATCTGTCTTTTTTGTGACTGGATTATTTCACTTGGTATAATATTCTAAAGATTCATCTATCTTGTAACATGTGACAGGATTTCTTTCGTTTTTAAGGCCAAATAATATTCCATTGTGTGTATATATCACATTTTGTTTATCCATTCATTCATTGATTGATATTTGAGTTGCTTATGCTTCTTGGCTATTGTGAATAGTACTAGGAAAGTGGGTGTGCAAATATGTATTTGAGATACTACTTTCAATTCTTTTGGATATATTTATACCTAGAAGTAGGATTGCTGGATCATGTGGTAGTTCTATTTTTAATTTTGAGAAACTGCCATGCTGTTTTCCATAGTAGTTTTACCATTTTACACTCCTGCCAACAGTGCACAAAGGTTTCAGTTTCTCAACATCCTTGGCAATACTTGATATTTTATAATTTTCTGAGACCAGCCATTTTTAATGGCTGTGATAGCTCATTGTGGTTTTCATTTGCATTTTCTCTAATGATTTGTGCAGCTGAACATTTTTATCTGCTTGTTAACCATCATTTTATATGCTTATTGGCTTTCTGTATGTCATCTTTGGAGAAATATTATTTAAGTTTTTTGCCCATTTTAAA
Source organism: Chlorocebus sabaeus (assembly GCF_047675955.1). Lineage (NCBI taxonomy): Eukaryota > Metazoa > Chordata > Mammalia > Primates > Cercopithecidae > Chlorocebus > Chlorocebus sabaeus. The sequence goes on along the minus strand of NC_132918.1, from coordinate 30,150,290 downwards.
ATATTTTTTTTTCACTGTTGAGTGGTAGTTCTTTATATAGTCTGGATATTAATCTCTTATAAGATAGATTATTTGCTAATACTTTCTCGTATATTTCTAATATATTTTTGTAACTTTTTATATTGATATAATTTCAAACTTACAAGAAAGTTGCAAGACTAGTACAAGGAACTCCTGTGTACCCTTTGTTCAAAGTCCTCATTGTTTTTTTTAAGCAGCATCTGGGTACTTGACATTATGTTGAGCCAATCTAAACACACTGAATTACTTGCGACTGTGGAAGAGATAAAAATACAAATGTGGTCCCTGTCTGAATATGCAAAACAAATAGGAATGTTCATGAAGCAACAAGTACAGATGAGATTAAGATAGAATAACTTGAATTGTTAGAACTGGAGACCTGTCCCAGTGGTTCTCAACATGGGTTCATTTGCCCTCACAAGGGGATTTTTGATAATGCTTCAAGACATACGGGTTGTCACAGCTGTGGAGAGCATGGGGGAAAGTTGTCCTACTGGTGTCCAATGTGTAGAGGCCAGAAATGCTACTAAATATCCTACAGTACACAGGACAGCCCTATGCAACCCAGGAAAAGCAGTATTTCGCAGAAAACCTATGTTGAGAATTTTAAAGACTTTGAGCCCAGAAGCTCTCTCAAACTCATTCTAAGTGCTTGGTGAAAACTGTGGTTGGTAAAGAATATGGTACGAAAAAACTATTTCTTTTTTACCTTTTTATGCATAATCCACAATAAGAGGACTCAGTTGGTCTGTTTACTGTAGGTTTTCTACAGTAAACAGTCTAAAAATGCTTTGTTTTCCCTGGTTTTATTTTGTGTTATAGTCATTGATAGTTAATGTGTTCCTGTTATTACATATTCTTTTTTTTTTTTTTTTTGCTGCTTTCTGCTGTAAAAAAACCCCACAAAAACCTATGTAAACGCTGAAAAAAGCAAACGTCATTAGACAAAGATCTTGAAGCACAGAGAGAAAGAGGTGGTGTTGGGAGAATGTGACTTAAATGGCTTCCTTTCAATTCTCAGTTTACTGTTGAGAAGCTAGGTGTCAGTTCTGCTTTATCACTGACTCCAGAAGGCAGAGAAGGGGATAGAAATAGTATGGGCATTGAAATCCTGTAGATCTGGATTTGAATCAAGGCCCATCTGTTACTAGCTGTCTGAATTTGAGCAAGTGACTTCTACACTCTGAACTTAGTGTCTTCTTCTTTGCTAGGGGCATAATATCTGCTTCACTGAGTGGTGAGGGGCAGTGGAGTGCAGTGGTTAATGATGTGGACTCCCACACCTAATTGCCTGGCTTCTAACCTTCACTCTGCTACCTTTTTTTTTTTTTTTTGAGATAGGGTCTTGTTCTGTTGCCCAGGCTTGAGTGCAGTGGTGCGATCTTGACTCACTGCAACCTCCGCCTCCCGGGTTCAAGCGATTCTCCTGCCTCTGCCTCCCTAGTAGCTGTGATTACAGGTGCCTGTCATTATGCCCTGATAATTTTTGTATTTTTTTTTTTTTTAGTAGAGACGGAGTTTCACCATGTTGACCAGGTTGGTCTCGAACTCCTGACCTCAGGTGATCCGCCCGCCTGGGCCTCCCAAAGTGCTGGGATTACAGGCGTGATCCACTGCGCCCAGACTCTGTTACCTTTTAGTTACATGCCCTTTGGTAAATTTTTCAAGTTTTCTAGGCCTGAGTTTCTTCATCTGAAAAAATGAGAATGATATTTTTAGTATATACCTCCTAGAACTGTTAAGACATTAAATGAATTCATACATGTAAAGTACTTAACGTGGTGCTTGGCACATAGTAGGCACTCATAAATGTTAGGTTTTTTTTTTTTTTTTTTTTTTTTTTGATACTGGGTCTCATTCCTGCATTGCCCAGGCTGTGGTACAGAGGCATGATGACTGCCCACTGCAGCCTCAAACTCCTGGGCAAGTGATCCTCCCACCTCAGCCTCCTGAGTAGCTGGGACTACAAGCACATGCCACCATGCCTGGCTAAAGCTATTTTTAGGATTAATTTGAGACAAAGGATGTAAGGAGCCCCTCAGCATCTAGCAAATAGAAAGTGCTTGATAAATGATCTATAGGTATTTACATTTTAGTAGCAGATAATTTGTTATAATATAATGCCATTATAACAAAATTTCATCAGCCCCTGAAAAATTTGTGGGAACCGGTCTTAAGAAGTCTTTAGAATGCAAAAAGGAAAGTGATCATTCTTTCACTTCCTACTTGTACCTGGCAAAGACTCCATTGGATCCTTATTCAGAAATGTGCTTAAGGAATTACAGGCCCAGCCAGACTTCTGTGGAATTATAAAAGGCTACTAAACAGCTGCTTGAGGGCATGGAGTGGTGAGGAAGGGAAATAGCTATTACTCTAGTTCAGCTTTCATGACAGTACCCTTGTTGATGAGAAAGTGGAGCAGAAGTAAAGAATAGCATGGAGTTTGATTCCTTTTGAACTCTATTCATCCGCAGGATGTGGGTGTGTCAAGGCGGAAGAATGGGCCTTTCTTTCCTACTGGATAGCATAGGAGATTTAGACTCAATAGTTTATGGTGGGACCGACCATCAGGTTGTACCAGTTCCTGTCAGGCAGATGTTGGCTAGTAGACAGACATATTTTTAGGAAACACATTGTTCAGTTCTGTTTTGAAATATAAGGATATATTATTTTGTTTTAAGATAAAATGTATGTAAAAGGTTTAGTATAGTGCCTGGCATTGCGGTGCTTTAAGAGTTAGCTGTCATCATCATTGTTCTCTTTAACTTGATGTTTTGTTTTAGTGAAGAAACTAATGAAGTCTTTACTCTTCATTTAGCAACTCTGTTTCCCTTTTATTTATTTTTTACTTTCTATGGAAGTACACATATTTACAGGTATACATTGGTATTCTCTAACTTAATGAATTTTCACCAATAGAACATTACCAGTAGTATCCCAGAAGGCCACTCATGTTCTACTGTGGTCAGTATCCCTTCTTTTTTAGGAAAAGAATGGTTTTTCTTTTAGTGATAGAGCCACTCATGGCTTTTGGTAAACTCTTAATAGCTATGGGTGACAGATGTAGCTTAGGGATGACCTTATTATATGCTTTTATTTTCTTTGGCTTTAAAAGCATGTCTCCTGGAAAGGGATTTCAGTCCTGCAGATTGTTACATTTAGACATGGATAGACTGAGTGATCTTGTAGATCTTCCTCTCCAAATAGGTGAGGTGTTCTTTGCTTTTATTTGTATATACTATAGAAGTCCATGGAAACCAAAAAGTTGTCCACTGTATTAAAAGAAAAGGAAAATGGCCCAGCTGCACAGACCTCTTAGATGTCCCCTCTAAAAGCATTTCACATTCAAAAGAGCTCAGGGCACATGAAAGAAATCCTGTGGTGGAGGAAGGCTGCACAATGCTGGGTGCACTCATTTCCCACAATAGGATGAGATGATTAGGCTGAAGGACCGGCAACTTCTAGAAGTAATGGACTACAGTGTGTTTACCCTGCTTTTGTCTGCACATATTTAGAAAACCAGTGGTGTTTTTCCAGAAGGCAACTTCTCAGAGGAAGCCTAAAAATATGGGGGTTGAGCTTAGGCCCTTTATATATCTTCTTTTTGAAACCAAAGTGCAGAACATGTTCATTCTGAAACACCCTGGACATGAGCTGTACCTAGGTGTCTTGTTTAACTTCCTGTGCCCAGCAATGGCTCTGCTAAAATATTGTATATGTATTTAAGAATGTCATTACTCACTTGTGGCCAGTGTTTTGTTCCTTAAGATTTATTTACTTGGTTTTTTAAAAAATTGAGATATAATTTACATACATAAAATTCACCCCTTTAAAGTGTACGACTCGCTGGTTTTTAATATAGTCATAAGGCTGTATGGCCATCACCACTGTCTACTTCTAGAGCATTCTCTTCACTCCAAGAAGAAACCCTGTGTCTGTTAGCAGTCACTCTCCCTATTCTGTTTGTCTTGTTTTGCCAAATAAATGTTGTCATGATTGTCTCTATTACATAGAAACCTGTCTTCCGCTGAGTGTCATGACAGTTGTTTGACCTTTTGTGTATAGGTTTGTCACGTTCACCTTCTGTTCTGAGGTTGATGGGGAGTTGCAGTTTTCAGCACTACCACCAATACCATGTTGACTAAAATTGTTATAGGACATAAAATGACAGTGTGTTACTCACAGTCACTTATGAAAGTTTCAGTGCTTATGAACAACAGAAAACTGAGCATTGTGCAGATTTCTGACTATGTGACAAAGTTGGCCTGTGCTTTAAATGTTTAATGAATAGAGAAGTAAATTCTTCTGGGCTATGTGGAAAGGTTTAGATTTATTTGTTTCTTACACTAATTAGTTTTTTTGAAAAAAAATGCATAAAATGTGTTCATACTTAAACTTAACTTATTTCTGAAGGACTGGAATTGGTTGTTCCTAAACTAACATGATTGACTTTCTTAAAAAACCTCATTTATAATTTAAAACTATTTTGAATCTTTGTTTTTATTATTGCAAAGTGATATATGCTAGCTGAAAAAATTTTTTGAATGCATAGAGCTTAGAAATGTTGTCAAGTAAAAAAAAAAAGAGTTCTTTGTCGTCCTTTAACTTTATAGAGTTTATGTTTCAGATTTTTAAAAAATGCCTAACTCTATAACCTACTACTTAATTCTTTACTCAGTTTTTAAATACTTCAGAAATGCTTGTTTATTGAATTGTGTTGTTCTTTATTTTAAGACTGTTTGAAGTTGATGAAAAGCTTTAAAATTTTTGCCTTTCAAGGTGGTGATTGCTAAGAAAAACTCCCAGTGATCTTTCTTAAAAATTACTTCACCCTCTTCATGGGCCAGTGGAACTTCTGAGCGACTATAGAAATGTCCATACTTCAAGACCTGGATCTGTTTATCATCAAAGAAGGCCACAATCCTTAAAAAGACTTCCTCCCTTGAGTAGCTTTTATAGAAAGGCTTCAGGACCTAGTGGCTTCCAAAGTCACATCTGCAACTTTTCAGGCAATGTTGTTTCATCATGATGATGCTGCCTCCTGCAGTTATACTAGCACATTAAAAAAAATGATTCTCAGGAAAAGAATGACATTTATCATGTCCTATCGATAGAAATTAAATATTGGAGGTATCAAAATTCTGTGGTTGAAAGAAAAAAAATTCTAGGTTGACTTAATTCACTAGCAAAAATAAGTAGTTACCATGTTCCCCGTCTGGGTGTTAAATGCCTCTCTGTTTCTCTATTGAATCTCAGCTTTCTGCATTGTGTCCTGAGTTTCCCAAAGGCTCGTTGTCATTATGTAGGGATGCCTGACTTAGAACTATATTCTAAGGAATCAGGTATTGAACTAAAGAAATATCTGATAGTTAGAAGAGGTGACTCTAGTAGTAAGATTTTTGAAGATACCAAAAAAGTGATTTTGAAGAGAATCCTATATTCATTTTAGGTTACAAGTATCTAAAAAGAATATAATGTATGTGAATTGTTACTTAAACATGTTGGATTTCACTATTGACTGAACCTAATAATGGCTTTAACATCTTTGAAAGTTCTATGATGTTTTCATTCTTCTAGGTTAACTTGTATCTATTTAATAATTTTAATATACTTCATAATGCTATACTTGCTTTTAAAAAAAGCATACCTATCTGTATTCACAGATATATACAGATACCTATATGTGTATATATTTTCACTGCATTTTTAAAATAGTTTAATACTGTTCTAATCTACCATACTGTTTCATTCACATATAGTATCATTTACTAGAGTTATGTGGTTTTTGGAATGTGACTTGATATTGGTAGTGGACTGGAAAAGTTGTAAAGAGACAAGCAAATCATCTTCTACCATATGAATAGTTAATCAGGAATAAGAGTATCTTGCAGAAAACTAGAGCTTTAATGGATATTAGATAGCACTCACTGTTGAAAGAGAAAATGGAAAGAAAAAAAGCCACACAGTGTAAAATGAGGTCAGGTTACCCGTACTCTGTTTTTGCAGTAAAACAGAGAAAAATTTATAGGCTTGAAAGTTTACCTTGTGAGTTCAACAATCGGAGAAAAGGCTGGACTTAATACTTATTAAATGTCTTTTTAAAAAATGGTTTTGTTTTTCTTTTCCTGCATGCTCTCTCACTCAAAGACGAACCCATTTCCTATGTAATCACTCTGTCAAACATTAATTTATCTCAACATTCCTTGTTATGCTCCATAAGCACTGAATTTTGTATAAATCAATGGTCAGTTGGTTAGTTGAAAGGAAAGTAGTTTTATCTGTCCCAGATAAACCTTACTTAAGGGAAGGTTGAAGGAGGGGAGGTTGAAGAAAAAGTGTACTGATCAACAAGCTAGGAGTGGAAAGACAAAAGTGGTGATTGTTAGGGAAAGAGTATGTCAGGAAACTACTCTGACCAGTCTGTCTGCCTCTGTAGTTGTCCTGAGGGTGGCTGGAAAGTTTCTAAACCTTTGGCACACCCAGTAAATTGTTGCTCATATTTGAAGACTAGCGTTGGGAAGTATGTTTAGTTTTATCCAGTCCATTTTTTTCTTTATCTCCTTCAACAAGGATTTATACAGTGTTTGCTTACCCTGCTAGCCACTGTGCTAGGTGTTAAACACCTGTGGTTAGACTGTTAGAATTGTGCTTCACAGTCGAAGTATCCACATTTTTATAGAAAAGAATTTTAAAGTTCATTTCTTAGAACATTTTGAGTTTTCTATACATTTTTAAGTGTTGTATAAGAAATAATAAATTATTTTATTGTGTTAAAAAGAAAATAGTTTATTATTGAAAAAGAAAAATTGATCTTTAGTGCCATAAATCTGAAAGCAAAATGAAGGGTGTATTACTTTTTATAACTTAAAATGCTCAAACTAAACATTTCAAACAGCATAAAAAATACTCAATAAAAAACTTAAATTATCTTCTACTCTGGATCTCTAAAACACCTCCCCAGAAGTAACTGTCATTACCCATTTTCTGTTGCATCTTTTGAGCAATATTTTAAGCATCTGCAAATATATCTGTGTGATTCTAGCTTCCTTTTCATATAAATAAAAGCATGTTATTAAACTCTTCTGCACCGTGGACTTTTTCACTTAATGCATTTAAGAGATGAACTTAGACACATCTGCATTCCTTTTACGGGTTGCTCAGTATTCCATTGTATGAGTGAACCATTCATTATGTAACCATCCCTTGCTGATGTACATGTAAGTTTTCCCTTCGTTTTTGTTTGTTCCCTTCATTTTGTTCTTACAAGACAGTGGTGCACTGAACCTTTTTTTTTTTTTTTTTTTTTAACATATGTCTTTCCCACATCTATATATTTTTAGAAGTAAAATTGCTGGGTGAAAGAGCAAGTATAGTTCTAATTTTAATAGATATTGCCAAACTCCATTTGATAGATATTGCCAAATGGAGTTTGGCAAAAATCTAAAGGCGGTTGACCAATTTATACTTCCATTAGTGCTATGTGAGAGCTCTTAAATCCCACTTTCACTCCAGAGCACTGTATCTTTAAACTTTTTGATTTTTGCGAGTTGGATAAAGATGGAATATCATTTTACTCTGTCACTCTCTCTCTCTATATGTGTATATATATATTTATTATTATTATTATTAGTTTAAAGACAGAATCTCACTCTGTTGCCCAGACTGGAGTGCAGTAACACAATATTGGCTCACTGCAACCTCTGCCTCTCGAGTTCAAGTGATTCTTGTGCCTCAGCCTCCCAAGTAGCTGGGATTACTGGTGTGAGCTATGATGTCCAGTTACTTTCTGTATTTTTAGTAGAGACAGGGTTTTACCATGTTGGCCAGGCTGGTCTTGAACTCCTGACCTCAGGTTGTCCACCTGTCTCTGCCTCCCAAAGTGCTGGGATTATAGGCATGAGCCACTGCGCCTGGCCTAATTTTGTTTTTTAATTATGAGTAAAGTTGAACATCTTCTTATGGATTAAAAGCCGTTTTTCCTTCCAACTTTTAGGTTCAGGGGGTACCTGTATAGGTTTGTTACATGGGTAAATTGCATGTCATAGGGGTTTGGTGTACAGATTATTCTATCACCCAGGTAATGAGCATAGTACCTAATAGGTAGTTGTTGAAATCCTCACCCTCGTCCTACCCTCCATCCTCAAGTAGACCCTGGTGTTTATTGTTACCTTCTTAGAGTCCATGTGTACTCAATGTTTAGCTCCCATTTATAAGTAAGAACATGCAGTATTTGGTTTTCTGTTTCTCTGTTAATTTGGTTAGGATAATGGCCTCTAGCTGGATTCATGTTGCTGCAAAGGACATGATTTTGTTGTGTGTGTTTTTTTTTTTTTTGGATGACTATATAGTAGTCCATGGTTTATAGGTACCGCATTTTCTTTATCCCGTCCACCACTGAGGGGCATCTAAGTTGATTCCATGTCTTTGCTATTGTGAATAGTGCTGCAGTCGACACACACATACATTCTACATTGTTTATGGTAGAACAATTTATATTCCTTTGGGTATATACCAAGTAATGGGATTACTGGGTCGAATGGGAGTACTATGTTAAGCTCTTTGAGAAATCTCCAAACTACTTTCCACAGTGGCTGAACTAATTTACATTTCCACCAGCAGTATATAAGAGTTCTCTTTTCTTCACAGCCTCACCAGCATCTGTTAATTTTTGACTTTTTAATAATCACCATTCTGACTGGTGTGAGATGGTATCTCATTGTGGTTTTGATTTGTATTTCTTTAATGAATAGTGATGTTGAGCACTTTTTGTATGTTTTTCGGCTACATGTATGTGTTTTTTTGAAGTGTCTATTCATGTTCTTTGCCCATTTTTTTAATGGAGTTGTTTTTTGCCTAATTCATTTAAGTTCCTCATAGATTCTGGATATCAGACCTTTGTTGGATGTGTAGTTTGCAAATATTTTCTCCCATACCATAGGTTGTCTGTTTACTCTGTTGATAGTTTCTTTTGCTGTGCAGAAGCTCTTTAGTTTAATTAGGTCCCATTTGTCAATTTTTGTTTTGTTGCAATTGCTTTTGGAGTCTTTATCATGAAATCTTTGCCAGGACCTATGTCCAGAATGGTATTTCCTAGGTTTTCTTCAAGGGATTTTATAGTTTTAGGTTTTACATTTAAGTCCTTAATCTATCTTGAGTTGATTTTTGTATATGGTGAAAGGAAGAAGTCCAGTTTCAATCTTCTGCATAGAGCTAGGCAGTTATCTCAGCACTATTTATTGAATAGGGAGTCCTTTACTCATTGCTTGTGATTGTTGATGTTGTAAAAGATCAGATGGTTGTAGGGGTGTGACTTTATTTCTGGGTTCTCTATTCTGTTCCGCTGGTCTATGTGTCTGTTTTTGAACTAGTACCATGCTGTTTTGGTTACTGTAGCCTTATAGAATAGTTTGAAGTCCAGTAGTGTGATGCCTCTGGTTTTGTTCTTTTTGCTGAGGATTGTTTTGGATATTGTGGGCTCTTCATTTTGGTTCCATACAATTTCAAAATAGTTTTTTCTATGTCTGTGAAAAACAATAATAGTTTTTTCTATTAATGGGAATAGCATTGAATCTGTAAATTGCTTTGGGCAGTATCGCCATTTTAATGATATTGGTTCTTTCTCTCCATGAGCATGGAATGTTTTTCCATTTGCTTGTGTCATCTCTGATTTCTTTCATCAGTGTTTTGTAATCCTCGTTGTAGAGATCTTTCACCTCCATGGTTAGATGTATTTCTAGGTATTTTATTCCTTTGGTAAAACCACTTGTTAGTATTTTCATTTTGTGAACTTTTAGTTTATGTCTTTTGCCCATTTTCCTATTGCATTGTTCTTTTTCTGATGAAATGTAGGAGTTCTTTCTATAGAAAGAACATTTGCCCTTTATTATATGTGCTACAAATATATTTTGTAGTTTGTTATTTGTATTTTGATTTATGGAATTTTTTTGTAGATTAAAACAAATCTTATGTCATCATGTTTAGTTATTTTATTATTTTGGGATTTTGAATTTTACTTAGAAGTAACTTTCACATTTAGAAGTGATAATGTTTATCTATTGTTTTTGTCTAGTATTTTAATGAATTCATTATTTTTATCTTTGATCAATTAGAAATGAGAAGTGAGTTATATAGAAATTTAGTTTTATTTTTCTAGCTTGCTAGAATAATCCATCTTTTCTCTGCTTTTTTGAAATGCAGTTTTATGTGTACTAAATTTTTACATATAGGGTCTATTTCTGGACTTTTTTCTGTTTTATTACTTTTCATGAAGCCAGTGTAAACAACCTGTTTTAATTACCATAGCTTTGTAATATTTTAACATTTAGAATGTTCTCGGCTATTTTAATATACTTTATTTTTGTAAGTGACTTTTAGAATCAACTTATCTGGTTGTAAACAATAACAGCAGCAAGATTCTGTTGGTATTATTGAGATTACATTACCTTTATCATTTAATTTAGATAAATTGATAATTTTACAATACCCAGGAATAGGATACTTCTTTAATTTATTAAAGATTTCTATTATGGATTTATTAAATTGTTAAAGTTCTTCATATAAATATTTTACGTTTGTTACTAGACTTATTGAGACATTTTTATTTTGGTTATGGTCTTAGAAATGGATCTTTTATGGCATAATGTTTTCTAATTGGTTGTTTTTACATACAAGAAAGTCACTATACAGAATTCTCTTATGGTTTATAATTATTCTTCCAATGATCCTTCCAATGATCCTTATAGATTTTCTTGTTATCTAATTATATTGTAAATGCTGATAATTTTGCCTCTCCCTTTTCTATTTGTATCTCTCTTCTTTCTTCTAATTTTATTGACATATGCTTTTTGAATAATGTAAAATAATAGTGGTGATAAATGTGCATCTTTATTTTGTTCCCAAGCTTAGTGGTTCTGTTTCTAGAATTTCATCTTTAATCATGATGTGGGTTTTGGACCCATGATATGTATATAATTATACATATGTTAATTATGTTAAGGAACTACATACACTTTTTTGTTTTATTAAGAATTTTTCAAAATTTGTAGTTTATATTGAAGTTTATCAAATATGTTTTCAAATTTATACTATGATCATAGTTTTTTCCTCCTTGGACCTTCTAATGGGATAAATTACATTGGTAGATCTTCTGATACCGAACCATCTTTGTTCTACTAGTATGAATCTCACATGATCATGTGTGTATACTCTTCCCTTGGTATCTGCAGGAGATTGCTTCTGGGACACCCTTCCCCACTGTGGATACCAAAATACATGGATGCTCAATTTCCTAATATAAAATGGCATAGTACTTGCATATAACCTACATATATTCTCTTGTATACTTTAAATCATCTCTAAATTGCTTATAATACCTAATACAGCGTAAGTTGTGTGTAATAGTTGTTATACTGTATTCTTTAGTGAATAATGACAAGAAAAACAGTTTTTTACAAAGTTTGGTACATAAAACCATCCATTTTTTTCCCCCAAATATTTTTGATCCATGGTTTGTTGAGTCAAAGGATGCAGAACACACAGATACAGAGGACTGTGAGGTAGGGCTTTGACATCTTTCTTAGTTACATGAGCTGTTATTAACTAATTTGATGATATTATACTGATAAATGACTTGTTTATTTGACATTAATTTTGTTTGTGAGTTCAGATGATCATTTTTAACATTTAAATGTTTACTAATATTCTTGTTCCTCCATAGCACCTTAGAAATTAAGCATGCTTCTTTAACTGTAATGTATAAAAGTATTTTATCAGGGTAAAAATGCAGTGCAGTTTTTGCAAATATGTTGTACGTAAATATATAACAAGACAAAATAAGTTGGGGAAGGCAAACTGGCCTGGCAGAGAAGGAGCAAATTCAGGGAAATGAACACCTTTTTTTTGTGGGGGCTCTACTAGTAGAGAGGGTCATATTTGGGAACACTGATTTTGGAAAGCAGAGGGACAGGAGGGAGAGCCTGTGATACAGTGGAGATACTCTGAGGATGGGATGTATTACTGTCATGAAAACTTGACTTGCTGAGGTTACATTACTTGGGAATGCTCTGTGCAATTGTGTCTTCTTTTTGGAGGCAGAACAGAGTGACAGAGTCAGGCTGCAGAGAAGTCACAGAGGGATGGCAGAGATTACCATGGGAAGACCAGCAATATATGGGTCATTTAAGGGTTGGCATTTAGATTTATGTGTAGAACAATTTTCATATTTTCTCATTCATGTTAGTATCAAAGTATGTGTGTTTGACCTGGGAAGAAAATTGTTGAGGATTATGTTAGTCAGATTTAAGCTGATCTGTTAAGAGTTATTTTCAGGTTGTATTTGTACAGTGTTCATGGGAGGAGGATTCTGAGGGGGTTTCTTTAAGTCATCCTTTAGTTTAAAGAGAGATCCAGAAGGTCTTTTGACTTGTAAACATTCTCACTGGCTCCCAGTATTTTCATTCGTTGTGCCAAACTCGATTAGCACTACTCTGTCTTCTGATCTCTCACTAGTTTTATAAGGCTGAGGTCACAGTGACAGTCACTGCACTAGGCATCCTGGTTTTCATGCGATCATTTAAGGAGAGACGTAAAATGAACAATGGGTTTATACGTCAAAGAAGGAGTGGAAAAAGGCATAGGCTTAGAGTCAGTCAGAGGCCATTGAACTCCTTATTAAACCTTTAAACCTAAAGCCTCTGTTTCTCATCTGAAAATAGTAAGTAGGGATAATAATGTGTACTTTACAGAGTTTTGTAAAACTTTAATGAGATATGTACCCAAAGAACTGGAGCAGCATAACTAGGTCTCAGCAAGTTTATTTATTTTTCTCTTAATAGCTTATATTTTAGTCTTATTGAATAATTTTCTTTAAATCTAGTTTCATTTTATCCATTCATTCAACCAAAAACCATTCACTGAGCACTTACTCTGTGACAGGTATTGTTCTAGGGCCTGACATTAGAACAGTGATCAAGGCAGGCAGGGTCCCTGTGCTTATGAAATTTGCTTTCCAGTGGATAGGAAGAGAGAATAAAAAGCAGATTAAACTAGAAATAATCAGATAATGATTAGTAATATGATAAAAATATAAACAGGGAGAAATAATGAGTGTTAGGAGTGCTTCTTTAGATTGGATGGACAGGAAAGGCCTCTTGAATAAAATGACATTTCACTGAGCCCTGAATAACAAGAAGGAGCCAGCTGTATTAAGATCTGGAGGAAGAACATTCTAGGCAGAGGGACGCTACTGCAAAGGTGACATGAGCTTTTTTTATTTTAGAAAGAGAAGGATGGAACTGTTCAGTCAACAACCAGATCTTGAGGGATCTCATGGGAGTTTAGTGTAAGGGGGGTTTGGAGTTTTTCACATGCCTAAGATATATGGGTGTGTGTTAACTTATGGCTGAACTACTGTGGTAATGGTCTAATGTCAGCATGTACCCAGGTAATATTCATAATACTATCCTTTGCGGGAGAACAAGAAAGAAATCCTTACTTGTAGGTAGGTAGGTAAGTAGGTAGATTAAAAGTCAAAGTGAGGCTAATACACATAACTAGTTTTTGAGGTTAGCTAATCAGAGGTGATTAAAGTAATATGCTCTTATAATTAACTTTTAGTTATTTTTATTAGTATCATTTAGTTTATGATAGTTCCTTGGATATTGTGGTATAATATGAAAAGTTATGACCACTTAAGTAACAACTTAGTACCGAAGATCAGTTATATTTGATGGTGATTTGGTAGCTTAGAATTTAGATGAAGATGTATTTTTTAAAGTAAGCTTTTAATTTTAGAATGGTTTTAGGTTTGCAGAGAAGTTGCAAAGATAGTACAGAGTTCCCATATGCTTTACACCCAGTTTCTCCTATTATTAACATCTTGCAATACTATATTTGTCACAATTGATGAGCCAATATTGATACACTATTATTACTAAAGTTCATACTTGCAGTGCAATCCTGAAGCTAACCACAATGAGTTGGTGCAGACTTCAGAGGCTGAGGGCACAGTCGTCCCTAAGGCTCTTCTCATTTCAGATACCTGCAAACTCTGGGGTTCCCAGACTATCTGTGTTTCTGACCAACTGGCTACAATTCAGTAATTGGCTAGAATGATTCACAGAACTTAGGGAAGTGCTATACTTATGATTATAGTTTTATTATAAAGGATACAGCCAATGAAGAATTACATAGGGTGAGGTCTGAAAGGGTCCCCAGTGAGGAGTTTCTTTGTCTTCAGGACACAGTCACTCTCCCAGCACATTGATATATGATTACCAACCAGCACAGCTCATTGAGGAATGTTCCTCAGTTTGGGGTTGTCTGATGTTTTTCTCATTAGATTGGGGTTATGGTGGTTTTAGATGGAAGGTCACAGAGGTAAAGTGCCTATCATATCAAGAATGTGTAACTGACATGACATGACTTTTGATGTTAACCTTGATCATCTGGCTGAGGTAGTGTTTGTCAGGTTTCTCACCTGTGAAATTATCCTCACCCACCTCTTTTTCATACCTCACTATTTGGAAGGAAGTCACTACATGCTGCCCACACTTAGGTCTCTACCTCCTTGACAATGTAGTATGATAAAGAGATTTTGATAGGTAGAAAGAGAAAGAGAAGTGATTTAAAACTTGTAGGTTATTAAAACTCTATTAACCTTTCCAAATACTAGAAAAATAGAATCGTGGAGTTGGATGGGACCTTTCTTGAGATGAGCAAGTTTGAAAGAGCCATATAGAGACAGAGTTCACTGTTGGTGAGAGGTACGTTGATAATTGAAATGCTGCATCTACACATTTCTGTCAAGTCATTATGATCTGTGGCACGTGAGATGACCTATGGTTACCCTGTTGAATAAAAAGTTGCCCCTATGTCAGGCCTTCCAATGTGTTTTGGGATAAGAAATATGGTAAGAGCTGCATCTTTCCTTGTAGAGGATTTAAAATAAGCTCAGTAAAGTGTTGTGTATGTTGATTTCCATGAAATATAATTCTTCCATGGCTTGACTTTTAGAAGGTGAACTTTGGGGATATGAACAAAAGTTCTCCAAAAAGGAATTTGAACGAAAGAGACTTTATTTCAGTGGACAGTTTGCAAACTGAGGAGAGGCAGCCTTAGGTGTAAAACAAAGGTGCATTCCAGAGAACAATGGTAGGGTTCCAACAAAAGTTCCTGCCCAGGTTATCAATCAGGTTTGTTTATGCAAATGAAGGACTAAAACTTGCTCAGTTCTGATTTATCAAGACAACTGAATCCGGATTGGTTGATACAGCTGAGCCTAATTGGCTGGGGCAGGTGAGCTCTGATTGGTTGTTTTCCAAGCTGGAAACCGGAAGTCTCTGTTAGATGTTTATTTTACAAATAAAACTGGGGTGTGGGTTTCTGGCTGCAGTTTGTCTTGGCACTGACAGCAGGAACTGGTTTGGCTTGATTGTAGAAAGGGGAGGTCCTGTGCTATTTTTACATCTGAGAATAGAGTACATGACTGCTCCCTCACCCAGCTATGTCTGCCTGGTTCTGTTTTAACTTTGAGCAACTCAGCCACAGGAAATCCATTTTATCTGGGGCCTCTTTAACAGAGGTTTTGTTGTTGTCTTTATCTGGGCAGATTCAACTTTTGGCTTATGGAGGAATTATTTTAGTGTATCATATATATTCAGGTTCTGTGTTCTGGAATGACAAATTACTTGTCGAGTTACTTAAAGATGATCACTACATTAAATCTGATAGTTGATGAGTGGGGAAAAGGGCATTCTGAATTGGTTGAAGGAATTGAGAACCCTGCTGTGACTAGTGTCTCTGTGTCCAATAGCTCTCCTCATGATAAAACTCTAGCTTCCAGCCATATGCACATAACATGAAATTTTAGACAAGAATATTCACTGAAAAGCATTTGGTATGAGAGGAAAAGATGTTCACTTTGTAGTTTGATTTGCATATTTTTATTATTACTCTTTTAACGGCTCCAAGCAGCAAGGAAGTATCATTTGTAACTTCTAAAACACTTAGCCTCTTTTGTCCTCATTGTAAAGCACGAAGTTCTTAAAGGACTGATTAATTCAAACAACACCCTCTGAGAGCAAGATTCTTATCTTCACTTTGTAGCAGGGGTGTCCAAAGTTTTGGCTTCCCTGGGCCACATTGGATGAATAAGAATTGTCTTGGGCCACACATAAAATACACTAACATGATAGCTGGTGAGCTTAAAAAAAATTGCAAGAAAATCTCAGAATGTTCTAAGAAAGTTTACAAATTTGTGCTTAGGCCTCATTCAAAGCTATCCTGGGCTGCATGTGGCCCATGGGTGGAGGGTTGGACAAGCTTGCTTTAGAGAAAGAGGAAAGGCAGGAGGTAATGGTGAAGTGATCTGATTTGAGGCAGTGACTGAGCCTGGGAGAAGATGAACCTGGGATGGCTTGACTGAGTCCATATCTGCCTGAGAAAGATAAAAGCTGCTGCTTTAACTTCAGGTGAGCCTCACTCCCATGCAGGGAATAAGATTTCCAGGAAGGAAGAAATGTTACGTAAGGACTGGAAAAGATGAAAATGGGAAAGTGCCACATACATAGCAGATTGTATAATGTATTGGCATGTCTTTTCTTCAAAATTCCAATCCATCAATAAGCATTTTTTTTCACAATAGTTTTTCAAAATTTGTCATTTTAAGAAAAGGTACTCCCCCCTTTTCTAAGTAGCTCTAGACCAGGGTTTAGATCTGGTCTTAACACAGTTAGCATTTTGGACTGGACAATTTTTTGTTGTCATGGAGGCAGTCTTGTGTACTGTAGGACGTTTATTTAGCAGCATCCCTGGCTTCTGCCCTTTAGATGATAGTAGCAACCAACCTTCCCACCCCCACAAACAAAACTGACTCCAGACATTGCCATGTACCCTGCTGGGGGCAAAATTGCCCCTGGCTGAGAACTACTCCCCTAGGGTTAGCAAAACAACCCTCAGACCCCAGTTGTGACTGTGATCTCTTTCAGTTGGGTGCAGTGCCTCATCACCAACCTCATTTTCTCTAGCTGTAAAAGAAATGAGGTTGGGAGACTTTCTGTGTGCCTTTTTATCATGTTTCTAGAATCAGTTTAGAAGATAAAACATTAATGAGTAACTTTATATGGCAAATTTATCTTGATACAATATCGAACAATTTAAAAGTAATACAGATCATATTTACACGTTAAGTACATTTCCCCAGGTGAGTAAACTGTCTTCAGTCACTACTTAATTTTATTCTTGTTTACCTTTTCACTTTTAGGAAGACTGCAAACTTACCCCCACTTACTTCTTCGTGAAGCCTCACAGGGCTCCCCCAGGTTTTGTCTGTAGCTCTTTGATCTCATAGTGGCTTTGCTAACCAGTACTCAGTGCTAGTGATTTCAGCTAGTTATTTCCCCAGAGAAAGCCCTAATAAGGTTTATCTTAGCGAAATCCCTTAACTGATTTCCCCGAAATCTGAATCAGGGAACCAACCAGCAGCCAGGGACTTCCTCCTCTCAACTTCCTTCTCCTAATTCAAACCTGGGAGCCTAGGAAAACCCTGGTCTGGGAATGCTTAAAAGAATAAATCTCCACTCTGTTCTTTGAACATTTTATGTACGTTTTAGACAAAAGGTATATGATGTCTGCTCAAATGCCCTCCTGTAAAATTGGAGTAAGGCAAAGGAAAACCTGCGAGCATTTCTTGCCTCCACCATCACCTCCTTTTGGATTTGCATACTTATAGCTCTCTTTTTGGGAGGTTGCTTCTGCAGAGGCCCAGAGGTTGGGTGGGGTCTGGGGAAGGGTAGAATGAGCTGCCTAGTTTCTGTGATGGTATTTCTGTGCTGCATCTCTGCTACCTTTTTTCCTGCCCCAACCATAATCCTCAGTTTTTGAAAATATCTCTTACATCAGATAGCACATTAAATATCTTCCTTTGGGTGATCTGAAAAGAAATAAGAATTCCTGAGAAGAATGTACTCATAGAAGAATCATAAGCGTGTCAGCGGTGCAGCTTCACTTTGCTCTTTGTGGGACCTCAATTAGTTTGAGTAGTCCACCTGTTATCTTTGGCTATCTCAGCTGTTACCTTTGGCTATCTCAGGGAAACAGAGGAGCATGGCCAAGGGCTTGAACTTTGGAGTAAGAGGGATCTGCATTTAAATTTGATTCTCCCCTTTACTAGCTTTCTCCTGACTTCTCTGAGTCTCATCTGTGAAACAGGTGTATACATTGGTGTGGAACACCCAATTAGGATAAGAGTGTGGAATAAAAGAGATAATGTGCTTTATCGGGCATTGAATAGGAACTCAATGAAATGTAGCTCCTGTTCTTTCACTCTCCCTTCCTGCCTTTCTTTCCCTTCACTTACTGAAGCCAGTTATTTCCAAATACCTTGGATAATCTAGGGTAAACACAATGACCTCCTTTCACTCCGCTCTCCCATGCTCACTCTGTCACTTTTTCTAACCCTCAGCACTCCAGGTACAGGCACATCTTGTTTTATTGCACTTGACTGCATTTCACAGACACTGCAGTTTTTTTTTTTGGTTTGTTTTTTTAAACAAATTGAAGGTTTGTGGCAACCCCGTGTTGAGCAAGATTATTGGCACCATTTTTCCAACGGCTTGTGCTTACTTCATGTCTCTGCTATATTTTGGTAGTTTTTTCAATATGTTAGACTTTTTCATTATTATTATATCTGTCCTGGTGTTTTCTGGTCTGTGATACTTGATATTGTTATTGTTTTGGGGCACCATGAATCACACCCATAGAAGACAATGAACTGAAATGCTGTGTGTGTTCTGACTACTCCATTGACCCGCCATTCTTCAGTTTCTGTCCCTCTCCTAGGCCTCCCTATTCCCTGAGACACAACAATATCGAAATTAGGCCAATTAGTAACCCTTCAATAGCCTCTAAGTGTTCAAGTGAGAGGAGGAATCCCATGTATCTCACTTTAAATCAAAAGCTAGAAATGATTAAGCTTAGTGAGGAAGGCGGGTTGAAAGCTGAGACAGGCCAGCAGCTAAGGCTCTTGCAACAGACAGCCAAGTTGTGAATGCAAAGGAAAAGTTCTTGAAGGAAATCAAAAGTGCTACTCCAGTGAACACAAGAAAGGCAAGAAAGTAAGACAGCCTTGTTGCTGATATGGGAAAAATTTTAGTGGCCTGGATAGAAGATCAAACTAGCCACAACATTCTCTTCAGCTAAAGCCTGATCCAGAGCAAGGCCCTAACTCTCTTGAACTGTGTGAAACCTGAGAGAGGTGAGGAAGCTGCAGAAAAAAAGTTGAAAGCTAGCAGAGATTGCTTCATGAGGTGTAAGTAAAGAAGTCTTCTCTACAACATGAAAATGCAAGGTGGGCTGGGCGCAGTGGCTCACACGCGTGTAATCCCAGCACTTTGGGAGGCCGAGGCAGTTGGGTCATGAGGTCAGGAGATTGAGACCATCCTGGCTAACATGGTGAAACCCTCTCTCTACTAAAAATACAAAAAAAATTAGCTGGGCATGGTGGTGGTCACCTGTAGTCCCAGCTACTCAGGAGGCTGAGGCAGGAGAATGGTGTGAACCCGGGAGGTGGAGGTTGCAGTGAGTTGAGATCGCACCACTGCACTCCAGCCTGGGCGGCAGAGTGAAACTCCGGCTCAAAAAAAAAAAAAAAAAAAAAAAAAGGAAAAAAAGCGCAAGGTGAAGCAGCAAGTAATGCAGAAGATATTGCTAAAATAATTGATGAAGGTGGCTACACTAAATAACAGATTTTCGTTGTAGACAAAACAGCCTTCCTGGAGGAAGGTGCCATCTAAGACTTTCATAGGTAGAGAGAAGTAGTCAGGGCCTGGCTTCAAAACTTCAAAGGACAGGCTGACTCTCTTGTTAAGAGCTAATGCAGCTGGTGACTTTAGGTTGTAGCCAATGCTTATTTACCATTTCAAAAAAACCTATGGCCCTTAAAAATTTTGCTAAATCTACTCTGCTTATGCTCTCAAAATGGAACAACAAAGCTTGGATGATAGCACATCTGTTCACATCATGGTTTACTGAATATTATAAGCTCACTATTGAGATCTATTGCTCAGAAAAAAAGATTTCTTTCAAAATATTGCTGCTCATTGACAATACACCTAGTCACCCAAGAGCTCTAATGGAGATGTACAAGGAAATTAATGTTGTTTTCATGCCTGCTAACACAACATCCATTCTGCAGGCCATGGATCAGGAGTAATTTTGACTTTCAGGTCTTATTATTTAGGAAATACATTTTGTAAGGCTGTGGCTGCCATAGATTGTGATTCCTCTGATGGATCTGGGCAGAGCACATTGAAAAGCTTCTGGAAAGGATTCACTATTCTAATTGCCATTAAGAACATTTGTGATTCATGGAAGGAGGTCAAAATATCAACATTAACAGGAGTTTGGAAGAAGTTGATTCCAACCCTCATGGATGACTTTGGGAGGTTCAATAGCAAGAGAACTAGAATTAGAAGTGGAGCCTGAATTTCTGTAGCTGAAGTTCTGTAATATTATGATCAAACTTTAGTAGATGAGGAAGAGTTGCTTCTTATACACGAGCAAATAAAGTGGTTTCTTGAAATGGGATCTATCCTAGTGAATATGCTGTGAACATTGTTGAAATGACAACAAAGGATTTAGAATGTTACATAAACTTTGTTGATAAAGCAGCGGCAGGCTAGGAGAGGACTGACTCTAATTTTTAAAGAAGTTCTACTCTGGGGAAAATGCTATCAAACAGCATCATGTGCTACAGAGAAATATTTCATGAAAGATGACAAATTTCATTGTAACCTCATTTTAAGAATTGCCACACCTACCCCAGCTTTCAGCAATCGCCACCTTTATCAGTCATTGAGGCAAAACCCTCCACCAGCAAAATTGCTGAAGGCTCAGATGACTATCAGCATTTTAAAAGCAATAAACTAGTTTTAATTAAGGTATGTACATTGTTTTTATTAGACATAATGCTATTGTACACTTAATAGACTACAGCATAGTGTAAACATAATTTTTATGTGCACCGTGAAACCAAAAGTTTATGTGACTCTCTTTATTGTGATACTGCTTTATTGTGTTGGTCTGTAACCAAAACCTCAGTATCTTTGAGATGTGCCTGCATGTTCATATCCTGGGCCTTTGTGCTTGGTATTCATTTTGCCTGGAACATGTTCCCCTGCTTATCCACGTGGCTTGCTCCTTTTCTTTCTTTGGGTCTCTACTTGTATGTCACCTATCAGAGAGGCCTTCTGTGACCACTATATATAAACTAGGACTTGCCCTCTATTTTCTGATACTTCCCAACCCCTTATTGTGCTTGGTTTTTCTCCCTGCCACTCAGTATCTATTGGCCTATTATTTATTTGTGTGTGTATTGTATGTCTCACCTCCCTATTATGTAAGTCTCACAAGGATAGGGACTTTTTGTTAATTGCTGTATCCTCAGTGCCTAGGACACTACTTGGCCTGCATTTGGTACTCAATAAATGTTTGTTAAATGCATGAATAAAGGAATAGTATTTTTTATTCATGCCACATTTTCCTTCAGTTTTTCAAGAAAAAAAGTATGCATACTGATTTTAAAAACAGTTAAATTATTTAAATTGTCTATTATTTTTATTTCAGGATATTATTCAATTTAGAGGTGACCATTTTTAGCCTTTAGTATTTCATATTAAAATATGATTTCTTCTGAGGCTTTTTTCCTTTAGACAGTTTTAATTTTAGAGAACTTTTAATTGTATCATTAACATTCCTGTCTGTAGGTCACTGTTGTGTGGTGGATTGGGAAAACAGGGAGAGACCTATGTTCTACTTATATCAATTCTTCGTGACCTTCAGCTATTGTCAAAATCTTTAATACTTTTTTTCCCCCAAATCCCCTATTCTGAGAAGCATTAATACTTTTTTAAATGGAGAAATTTAAAATACATGATATATTGAGGTAGATTTTCTTAGTAGCCTAAAATGATATCAAGAATGTTTTGGAGCCATAAGCCAGTTGGCTGATGTAGGGAAAAATCTTCTGAGCTTTTTTTTTTTTTTAAATTTAATTTCTTTGCTTGAATAGCATGTAATATTTTAACAGCCAAAGTTGTGGTCATTTTTGTTTTAACAATTCCGATGATAATTACACTTGCAAGCCAGGTGATTTGTCATATATCTTTAAAACTCTCAACTAACATGCTGTTTTATTTCTGCTGTGTTTGGTTCTTCACCTCTGATTCTGCACCTAGGCTCTCTTGGATTAATAATGTATTCTAAGAACTGGAAGGTCTGGCATCCTTATAATTCTGTATTTTTCTGTATTGTATTTTCTGTATTGTTTTAGGTAGAAAACAATGATTAACAATTTAGGCAACATTTAAACACACTTGGATAAGGTAGATTTTAAAAATACAAGCCAGTTCACATGTTCTGGATAAGAAAGGTTTTAAAAATACAAGCCAGTTTACATGTTCTGTGATTTTTAAAAATAAGGCTGCATAAAGTTTTCATTTTTTATATATTACTGCATATGAAGCCTGTTCAGCGAGTGTTATGCTTTGCCATAGGTAAGGTTAGAGAATTTATTTGAGAAATATGTAACATTTATAGGAATATAACTAGGTCTATTTTTCTTTTTTTTTTTTTTTTTTTTCAACCAATTAAATAAATTTTATTTTCCATCTCAGTGTCAGTACCATTATCCATATCCTGGATTATTTTCTTTTTTTTTTTTTTTTTTTTTTTTTTTTTTTTTTTTTTTTTTTTAATTTATTTATTATTATTAAACTTCAAGTTGTAGGGTACATGTGCACAACGTGCAGGTTTGCTACATATGTATACTTGTGCCATGTTGGTGTGCTGCACCCATCAACTCGTCATTTACATCAGGTATAACTCCCAATGCAATCCCTCCCCCCTCCCCCCCTCCCCCCTCCCCATGATAGGCCCCGGTGTGTGATGTTCCCCTTCCCGAGTCCAAGTGATCTCATTGTTCAGTTCCCACCTACGAGTGAGAACATGCGGTGTTTGGTTTTCTGTTCTTGTGATAGTTTGCTAAGAATGATGGTTTCCAGCTGCATCCATGTCCCTACAAAGGACACAAACTCATCCTTTTTTATGGCTGCATAGTATTCCATGGTGTATATGTGCCACATTTTCTTAATCCAATCTGTCACTGATGGACATTTGGGTTGATTCCAAGTCTTTGCTATTGTGAATAGTGCTGCAATAAACATACGTGTGCATGTGTCCTTATAGCAGGATAATTTATAATCCTTTGGGTATATACCCAGTAATGGGATGGCTGGGTCATATGGTACATCTAGTTCTAGATCCTTGAGGAATCGCCATACTGTTTTCCATAATGGTTGAACTAGTTTACACTCCCACCAACAGTGTAAAAGTGTTCCTATTTCTCCACATCCTCTCCAGCACCTGTTGTTTCCTGACTTTTGAATGATCGCCATTCTAACTGGTGTGAGATGGTATCTCATTGTGGTTTTGATTTGCATTTCTCTGATGGCCAGTGATGATGAGCATTTTTTCATGTGTCTGTTGGCTGTATGAATGTCTTCTTTTGAGAAATGTCTGTTCATATCCTTTGCCCACTTTTGGATGGGGTTGTTTGTTTTTTTCTTGTAAATTTGTTTGAGTTCTTTGTAGGTTCTGGATATTAGCCCTTTGTCAGATGAGTAGATTGCAAAAATTTTCTCCCATTCTGTAGGTTGCCTGCTCACTCTGATGGTAGTTTCTTTTGCTGTGCAGAAGCTCTTTAGTTTGATGAGATCCCATTTGTCAATTTTGGCTTTTGCTGCCGTTGCTTTTGGTGTTTTAGACATGAAGTCTTTGCCCATGCCTATGTCCTGAATGGTACTACCTAGGTTTTCCTCTAGGATTTTTATGGTATTAGGTCTAACATTTAAGTCTCTAATCCATCTTGAATTAATTTTCATATAAGGAGTAAGGAAAGGATCCAGTTTCAGCTTTCTACTTATGGCTAGCCAGTTTTCCCAGCACCATTTATTAAATAGGGAATCCTTTCCCCATTTCTTGTTTCTCTCAGGTTTGTCAAAGATCAGATGGCTGTAGATGTGTGGTATTATTTCTGAGGACTCTGTTCTGTTCCATTGGTCTATATCTCTGTTTTGGTACCAGTACCATGCTGTTTTGGTTACTGTAGCCTTGTAGTATAGTTTGAAGTCAGGTAGCGTGATGCCTCCAGCTTTGTTCTTTTGACTTAGGATTGTCTTGGAGATGCGGGCTCTTTTTTGGTTCCATATGAACTTCAAAGCAGTTTTTTCCAATTCTGTGAAGAAGCTCATTGGTAGCTTGATGGGGATGGCATTGAATCTATAAATTACCTTGGGCAGTATGGCCATTTTCACGATATTGATTCTTCCTATCCATGAGCATGGTATGTTCTTCCATTTGTTTGTGTCCTCTTTGATTTCACTGAGCAGTGGTTTGTAGTTCTCCTTGAAGAGGTCCTTTACATCCCTTGTAAGTTGGATTCCTAGGTATTTTATTCTCTTTGAAGCAACTGTGAATGGAAGTTCATTCCTGATTTGGCTCTCTGTTTGACTGTCACTGGTGTATAAGAATGCTTGCGATTTTTGCACATTAATTTTGTATCCTGAGACTTTGCTGAAGTTGCTGATCAGCTTAAGGAGATTTTGGGCTGAGACAATGGGGTTTTCTAAATATACAATCATGTCGTCTGCAAACAGGGACAATTTGACTTCTTCTTTTCCTAACTGAATCCCCTTGATTTCTTTCTCTTGCCTGATTGCCCTAGCCAGAACTTCCAACACTATGTTGAATAGGAGTGGTGAGAGAGGGCATCCCTGTCTTGTGCCAGTTTTCAAAGGGAATTTTTCCAGTTTTTGCCCATTCAGTATGATATTGGCTGTGGGTTTGTCATAAATAGCTCTTATGATTTTGAGGTACGTTCCATCAATACCGAATTTATTGAGCGTTTTTAGCATGAAGGGCTGTTGAATTTTGTCAAAAGCCTTTTCTGCATCTATTGAGATAATGATGTGGTTCTTGTCTTCGGTTCTGTTTATATGCTGGATTATGTTTATTGATTTGCGAATGTTGAACCAGCCTTGCATCCCAGGGATGAAGCCCACTTGATCATGGTGGATAAGCTTTTTGATGTGCTGCTGAATCCGGTTTGCCAGTATTTTATTGAGGATTTTTGCATCGATGTTCATCAGGGATATTGGTCTAAAATTCTCTTTTTTTGTTGTGTCTCTGCCAGGCTTTGGTATCAGGATGATGTTGGCCTCATAAAATGAGTTAGGGAGGATTCCCTCTTTTTCTATTGATTGGAATAGTTTCAGAAGGAATGGTACCAGCTCCTCCTTGTACCTCTGGTAGAATTCAGCTGTGAATCCATCTGGTCCTGGACTTTTTTTGGTTGGTAGGCTATTAATTATTGCCTCAATTTCAGAGCCTACTATTGGTCTATTCAGGGATTCAACTTCTTCCTGGTTTAGTCTTGGAAGAGTGTAAGTGTCCAGGAAATTATCCATTTCTTCTAGATTTTCCAGTTTATTTGCGTAGAGGTGTTTATAGTATTCTCTGATGGTAGTTTGTATTTCTGTGGGGTCGGTGGTGATATCCCCTTTATCATTTTTAATTGCGTCGATTTGATTCTTCTCTCTTTTCTTCTTTATTAGTCTTGCTAGTGGTCTGTCAATTTTGTTGATCTTTTCAAAAAACCAACTCCTGGATTCATTGATTTTTTGGAGGGTTTTTTGTGTCTCTATCTCCTTCAGTTCTGCTCTGATCTTAGTTATTTCTTGCCTTCTGCTAGCTTTCGAATGTGTTTGCTCTTGCTTCTCTAGTTCTTTTAATTGCGATGTTAGAGTGTCAATTTTAGATCTTTCCTGCTTTCTCTTGTGGGCATTTAGTGCTATAAATTTCCCTCTACACACTGCTTTAAATGTGTCCCAGAGATTCTGGTATGTTGTATCTTTGTTCTCATTGGTTTCAAAGAACATCTTTATTTCTGCCTTCATTTCGTTATGTACCCAGTAGTCATTCAGGAGCAGGTTGTTCAGTTTCCATGTAGTTGAGCGGTTTTGATTGAGTTTCTTAGTCCTGAGTTCTAATTTGATTGCACTGTGGTCTGAGAGACAGTTTGTTATAATTTCTGTTCTTGTACATTTGCTGAGGAGTGCTTTACTTCCAATTACGTGGTCAATTTTGGAGTAAGTACGATGTGGTGCTGAGAAGAATGTATATTCTGTTGATTTGGGGTGGAGAGTTCTATAGATGTCTATTAGGTCTGCTTGCTGCAGAGATGAGTTCAATTCCTGGATATCCTTGTTAACTTTCTGTCTCGTTGATCTGTCTAATGTTGACAGTGGAGTGTTGAAGTCTCTCATTATTATTGTATGGGAGTCTAAGTCTCTTTGTAAGTCTCTAAGGACTTGCTTTATGAATCTGGGTGCTCCTGTATTGGGTGCATATATATTTAGGATAGTTAGCTCTTCCTGTTGAATTGATCCCTTTACCATTATGTAATGGCCTTCTTTGTCTCTTTTGATCTTTGATGGTTTAAAGTCTGTTTTATCAGAGACTAGTATTGCAACCCCCGCTTTTTTGTGTTCTCCATTTGCTTGGTAAATCTTCCTCCATCCCTTTATTTTGAGCCTATGTATGTCTCTGCGTGTGAGATGGGTCTCCTGAATACAGCAGACTGATGGGTCTTGACTCTTTATCCAGTTTGCCAGTCTGTGTCTTTTAATTGGAGCATTTAGTCCATTTACATTTAAGGTTAAGATTGTTATGTGTGAACTTGATCCTGCCATTATGATATTAACTGGTTATTTTGCTCACTAGTTGATGCAGTTTCTTCCTAGCCTTGATGGTCTTTACATTTTGGCATGTTTGTGCAATGGCTGGTACCGGTTGTTCCTTTCCATGTTTAGTGCTTCCTTCAGGGTCTCTTGTAAGGCAGGCCTAGTGGTGACAAAATCTCTAAGCATTTGCTTATCTGTAAAGGATTTTATTTCTCCTTCACTTATGAAACTTAGTTTGGCTGGATATAAAATTCTGGGTTTAAAATTCTTTTCTTTAAGAATGTTGAATATTGGCCCCCACTCTCTTCTGGCTTGAAGAGTTTCTGCCGAGAGATCTGCTGTTAGTCTGATGGGCTTCCCTTTGTGGGTAACCCGACCTTTCTCTCTGGCTGCCCTTAAGATTTTTTCCTTCATTTCAACTTTGGTGAATCTGGCAATTATGTGTCTTGGAGTTGCTCTTCTCGAGGAGTATCTTTGTGGCGTTCTCTGTATTTCCTGGATTTGAATGTTGGCCTGCCCTACTAGGTTGGGGAAGTTCTCCTGGATGATATCCTGAAGAGTGTTTTCCAACTTGGTTCCATTTTCCCCCTCACTTTCAGGCACCCCAATCAGACGTAGATTTGGTCTTTTTACATAATCCCATACTTCTTGCAGGCTTTGTTCATTTCTTTTTCTTCTTTTTTCTTTTGGTTTCTCTTCTCGCTTCATTTCATTCATTTGATCCTCCATCGCTGACATTCTTTCTTCCAGTTGATCGAGACGGTTACTGAAGCTTGTGCATTTGTCACGTATTTCTCGTGCCATGGTTTTCGTCTCTTTCATTTCGTTTGTGAGCTTCTCTGCATTAATTACTCTAGCCATCAATTCTTCCACTTTTTTTTCAAGATTTTTAGTTTCTTTGCACTGGGTACGTAATTCCTCCTTTAGCTCTGAGAAATTTGATGGACTGAAGCCTTCTTCTCTCATCTCGTCGAAGTCATTCTCCGTCCAGCTTTGATCCGTTGCTGGCGATGAGCTGCGCTCCTTTGCCGGGGGAGATGCGCTTTTATTTTTTGAATTTCCAGCTTTTCTGCCCTGCTTTTTCCCCATCTTTGTGGTTTTATCTGCCTCTGGTCTTTGATGATGGTGATATACTGATGGGGTTTTGGTGTAGGTGTCCTTCCTGTTTGATAGCTTTCCTTCTAACAGTCAGGATCCTCAGCTGTAGGTTGTAGCTGTAGGAGATTGCTTGAGATCCACTCCAGACCCTGTTTGCCTGGGTATCAGCAGCAGAGGCTGCAGAAGATAGAATATTTCTGAACAGCGAGTGTACCTGTCTGATTCTTGCTTTGGAATCTTCCTCTCAGGGGTGTACTCCACCCTGTGAGGTGTGGGGTGTCAGACTGCCCCTAGTGGGGGATGTCTCCCAGTTAGGCTACTCAGGGGTCAGGGACCCACTTGAGCAGGGAGTCTGTCCCTTCTCAGATCTCAACCTCCGTGTTGGGAGATCCACTGCTCTCTTCAAAGCTGTCAGACAGAGTCGTTTGCGTCTGCAGAGCTGCTGCGTTCGTTATTATTTACTGTGCCCTGTCCCCAGAGGTGGAGTCTACAGAGACAGGCAGGTTTCCTTGAGCTGCTGTGAGCTCCACCCAGTTCGAGCTTCCCAGCAGCTTTGTTTACCTACTTAAGCCTCAGCAATGGCGGGCGCCCCTCCCCCAGCCTCGCTGCTGCCTTGCCGGTAGATCACAGACTGCTGTGCTAGCAAAGAGGGAGGCTCCGTGGGTGTGGGACACTCCCGGCCAGGTGTGGGATATGATCTCCTGGTGTGCCTGTCTGCTTAAAGCGCAGTATTGGGGTGGGAGTTACCCGATTTTCCAGGTGTTGTGTGTCTCAGTTCCCCTGGCTAGGAAAAGGGATTCCCTTCCCCCTTGCGCTTTCCAGGTGAGGCAATGCCTCACCCTGCTTCAGCTCTCGCTGGTCGGGCTGCAGCAGCTGACCAGCACCGATCGTCTGGCACTCCCCAGTGAGATGAACCCAGTACCTCAGTTGAAAATGCAGAAATCGCCGGTCTTCTGTGTCGCTCGCGCTGGGAGTTGGAGACTGGAGCTGTTCCTATTCCGCCATCTTGCTCCGCCAGGTCTATTTTTCAATAGGGGAGTGGTAAGGTTTACTAAATGTTTAGTGATACACACACACACACACACACACACACACACACACACGGGAATTTTTTGTCCTTTAATATTGATGAGGGAAAAAGCAAAGATATTTTTCATATTTTTTGCTGTATTTGCTTAGACTGTCCCAAACATTGGTGATTTTTATCTAGGAGGTTTATCCATTTAAGGGCCAGAGTCAGCCTTTCCTGAGTACGAACATAAAACCGTTGCTTTGAAGGACATTTTGCACTTGCGGCAAAGTGAAATTTGTTAAGTAAATGGGTTTTATGTGTTGCAGGACTAGAGAAGTAGTAACCTGGGACTGAGAACATTGTCCAATTTAAGACTACCAGACCATGGACAGTCACAGGATGAAGAATATTAGAGCTGAACCATCTATGTTTTCTAAGTTTCGTGCACAGCAGCAAATGATTCAGACTATGTTTGTTCCCACGTGCCGGGGAGCTCTTATGCTGATGTGATGAAACTTGGCATAGCACAGTCCTCCAGCAGAGCAGTGCCTGCCTGTTTATGCTGAGATAACTTGCACTCTCTTGATTTTACTCAGGGGACTTCTGCAGTTTTTTGTTTTGTTTTGTTTTGTTTTGAAAACTGTGTCCCTGCCTCTAGTGCATTTCCCTTTTAGTCTTTTTCCTCTCCCACAGTGTCTCAGCCTGAGGTAATTTGACTGTCATATATACGAGGTTTGGGGTTTATATTATCTACAGATTATATATGTTGTATAGGTTCCCATGGCTTCGTTTCATACATAGTTTGAACTTATATAGTCATTTCCAGCATTCCTTCCTGTTTCTTCTTACTTTTAGCTACTGCCTAATCTGCCCTAGAGCTATTTGTGTCCATTCCCTTGGTTGTAAATGTAACAGCTCCCCACACCCAAGCCCTTAGCTTCAGAAGTGCTTTCCTTATGACTTCACAGAGTCATCTTGGTGGCTACCTCGGGTTCTGCCCAGCATCCTGTACTTAGACATCTTGTCCTAGGAATTAACTCTGTAATACTCCTCCTCTCTCAACTGCCTCCTTACATGGGAAAGACTCATCTTAGTCTTTTTGGTTTCACAGTGTTTCAGAAAGCTGTAGTTTTCTTTCAACTCTGCCCTCATGGTTTTACCTTCTGTTCTCTCACCCTGGGTCCCTGGGTCGCTAACCCTGGTCAGGGATCTGTGACAGTACCTGGTCATGTAATTAGGAGAGAGGGATCTGGTCATTATGTAACTAGGTTGTGGAATGCCAGCTGAGTAAGTGGTTAGAAATCTACAATCCAGCTTGGAACTGAGGTTTCATGGTGTTGATGTGACCCCATGTGGGTGAGCAATTTACTCTGTGTTAGAACGTTTTCATTTTTAAAAGGTAGATGACAAGGTCTCATATGATCATTAGGAAGAACACTAATGTTTTTGAGCTCTAGGCTGGGCACTTCATTCTCAAGTTCTTTTTAGCCCTCAGAGCATTCTTGTGGTAGGGAAAGTGAGTGGCAGATGCATTGAGGAAAACATACATATGGATACACACATATTCATACTTTATTTATACTGTAAATTTTAAATATGCCTAATAAAGTTATACTAGGAGACAGTGTGGTGTAGTAGAAAGAGCATGGGCTTTGAAAAATTCACAAAGACCTGAGTTTAAATTTCACTTTTATCCTGGCAAAAGCAATAGTCCTCCTGGGGCAGTGTACTTTTTAAAAGGTAAAGAGGCAAATACCGAGTTTGGATGAAAAAACCAGGCACAATTAAAATTTTTTTTGAATTAAAAAGTCTCACTACTCTTATCACTGGTATGGCTGTACAGACTCTTGGAGATAAAACATGGACTGTCTTAAGATGGAGACTGGTAAAATTCCCTTCATGGATTAACTTCAAGATACCTGGATACTCCAGAAAGCTCAAAGAGGTGAAAATGGAAGAAACAGTGCTGGCCAGATGGTCTGGCTGCAGCATTAAGGCGAATCCTAAGGTTAACTCACCATCTCAGTGTAAAATATGCGTAGGGGACATTTAGGGTGCTAACTCAAAAGATAAACCAGGAGCAGCAGAAAGAGATGTTCTCCCCTCCCCCAAAAGTAGGCAGTCATATGCTCATACCATTCACTTTCCTTCTTTTCTATGTGGTGTCATTAGTCCAATCCTCTCTCTTTGACAGGACCATCCCTATTCCAGCATCTGATGATTTGTTTAATCAAAATTACTTTCTCTGAATAATAACTTCAGAAATTAAGAACTCGTGTCATATTTTAGAGAGATAATTGGTAATTTTTGTACAAATAATTTCTGAATCAAGAAAAAATTAAAATGGTATGTCAGACAAATTTAGATAGAACAATGAAAAGTGTTCATACTAGTGTATATAGACATGCCTTATGGCTCCACTTATGTGACTCTATTTTTTTTTTTTTTTTGCTGATAAACAATCTCTTCTAATAATTTTACTGCTGTTATTTCTTTATTTAGCTATTTAATTATGCATGACAATTGATGGATAGACAGCAGTTTTTCAAGTTAAGCTTTGAGCCTTCACATTCAAAGGTATTTTTCCTCTTGTGTTTAGAGATCTTTTTTGAGTTTATGTAGTATTTAATATTTAAAAACTGAGACTGAGAGACATTTAGCATAGAGATTCTTAAATATAATTTATTTATTTATTTTTATTTATATTTATTTATTTATTTTTTGAGACGGAGTCTTGCTCTGTCGCCCAGTATGGAGTGCAGTGGCGCAATCTTCACTCACTGTAAGCTCCACCTCCTGGGTTCACTCCATTCTCCTGCCTCAGCCTCCCCAGTAGCTGGGACTACAGGTGCCTGCCATCACGCCCAGCTAATTTTTTTTTTTTTTTGTATTTTTAGTAGAGATGGGGTTTCACCACGTTAGCCACGATGGTCTCAATCTCCTGACCTCGTGATCCGCCCGCCTTCGCCTCTCAAAGTGCTGGGATTACAGGCATGCGCCACCACGCCCAGCTGAGATCGTTAAATACAATTTAACTTTCAAAAAACCTCCTCCCTGTTAAAGAAAGGATCATTGTTTTTGTTGAATTATAAATGTTATTATTTAAGCTTCCAGATATTTAATATTTCAAAGTTTAACCCATCTTTGAGAGTCAGAATGCCTGAGAGAATCCCATTTCCATATCTAAAATTAGAAATGGCATGCGGAGACTACAGGCATTTTACCAGACATGGTAATTATATGTTTTCTCTTTTTGAGAAAACCTGAAGAAAAAAATCAAGCATTAGTTCTTTACTGAATAAATAGTCTTTCTTGGACAGTACCTCTGTCCATTTATTTTATTTGACAATCAGTTGTAGCCATGTATCTGTGATGTATTCCTTACCATTTCTCATTTTCTCATTTAGAATTTTATTTTTCCCTAAACAAATCTATTAGGTCATACAAATGTTACAATTTCCTAGTTTTGTTTATAGATAACTATGTTTTTGAAATGTTTTGCCAAATTTACACAAATACCTTTTTATATTTTGAGCATCTTCTTTCTGTGCTGTAATTGCCATGCGTCGGGGCTAATGTACACACTAGCTTTGCCTTGTGACTTTAAATTGATTCCGGATTCTTAGAGTGTGTGGAAGATGCACATTTGTGGTTAGCCCCTATAGTACTGATGACTGATCATCATGTGTAAGGGATCTGCCTCCTTCCTCACGTTTGGGAAATTGACCTTGGAGAGGAGTTTGAGGTGGGACTCAAATGGAGGAAGGGAAATACTCTCTGGAGACAGTGTGACCTTCTCCTGGCATCTGGGTTCTCCACCTCCTGCTGTCAGGCTGCCCTGCTTGGGAAGCTGGCTGTGTTCCCAGCCTACAGAGGATTGCTGCTCAGGGCCTAGAGCCCTAGCCCAGCTAGGCAGATCATCTGTGATTTTTTCATTACTAACTCTGTATTCCACTGGCATATGTAATTCAGTACTGACTGTAATTTATATCACTTTGAAGTCTAATAAGTGTGCTTTTTATCTACATCTTAATATTTGCCAAATTGTTTTTTCCTCTATTATTAAAAGTAATAATTCCTGTATTGAATTTGAGAAACGAAAAAGTAGGGGACTAATTTCAGAACGGTGGTACCTCGACTAGGATTACTGGGGAAAACTTTGTACTATTATGCTGTCTGCTGCACTGCTGTTCAACTTCACATTTAAAAATGTACTTGAGGCCAGGTGCAGTGGCTCATGCCTATAATCCCAGGACTTTGGGATGCCGAGGCAGGTGGATCACTTGAGGTCAGGAGTTCAAGACCAGCTTGGTCAATATGGCGAAACCCCATCTCTACTAAAAATACAAACATTAGCCGGGTGTGGTGGCAGGTGCCTGTATTCCCAGCTACTAGGAAGGCTGAGGCAGGAGAATCACTTGAACCCAGGAGACGGAGGTTGTAATGAGCCAAGACCGTGCCATTGCACTCCAGCCTGGGTGACAGAGCGAGACTCCGCTTCAAAAATAAAATAAATAAAATAAAATAAAAATGAACTTGAATCTAAATTGGATACTACCTCCCCCACCTTTAAATCTGTCAGTAGTTAAAGGTATAGCCCATACCTGTAGCCCATAGGTAGAATCTGGCCTGCAGACTTATTCGTTCTGCTCAGCATTTAAAAACTTGTAAATTTCACATAAGGACCACATTCTCAGCATCCCTTGAAAATCTGCAAAATATGTCAATATTGAGCCCATATTCTTGCCATGGCTGAAAAAAAGCAACAACAAGAACCATCCCCTGCCCCCTGTGACATCCTTGGTTTGACAGTTTGCCATACCAACTGGTGTCTCACATTCAGTCTGCTTGGCCCATTTGCATTACTAGTCTGAGCCCTCTAGGTACCCTGGAAAACCACTCCAGCCTTATTTCGTTCTTGTGTTTATATCCACTCTGTGCCTTATCTGTAGAACTTTCAGAGATCCAAGGTAGGGGCTGTGCTCTCCAGCCTCTGGACCTTTGCACATTCTAAACCTTCTTCTGGAAATGCCTTTCCCCACTTCCTTCTCCTGGTTGACTCTTACGTAGCTTACAAGACCCAGCCTGATCATAGTGTTTGAGAAGTCATCCCTGACTTTCTCTGCCTGGTTGTGTAAAGATACCCCCTGCAGAGCACCCTTCACTGCTCTCTACATCTCAGTTTTAGCACTTAGCATACTGTATGTTAACTGTCGTATTACATGTCTTTCTTCCCCTTAGATCTAGGGTCTGGAGGGAGGGTCTGTGCTACACTTTTCTGTTTATTCAACTATTCACAATTGTTGGTACACAGTAAGCTTGAACTACATACTTTTATTGATATGTTGTAATATTGTCTAAGGCAATGAATCCCCACCTTACCTGCATGTTAGAATCACCTGGACAGCTTTGAAAAATCGAAGTAACATCTTGGCACAGTGGCAGGCTGTAGACCCAGCTTCTTATGATGCTGAGGTGGGAGGATTGCCTGAGCTCAGAATTCGAATGTAGCTTGGGCAACATAGTGAGACCTCTTGGTCTCTGAAAAAGAAAGAAAGAAAGAGAGAGAGAGAGAGGCGAAGGAGGGGGGGGGAGAGGAGAAAAAGAGAGGAAAGAAAAAGAAAGAAAAAGAAAATGAAAAGAAGGGAAGGAAGGAAGGGAAGGAAAGGAAGGAAAGCAAAGAAAGGGAGGAAGAAAGAAGAAAGAGAAAGAGAAAGAAAGAAGGAAAGAGAGAGAAAGAGAGAGAGATAGAAAGAAAGAAGGAAGGAAAGAAAGAAAAGAAAAAAAGAGAAAAAGAAATCTTAATATCCAGGTCACACCTAGACCAGTTACATCAGAATCTCTGAAGATGGGGCCGAGGCATCAAGTTTTTAAAACTCCTGTGGTGATTCCAGTGTGCAGCCAAGGTTGAGAGCCAGTGGTCTGGGACATTTAGGATTATCTAAAGAAAAGCAGTTTACCCTGATTTGGTTTGAGATTAAAACATTTGGTGATGATCTTAGGAAAATCACCCAGGATGAACATCTTTTTACTTAACTTTGGTAGCATATGGGCATTTAAACAAATAGGCACCCATCTTCAATAAATCAGTTCCTCCCACAACAGTCAAACAATTCTGCAAGCTATATTGCTGACAAGTTATTAATCACCAATGTCATGTGCAATTATTGACAGTTTTCTATAATTTTGGTAGTTTATGTTGGTGTAGCCATGCACCATTTCCTTCCTTGCTACATTTTGATTTAAATTTCAAGTGGATTATTTTTCAGGTGCCGCACAAATTAGCTTAGGCATTAATTGAGTTTCCAATGCCAAGTGCTTTTGTTTTTTCCGTATTCTTCTTTATTTTATATTGGGACCGCTGTTTGGAATAAAGACAAACAAAAACAGAACATGAACTGGTATCCGATGTGGATAATGCACCTGGAAGAAAAGCCATTATCACTTGGTGAAAGCTGTCACCAGCTGCATTGTCCAATAAATGATTAGTCCTGAGCTCATGGTTAGTTTGGAGGGAGTTTCAGGAAAAAAATGAAAATAGTGAAAGAGTTGAGGAAACATTTATGACTTGGGATTGCCTTTCTTTTGGAGAATAATAGATTGAGGTGAAAGAATTCCTGTATGGACACTTTTATTTTTTTGTGAATGATAACTTGACTTTGTTTCTACTGAAAATGACAGTAGTAGACATTTGGTTTAGAATTAAGGGAGTTTTGGAAATTTATGTCTACAGAATTTTTTTTTTTTTAACAAAGACTATGAGATAGTAATATTAATTGTGTGATCTCTTCTCTGGGAGAGTGTTATGACGAGGATTGACTACTGTCTGATCAGAAAACTTCTTCAGATTTATTTTAACTCTTTGATTAGAAAAATCTTTTTTTAGTTAATCTTTTGTATCTGAAACAAGTGATCTTTTTCACATTGCCCGTTTATCTTACTGAGAAAGCTGATTTATCTACACTGAATTGGCAGCAGTCCCTTGTTGGTATAGTAATTTAGATTTTCTAAGAATTTTCTGCTTGTTCAACTTTGTTTTCCCCTTTGAACTATCTGAGGCTAAGAGGGAAGAATTTGGTTGTTCCAGCTGCCCTTTGCCAGGATTTTCCTCTGTGCGTGCGTGTGTGTGTGTGTGTGTGTGTATGTGTGTGTGTGTGTGGTGGGTGAGGGCAGCCAGGCTTCATGAGACCTGCAGTGCAGGTAACATGGTAGAGTCCTGATAGTGGCTGCCTGAGGAGCCCTGGCCTATAACTGGGGGTGGGGATCTCCCTTTCCAACCCTGCTCTTTGACCCCAGTTGGCTCATTTTCAGGCTGGGAGTAGTGGCATCTCTTGACCTGGGAGGAGAAGCAGCCAGCCCCAAAGAGCCAGACTCAAAGCTCTGCTCAGCCTGGCTGTCACCTTCAGGCACCTGAGGACACTCAGCATGTAATTATGTGCCTCGAGACAGTGGCTTCCCTCACAGAGCAGAGAAGGGAACTGATTAATCAGTTAGTCTAGTGCACTCAGCTGGATCTGTCTTCACAGCCTAGTGAATCAGGGGTTGAATTTGGAATTCTTCCCTCCTCCCGTCTTTGTAGAGCAGCCCCTTTCTGAAGAGGAGAGGACGGTCACTGTGGGGCATTCTACCTTCTTGGTCACCTGTCCCTCTACTCATTGCTTCTGATGCCAGCTTTTTTCCCCTACCCCCATATGATCGGGAAACTGATCAGATGACTTGAGTAAAGAAGTGGTGGCGGTACCCACAGAAGGGTGCGTGCACTGCCAAGCAGGGAAGGGCTGCCAGCTGCTAATGTCACTGTGCCTGGCACCAGCATGCATTCCAGAATCTGCTCCCAAGGTCCAGCTCTGCCAGCGTGAGGCTGCTGTTTGGAAATATAAAGTTGTGATCTAATTCTGGCAAAATACATTTTTTTTTTTCTGGAATTGTTTTGATTATTATCCTGCTTTCCTCTTCCTTTGATTGGCCTGAAGTGAAGGCCATTAACAGTGCCATGATGGCAATTTTATAGATGAAGAAATTTCAAGGAAAGTTATTATATTTGGCATGGCTCTGAAGTAAAAAATTTCCCATCCCTACCTCATAATTCCTGCCTTTACCTCCCTCTTCTTCCCTACTTGGAGTTTCTTACCTGAAGGCTCAACTTTAGTTTTCAGGCCAATCTGGAGCCAAGACAATGGCTCCAAATGGTATTTAAACAGCTTCAACCCCTCAGTTGCAGGAGTTCAGAATACATTTCCAGACAGGTGACCTCCTGGACTCTCATGATACCCACTGAACCTCAGCTCTACCCCCTATTTACTTTGTGCCCTGACTTCTGGCTTCACTTTGATAGCACTGGGCCTTGGGAACTGACTTTGTGAAGGTTATTGGTGCCAAGTATGACGTCATTACCAGATATAGCACTTGTGTTCTGGCTTGCTCTTACCATCTCTCCAATGGGACAGTAGAGTCCTGGCTTGAGCTTAGAGCCCTGCTGCTTACCAATACCACTTGCTTATCTGACTTCTGAATGTCATTTACTCTATCTTGTGTTTTGGTACTTTTTTGAGGGGATTGAAGCCTGGTGGAATGAAAAAGGCAAATTTGATCCCTGACAGACCTAGCTCTAATGCTAGGCCTGGCACATCTTACTTGTAGTCTTAGGTATGATTCTCTTCAATCGTCGGTTCTTCAGAGGTAAAAAGAGGGTACTGTTTCCTATCTTACAAGTTTGTAATGGTTATATGATATACTGTGCGTAAAATATCTAGCATACTTCTAAGCCCTTAGGAGGAATTCACATCTTAATTCCTTTCCTTTATCTGCTGTCCCTGCTTGGTGTCTTGCATCATGACTGACATTACCATGCCCTTCATATACAGGAAAGCATTTCCTTGCTTGGCTGCACCTCTATAATTGGCTTTTGCAGTTGGTCACTTTTCTCCTAGTCTCTGCTTAATGTGTGTTAGTAGGTCTTGGGCCAGGTCTTCATCCTGACTGTCCTGTCCCTCAAGAGGTGATTATACAAACCCAAGAAGGGAGCTGCTTTTATTGCTGTCACTCCTGTTTCAATTCACTAGCTGTTCCTGTGATTAAAATCAGCCTGTATGTATTTGCTCCTAAGATGGGCGATGTAGTTCCACATGTAGCCTTATGAAATAAGTTACCATCCTTTGGAATCTGGAGTCTTCTGGTTTCCAACTGGTTTAGCTCAGCAATGGGAATAGCATTTGTTGATATTAAATTGGTCCCTGGTGGCCACCTTCTTTTTCCACTCTGTAGTTACCAAGCAGCTGGGCATGAATCAGCAGAGTTGAAAATACTTTAACCAGAAACGTTTGGACTTGGCACCAAAATTGTATTGCCCAGACCAAGGCAATACAGAGGTCAGCCAGCCAACTGACAGGGCACATAGCTACTAGCATTTGCTTACGGATGACCTGCCAGCAAATCCCTGGATGCAAGTTCTGTATCTAAAAAGAAAATTAAGGAGGTCGTAAATTGTATATTATTTTGCCTTGCATAGCAAAATCTGAATGTCGTTTAAAATGCATCTCATTATGCACTCTCATGTTGACGACCTGGATTCAGTTTGCAACATCTGTTAGGTTGACTTGATGGTTGTTGCAGATTTCAGGGAGTATTCAAAAGCCTGTGTTATAAGTGTCAATAAAGTGAATGAAAAATATTTTCTATAATTTCAAATAATAGAGCCCCAGAGGCCTTTGATTGTATTGAAAGAGCCCATGGTCAGCTTAAATCTCCCTAGGTTTCTATTCATTATGTTATGGCCCTCTGAAATAGTTCTAATTATACTGAAGAAAGCATTTGATTTTCAGTGACAGATTAATGCCTAAGTTGGAATATGCAAAGGCATGGAAATAGTGGAAACAAATGAAATAAATGCCTGATAGCTTGTCAAACTACTCTAATGAAGGGGTCTAAGTAAGGGGCCACTGTTCCTTACAGTTAACAATGGGATGTTTATGAAGTGACTAGACTGAACACTGATTCTCTTCTATCCCCCTCTTTTCTCCCCGTCTTGTAATGAAAGACACTGTAGTGAATCAAGATGTCTGTGAGTAATCAGTATTACAGTTCTCATCCATCAGAATCATTGAGCCTTGCGTGGATTGTGTTTTCTAACATAGGGATTGGCAAACTATGGCCTGTGGCCAGTTTTTGTATAGCCTTGTGAGCTAAGAATGGTTTTTATGTTTTTAGAGAGTAGGAGAAAACAAAAATGAATATTCATCAGAAAACCTACGTGACTCACAAAGCCTAAAATATTCACTATCTGGCTCTTTACAGAAAAAGTTTCCCAACTCCTGTTTTAACATATTAATGAGATCTATCTCTCTGTGAGCTTAAATTAAACATTCTTAATTGTGCTCTCTGTGAGGTTAGCACTGTAGAAGTGTAGAAAAGGTATGGGCTTCAGAGCTGGATAGATATGGTTCTGAATCCTGGCTCTGTGACTTCTACCTAGAGAGCCTCAGGAAAGTAACTTAAGCCCTCTAAGCCCCAGCGTCCTCAGAGTAGACTCAGTGCCTTGCCTTCCACTTAGTAGGATCATAGCAAATGATAATTCTTCAGTCAAAAAATAGTAGACCACCTATAAAGCCTGTGGGCAGCTGTAAAAACATTGCAACAGGCTAGTGTGCAAATGGGCAAAGGGAGAAGCAAGACTTGGTGAACACCCAGGGCTTGCCAGGCACTTGGTGTGGCACTGAGTGGGCATCATTTTATTACTTCAATCCCAAAGCAGATTCCTCTGGACTATGACATTTCTATTACTTCTCCAAAGATGGCTTCTGCTTCAGATTTTGATGAGGGTGCTTTTTTCTCAGCTTACGATGTTGGCGCCTTCCATGCTCTTCAGCTGCCTAAAGATGTGTTGGGCCTCTGCACTGGATACTTATCCAAGTATATGTGAGGCTTTGGCCCTTTGTTGGTGATTTGCTGCCAAAAACTGTTCTTTCTCCCCTTTTCTCACCTTCCTCTTTTCTTTCTTAAATATAATTGTGCATTAATTGGGTCAAAGAGAGTTTGATCCTTCCTAACTGTTCCTTTCCTAAGTTGTCACTGTGATTTCCAAGTAACTTTAGACAAGGGATTTAAACCATTGTTCCTTTTTCTTTCTTCATAAAATGAAATTGGCAGTATTGCTGCTTTATACCAGGAGGACTCAGAAGCATTGCATTCTGGGCTGAGAATGTCTAGGTACTTTTCTTAGGAGGCTGAAATTGTGGGTGTGATTTTAGAAATAGTCTTCCTTGTGCTTGCTGTTTTGAAATGACTGATCCTAGAAAGGTCTCTGGCTGTGTGGTTATACAATGCTTGATTTTAATAGAAAACGTCTGATAGGAGCATTTTTTTTGGAGCCTTGCACTCAGTCTATGAGAGTCTGCAAGGCTTTAACCAAGATAGGGTATGCAAAGACAGGCTGTTCTCCCTTTCCCTGGAAAGATGGGATTGCTTGGCAAGTAGCCTTAGAGGAAGTGTTTAGTGTGTGACATCAGGGAATGGGGCTGCTGGCCAGGATTTCTAACACCATGATTACAGGTAGCAAATGCTAAATTAGGGTTTTACATCCCTAGTACATGGCTGCATTTAGCAGGAAAGTGAAGAAGTCTGAATGTGAGAAAGTCCTTGCCAACCTTATAATAAAGTAGGTGATGTTTATAATGTCTATTATGTATATAGCATTTGTCCTTCCAGGACAGAATGTCTTGTTAATATGTTACTTAAATATTCTACAGGGATATTCCTTTTGTCCTCTTTGGTACTTTTTTGTTGTTGTCTAGCAGGTTTTATTTTTTTGAACTGGCTAGAGAAAACCCCGTTTTCTGGATGTCAGATATTTATTTCATGTACTTTATGCCACTGAACACTTAGAAATGGTTAAGATGGCAAATTTTATGTTATTTCTATTTTATTACAATTAAAAATTCAATTTTATGTATCCCAGATTATGGAGAGGCAATTAACTTTAAGTATTAAAGAAATTATTTAAATAACAGCTATCTGTAGGTAGTTTCAATTTTTTTCTTTGGTTCTTTTACATTTTCAAGTTTAAAAAAATATGTATTAATTTATTTTATTTTTTTTGAGACAGAGCCTCACTCTGTCATCCAGGCTGGAGTGCAGTGGCACAATCTTGGCTCACTGCAACCTCCTCCTCCTGGGTTCAAGTGATTCTTGTTCCTCAGCCTCCTGAGTAGCTGGGACTACAGGTGCGTGCCACCACGCCCAACTAATTTTTATATTTTTAGTAGAGACAGGGTTTCACCATGTTGGCCAGGTTGGTCTCGAACTCCTGAACTCAGATGATCCACCTGCTTCAGCCTCCCAAAGTGCTGGGATTACAGGCATGGGTCATTGTACCTGGCCTGCATTACTTCTACAACCAAATAAAATTTCAAAAAATTAGCAATGTTCTCTGAACACTGACATAATCCTCTCATACTTCTTTTTTTTTTTTTTTTTTGAGACGGAGTCTTGCTCTGTCGCCCAGGCTGGAGGGCAGTGGCCGGATCTCAGCTCACTGCAAGCTCCGCCTCCCGGGTTCACGCCATTCTCCTGCCTCAGCCTCCCGAGTAGCTGGGACTACAGGCGCCGCCACCTCGCCCGGCTAGTTTTTTGTATTTTTAGTAGAGACGGGGTTTCACCGTGTTAGCCAGGATGGTCTCGATCTCCTGAACTCGTGATCCGCCCGTCTCGGCCTCCCAAAGTGCTGGGATTACAGGCTTGAGCCACCGCGCCCGGCCAATCCTCTCATACTTCTATAACAAAGTTTAGCCCATTAATTTGGTTTCATGCATACATTTAAGCCAAAGATTTTATTTTTGAATTCAAAAGTATTATTCTCTGATAACCCTTGCCTCAGAGATTCAGAAGTGAAGGAAGTACATGTGATTCAGTGGAATATTCTGCATATATTTTACCTCTACTTTATTCTAGAAAACAATTTTTGACAACTTGACAGTACAGATCACTACATCTGAAACAAGTAAAATGTGCCAATGGTATAGTCTACATATTTGATAAATTTTGTTTATAGAGACATAGGAAAGTAAAGATCTTTTACTGTTAGACATATTATCTTTTAAAAACTGCAACTGACAGGATATATTAACTTACTTAGATCAAAAGAATGTTGAGTTAAGAAAATATTTGGAAGGGGGTTACAACCTTCTATGGCCTAGAAACTGCCTTCCTTTTCCCACCTAACATCTCATTTCATTGCCTTCCCCTCCTCTGCAGAGCTATGTCTTCATGCCTATCTGGGCAGCTGGGTCCTGATAGGATCTGAACAGTAGATACTGCCCCAGATCAGGTTAAGTCTGGAGCAAAGGTCAGAGTGAACTAGCTTCGGCATAAGTGAAATAGGTCGATGACTCAAAGTGATGGACTTGTCATTATATAAAAAAGACACTTACACATGCATGTTTATAGCAGCACAATTCACAATTGCAAAACTATGGAACCAGCCCAAACACCTATCAATCATTGAGTGGATGAAGACAATGTAGTATATATATATATATGATATATGTATGTATGGTATATATACACACACATACACACACATACATACCATAGAATACTACTCAGCCATGAAAAGGAATGAAATAATGGCATTTACAGCAACTTGGATGGAGTTGGAGACCATTATTCTAAGTGAAGTAACTCAGGAATGGAGACCCAAACATCATATGTTCTCACTTATAAATGAGAGCTAAGCTATGAGGATGCAAAGGCATAAGAATGATACAATGGACTTTGGGGATTCAGG
Source organism: Chlorocebus sabaeus (assembly GCF_047675955.1). Taxonomy (NCBI): domain Eukaryota; kingdom Metazoa; phylum Chordata; class Mammalia; order Primates; family Cercopithecidae; genus Chlorocebus; species Chlorocebus sabaeus. The sequence goes on along the minus strand of NC_132918.1, from coordinate 30,107,584 downwards.
AGGAAGGGTAGAAGGAGGGTGAGGTATAAAAGACTACATACTGGGTGCAGTGTACACTGCCCAGGCGCACCAGAATGGGTGTACCAGAATCTCAGAAATCACCACTAAGGAACTTATCCATATAATGAAATACCACCTGTTCCTCAAAAACTATTGAAATTTAAAAAAAAGAGAAAAAAAAAAGTTGAGGGACTTGAGACACACTTGGCATCCTTTTTGCCTTTTTTCTCATTTCTGCACAGTTAAATTGTACCTATCCTTCAGTACCTGGCTCAAATACTCTTTTACGAGGCTGTATTTAGTTCTTCCACTCCAGCATAAATGCTGTCTCCCTTCTCTGAGTTCTCCAGCCACAACTGTTCTCAGATTATTTTGTGGAGTAGTAAATAGTTAATTGAAAGTAGTGCTGGTCAAGTAAGTCTCGGAATTCCTGTATGTCAGGGCTGCTTTTTAGGGAGCAGGTGCAGGGGAGGGGGAGGGTGGTGGTACTAATTAGCATATTAAAGGTGCTGAGGAGCCTGCTTAATCCAGGGTTAAAAAACTTTTGATTACAAATTTTTTTTCTCCAGGAACAATGATTAATATTTCAAGGAAGGTTCAAATTGTCTGTAGTGGTGCTTAATAAACATTATTTCAAGGAAAAACTGTCCTTATTCTATCATAATATAGTGTCTGTCATTCTACCATTAGAAATTATTCCCAAGGACTGTGCAGACTGCCAGATTTCTGGGACATATAATCAAAGATAAGGGGAAGGGTAAAGAACATAAAGAGAAAATAGATTTTTGCCAATGTAAACCAAACATTTTACATTTTGCTTAGGGCGAGGCTCTGAATAGGGGCACACATCCAGTTCTTTGGACTGGTACTGGAACAGTGAAAGGTCATAAATGTTTCGAGTTCTTTTTCCCTAGGAAAGATTAGTATGTTTAAGTTAGATGCCAAAAACTGAAAAGAAGAGGAATCCTAATGGAAACACAATTGATTTACCTGAAAGTTATCTTCTTTACACTCCTTTTCTATTTTTTGCATTCTCGCAAAAATATACGGTCAGAATACAAATAACCTTTCCTTTTCAATAGAACCCTTAATTTTTCCTTCATTGAGAGAAGAGACAAAGGAAGGGAGAAGTTTTAAACTATCTAAATTTCAATTAAACTGATTATTCTCTCTTCCTTAAGAGTAAAAAGTATTGGGGACAATGGAGAAAGGAGTGGATTGTGTCTATGTGTGTGTACATTTGCAATCAAGAGCAGTTTCGTGTGTGTGTGTGTGTGTGTGTGTGTGTGAGAAACCCATAGACCTCAGGTTGAAGCTTTAAATATTTGTGAGTATGGTGAGAATTGTGGATTTGTTTCTTTTCTGTGAAAAACAACATTTTACGAAATGGAAAAGAGCATTTATTTACCATTGAAGATGCAAATATGGCCTAAGGAAATGCAGTTAAAATACGAGATTTAAGAAAGACAGAGAGTCTATTTTTTTTTAAACCCAACTAAGCACAGCCTGTATAAAGACAATATAGCCTTAGTTTGATGTTGAAAAAGTTCCCAGGTTCCTTAATTTTATATTGAAGACATTGGCCGACAGAGTTCTTTTCTGTCAGATATGTATCTTCAGTGGAGGAAAACCCAAGGCCCTGTGTAGCTTCTGATGAAATATAGGGGAAAAAATCTGGAAAACTATAACTGGAAGAAGTTATGTTTATGCTACTTCTATATTCCTGAATAAATGGACAGCAAGGCATCTTCATCACTCAGTGAGGCCCCCTTCATAAGATCTGAGAACTTGCTTGGCCTCACTTCTAACCTTATTTTAGAATTGCACTGAGAACCTTGGACACATGGTTATTCCACAACCAATGTCTCCTTCCTTCTACTCTCCATTCTGTTGTGTCTGAGTCTTTTTTATTGGTAATTATTGATTAGAATAGTGATCAATAATCTCTTTAGTTCTTGGAGTTACTAGGGATTATAAATTCTTGCTGGTAACATTGGCATAAAGAATATGGAAAAGACAATGAGTATAAGAAAGTGGTAGAAAAGAAGAAAAGTTACAAGGAGGAAAACATGTGGAGAGAAAGAGAACAAAAATGAAGCTATAGATATCTTTGGATCTACCAGTTGTCTTCTTGATCTCATACTTGCACGGGTGCTTTCAGTCTGTATAGTGTGAGAATGTATCTGAAGTGGAAGGGCTTTCCAAAACCAGGAGTGGAAAATAAGATTATATGTCAGACCAAGTAGTTTGAAGGTTTTTGGCTAAGTGAATGGCATAATAAATATTGTGCTTTAGCATGGTTGATGTCAGAGGCAGAAGGATGAAATAGATTGGAAGAGAGGCAAGATTCGTTGAGATGTGAGGTAATGAAAGTGTGAACTACAGCAGTGGTATTGGTGAGTAAAGAGGAAGGGATGTCTGTAAAGGCAAAAATGGCTAACGATAATTGGATGTATATGATTACCAGCATCTGAATTTTTACACAGCACCTTCTTCAGATATTCTGTTTTCAAACTCTAGCGACATATGGGAAATCCCAATATTTTAATCTTCAAACTATTTTTCTTTAACTGCTCTTCTATTGTGTTGGCATTTTTCTTATTTTTGCAGGTCATGTCCTAATTTTGGCTGCCTAAGTAAATATTTCAGTGCCTTAATGGACTGAAGGAGACAGAATGGGCAAAGGTGACTGAAGATCTGTACCTTAGTTACCGAGAGAGCTGTGGTGCCATTGATGGAAGACAGAGAAGTAGAGAAAGGGAATTGGTTTGCTCGAAGGGATGATTTGAAGGAGGCAAGTTCAGTTTTGGGCATATTTAGATTGAGGTGACAATTGGCCAGATAAATATTCTCTTTTGATGATAGCCTGGAATGGATAGTAGATACAGGGACTGGAACCAGAGATTTAAGCGTCAGCTATGTGAAGCTGTTGGTTAAAACCACGGAGTTAACCACAGTTAACAGATGGAAGGAAAAGGAGTATTTAAAGAGAGATAAAATCATAGCATGGGAAAATCCAAAAACTACCAGTCAGGGAAGCTCAAAAAGAAAGGAATTTGAAGAAGTTTAATATTACCAGATGCTGCAAAGATATCAAAGTGAACTAAGCACACTGGCTTTTTGAGAAGTTTGAAGATCTTCAAGAGCAGTATTGAATACAAGAGAAAGGTTATGAAGCACAGACCAAACTGCAGCTTGAGAAAGGTTACTGGTGAAGTTGAAACCAGTGTAAACTTAATGAAAAGAATAGTCTTGAACATGGTTTCTATGAAATTAGCACCTTACTCAGATTGCTAGGACACAGTATTTGTTTGAAAGCCTTTGTTTAGTATTTGTGGCATAGTCCTAGTAAACTGGAATGCCTTTGATCTGATGTCCAACTGAGTTTTTGAGCTCACTGCCCTACATTTCTTTCAGTTCTTTACCCAACTTAGTAGCCCTTCTAGTACATCAAAATATTAACTAAAATAACCAGATGATAGGGTTTAAAACTTTAGAAAGTGAGATAGCTCACAGAAAAAAATAGCAGTTGTGCTATTAAAAATCTGATTCCACTTGATAGAGTCATTTTCACTGTCCTTGTTTCCCACTTTCATTGGTCTTGTCAGACTGCTTTTCTTCCATTGTCATTTTTTATTTTACTCATTTATTTAGTTTTTATTAACACATAATAATTATACTTATTTATGGGGTATAGTGTGATGTTTTGATACATGTATATATTGTGTGAAAATCAAACATGGTATTTAGCATATCCGTTACCTCGTACATTTATCATTTCTTTTTGATACGTTTTGGGACAAGCATAAACAAGCTTGCCTTTTTTTGAAATTTGTTTTTATTTATTTATTTTTTTACTTGTGCATGGTTCTAACTTCTGTTGCCCTGTCTCCTCTTTTGGTGAGCTGCCAGAAGTCTTGCCTTGATATTTAGTATTTGGCATTTGGTCAAAAGTGATTAATATATTGTTGGTTAGCTTGGTGGTAAAGTTGAGCAGTAGATGAAAGGACATGGAATGGTATAAACCAATTATCATAATGATGGTAGACAGTAAGCAGTGAGCCTGAACTGATATTCTGAGTCTAAGAATTCTAAACCAGGCTTTAATGCATCTAACTTCAGACAGGTCACTTGATCTCAGTTGGCCTAAATTTCTTTTAAATTATAGAAAAAAATTTTTAAAAATTGTACTTTGTAAGGTACCCTGAAGTCTGTGGAATGACATTACCTAGTCTCATTTAATATAACATAAGAAACTGAGTAGGCCAAGTTATAACAATCACTTGATGGAGGTCTAGACTCTAGACCTAAGTTTTTGTTTCAATGCCAGCATTGTTGAAGGCAAGGTATTTTTGCCTTTCCAAAATTCATTTTCCTGTGGACAAGTGAAGCCTGCCCTACCGATACAATGATAATGACAGCAACAGTTTCCATTTATTGAGCACTATTTCATGTATTGTTCATTCACTCATTCTCAGCAAATATTTATCAATTACCTACTATGTGTCAGATTGTCGTCTTCTGGGTGTTTTCTAGGTGGTATTACAGGGTATTCTACAGCAATGAAAAAATTCTTGCCGTAATGGAACTTACATTCCAGAGGGGACAATTGGTCAGTAAACAAAATAAGTTTTCACTGTTTAACATACTGTATATTTTTTGTATTTGTTTTGTTAATTATCCTTCTCTATCCACTAACATGGATAGAAGGAATGGATCCATGGGGGAAGGGAGAGTAGCCTGGAGAAGTAGGTTGGTCCCATTATTGTTGTTATTTTTTAAAAAATAGATTTTAGGTATACAGAATTAGATTAATCATATTTTTTGCTCCATGACATCCTTTGTCATTTTATTGTTATTTATATACTCATAATGCAAGGAAATCCGGTGAACCTATTACTAACTACATCTAGAACATTGGCAAGAATTTTAATCTTCTAAGTTCTCCTATTCATCATGCCTTATTTTGACATCATTTTTTAAGCCAGTAAGTGGGAACAATGTGGAGTCCAGATAGGAGGTGGGAAGAGACCAAAGGCGAGGAGACCAGCTGAAGGTGGTAGATGAGGAGAGGATGATGAGGCACAACCTTAGCAGTGATAGTGGAATGAAGAGCTGGATGAGATTGGCTTTATGAGAGAATGCAGTATTGCATTGTCATCATGGCATGGAGTTATTATTCATCAACTCTTTATGTTTGTTTAGGTAAAGCACATGATGATGAAATCATCCTTGGTTTATTTGTTTTCATGCTTTCCACATGTAGTGCTACAAAGCTAGAGAATCTCAAAATTTTTATTTCAGATTTAAAATTTTGCTGTAAAATAATTAAAACATAAAGGTACATATAAAAGGATGTAAAGTTTAATGTGCTGGACCCCCATATTCATACTATCTAGCATAAGAAGTTAAATATATTAGTCCTTGTATTACCCTGTTGATTTCATTTCTTTGTCTTTAGCCCCAGTAATAACTCTGCTGTTTAAATATGCTGCTTATCATTTTCTTACTTAACAACTTTTACTACATTTGTATGTTGCTCTAAGATATTTATAGTATTGTTTTGTATGGTCTTAAGCTTCATGTAAATGGCATTATGCTGTATGTATTCCTTGGCAGCTCTATTTAGCTCAGAGTTGTTTATGAGATTCATTTATGTTGATGCATGTAGCATTAGTTCACTCATTTTCACTGCTATCCATTGTGTGAATATACCATGATCTGTTTATCTCTTTTTCTGTTAATGAATATTTCATTGTTTTTAATGTTTTGGCAATACATTGTTCCTATGGACCAACGTTCCTATGAACGTTTTTGTAAATATTTCCTTGTGTACATATGCAACAGTTTTTTTAAGGATATATTTTTAAGAGTGGATTTTCTGGGTAATAAGATATACATACCTTAAACCTTACTAGCTATTACTAAATTATTCTCCAAATTGTTTGAGCCAGTTTATGCCCCCATTTGTAGTGCAAGATAGAGAGCATCCCTGAATTTTACAGCTGGGAAGAGAGCCTGTATTTTGTAGACTAGTACTTCTCAACAGAAACAAAGCAGTGTGTGCTGTATGAGAATCACCCCACCTGGCCCTCGAAAGCACACATCTTTTCCTCCCCTTATTCCTCTCTAGGTTTTCACCCCTTGGTGTGTACATGGTTTGATGCTGGGAACTGGAACATATAATTATAAAAAGCATATAATTATATGTTATATAACTTATATAACTTACTTGTTGAGCCTGATTTGCTCTTTGAGGACTGTCAGTTTAGTGGTTAATTGATTTAATAGTCTATCCTGAAAGCCTTTGTAATCCAATATTTTGTTTTGTTGGTTATGCTGCCTAACCCTAGTCATGTTTTTTAATTTCTGCAGTTTAAAAATTGAAATATATTAGAATCATTTTCTCTAATGTCATCAAAATATTTGAAGCAATGGATTGCAGTTTTCATATGTAATCCTTAAGAAATCTTTTTTGCTTAGCTGACATTTTAAAGACAGGGATGTTATAATGTAATAAAACCACAAAAAAAAGTCGATTTTTTGGGGGGTAACTTTTGGTTTAAAATGGTACAGCTAAGAGTCCTGCAGTGGACGCAGGATTCACCTTTCTCAGCTAGTTATGACACATCGATCTGTTTCCACCTGCTAGAATTTTGTTTTTACTGATTTTTCTCCTTTTTTTTTTTTGAGACAGAGTCTCACTCTGTCTCCCAGACTGGAGTGCAGTGGCGCGATATCAGCTCACTGCAAGCTCCGCCTCCCGGGTTCACGCCATTCTCCTGCCTCACCCTCCCCAGTAGCTGGGACTGCAGGCAACCGCCACCACGCCCGGCTAATTTTTTGTATTTTTAGTAGAGACAGGTTTTCACCGTGTTAGCCAGGATGATCTCGATCTCCTGACCTCATGATCCACCTGCCTTGGCCTCCCAAAGTGCTGGGATTATAGGCCTGAGCCACCATGCCTGGCCTCCTTTTTTCATTATATTTGTGGACTTCTTTATCTTTAATCCCATTATTTTCTAGGAGAGCTTTGGGAGGGGGAAAGACTAAATATATATTCAATGTGCCTTCTTTTAATTCCTTTTTTTAAAAAACTAGTAATGGTATGATTAGTCACTGAGTTCTTATTGTGTATCAGGCACTGCACTAAATATATTATCTATATAATTTCATTTAATTATCTTGATAGTCTAAGGAGTAAAGAGGCAAAGGTGGGATCAGAACTAAGGTCTTCTGGTTGCAAAGCCTGTATTCTTCACACTATACCATACACCCTCTAGGCCTAAAAAAAAAATTTAAAAAGATTTATACTGTGTGTAAATGTTTAGTTTTTGTACTTTTTTGTAGTACCATTTATTAATTTATAAAGTATTTAAGATTAAGGATAAATTACCCAACATAATTGTCATTCTTTTGAAATATTTTCCTTTTAGCTTTTTTTTTCTACAGGCAGACTTCTTGGCAAATCACCAAATGAAATATTCTTTGTATGAAGAAATTAGTGTTTTTAAAAAGACAATATGAGATCATCCCATGGTCCAAAACTCCATCATTTGAATAAAAAAAGATTTCTTGTCTTCTCTTATCTTTGCTCCTTTAGTTATTGCTGTACCTTATAGGTACACATCTCATGATTAGGGTCCTTGAAGAAAAAGTTCCTAAGGATATTTTATGTTTTATATGTATTAAAATAAAAAAAATGTATAACAAGAATGTTTCTGGTCCAAAATTTTGATATATATATTTGTTATTTAATATTACGTCATTGTCTTTAGGTTCTTTAAAAGATTCTGTCTTTTAAAAAACATTGCATATTTATTTTTTGTAGATAAACTTCTTTCCTAACTCTGTTGAGTGTTGTGATAGTAAGTATACATGAGCAATATAGATTAGAAGGCATATTTCAATTCTGAAATGTGGTCAAATAGAAATTACCCTACTGTAAGTGGTAATGTATATAGTTACATCATGGTGAAAACGTATTAGTAGTAATGACAACTAGCATGCATCCATTTGTAAGAATGTTGCAAATGGCTGGGCTGACCACAGGTGCTTTGTTACATTTATTTAACAAATAGTAGAGTATCTATTATGTTCAAGGCAGTGTCCTAGGCCCTGATGCATAAAATTGAGTGTGAAATTAAGAAAAGTTGAATGAGAATATCTAAAAGGAAGAGCTAGTTAAAGAAGGACTATCTGTAAGAAAAATAAAATGAGATCAAAAGAGGAAAACATATAAACAGGAACCATGAAGCAAAAAAGCAATATGAAAAGTGAATCTTGGAAGACAAAGTAAAAAAATAAAGGTCCCTACTCACAAAGAGATAGAACTATCTTCTGTTATCTCAAAAGGGAAAAAAAAAAATCCTGCTTTACATAAATTAGTATGCATAATTTGTACAGGCACTGGACTCCTGGAAGGTTGCCAGGATAGCTTTTGTTGAGGTGAAGTTCAGGGGACTTCTTATTTATAGGAAACTGGTTCATGTTGTTTTCTATTCTTTAGTTATTTACTGTCTTTGACTTTTCTTAATGTTCTTCTTGATCTCAGATGGCTAGAGTAGTGAGAGAATTTTCAAAAATAGTTAATATATAATAGTACAAAATAATGTTGTTTCTTAATATATTATGCAAATGTATAAGTGATTTTTTTTTTTTTTTTTTTGTATATTTAGTAGAGATCAGGTTTCGCCATGTTGGCCAGGCTGCCCTCAAATTCCTGACCTCAAGTGATCTGCCCACTTCGGCCTCCCAAAGTGCTGGCATTGCAGGCATGAGCCACTATACCTGGCCTAAATGATTATGTTTATACTTTTAATTTATCTTCATATATGATGATTCTTTATAAATTTCATTTTTCATTTTCCATATTTATTTTATCATTATTAGTATAGAAATGGCCAGAAATAATCAATATAATAATACTAATTGTTACCATTTCTTAAACATTTGCCATATGCCAAGTACGCTGCACTTTTTGTATATTAGCTCACTTAATTCTCATAAGAATCCGATGAAGCAAGCGTATTGGTATCCCCCATTTATGGATGATGAAAGTGAGGTACAGAAAGGTAATGTAATTTGTTTAGGATCCTATAGCTACCAAGGCTGGGATTTAAATTCAGACAGTCTTGACTCCAGAACCCTTGACAAGAATGCTGTTCAGTATTGATGACTAGGTCTGATTTATTCTGTAAATTGGCTTATTTGAATCATTGTGGACATAATATCAAGAGACTCGGAAGGATTCCTGCTTTTATTGTGCATTTCATATCGAGACAAAGTTCTCACTGAACTTCAAAAAGAGTTATAGATGTATGAGTGTGCAATAGATTGAATATTTGTGTCCCCAAAATTCACATGTTGAATTCTAATCCCCAAGGTGATAGTATTTGGAGGCGAGACCCTTGGGACAAAATTAGATGAGGAGTGTGGAATGTTCATGAACAGGATTAGTGTGCCCTTAAAAGAAGAGGGTGGAGAGTTAGTTTGCTTTCTTTCTGCCATGAGAGGATAGAATGAGGAATAGGCAGTCTGCAACCTGGAAAAGAGCCCTTACCAAAACCTGACCATATTGGCTCCCCTGATCTTGGACTTCCAGCCACTAGAACTGTAAGAAGTCAATTTCTGTTGTGTATTAGCTACCCGCCTATGGCCCTTTGTTATAGCAGCCTAAACTAAGAGTGCTTATTAAAGTACTGAACCATAAGGTTGATGGTATTTTGAATACACGTTTTAGCACCACTGGTGTGTGATTAGGGCAGGGAATTCCCTAATGAGGGAAAGGTCATAGGCTGGAATCCTGTGCATGTCCATTGGCTCATTCAGTGGCCTAAGTCTGATCTTTTAACACGCCTCCTCACCTGACAGTTGTAGGCCCTCGGGCATAAGGGGTGCCATATGAGAGACTATGGATGGATCACTGTACCTCCATCACTAGGATCATGGCCACAAATCAAAGCTCTGTCACTGAAAGCCTCTTTGGAAACTAATAGCTTTGCATCTGTACATACTATATGTATAGATTTATGTTTTTCAGAACAAGAGCAGGAGATGCTTCCATGTTAGTATTATGAGACTAATATATTTTTTTTAAAAACTGTATCTTCTAAGATTCATGCCTTATATATGCATGCACTTTTTTTAAGTTTCATATTTTTATACCCTCTTTCCTGCTTTGGGTCTCATTTTATTTCCCTCAGCTTAGTGTTTTTGCGTTTTTGCAATTATTCCTTTAGGGGTTTCTAAATATTCATATTTTAATTTGACTTTTCTTAATTTGGAATTCCATTTTATGCTCCAGAGCCTCAGACAGTGTCATAAATATGATGATGGCTCAAATGGTTAAACTATGTGTCAAAAAAATCTGTGGTCAGCTCAGCCATGTGTAACATCCTTATATCGTGATGTATGCTGGCTCTCTCTATTCCTGACACATCTTTTTAGGAAGGTAGACAAATAGATAAATAGACAGATGGATAAATAGATAGCCATTTGCAATGGAGTAATTTCTATTTGTCTACATTTCCCATTTGAAATTTGAGTATTTTGGATCCTAAAATAGAATCGTAAGGTGTCAAAAATTTGTCAGTAACAATATTATTAATAATATTAACAAATTGGTCATGATGATTTATGAAAATTTTAGATCAAACTGTATGAAATTGCCAATATTAGACCATTTTGACCTAAAAAAGTGTCATTTTCTTATGGTCTCACCTAAAGTACTGTTAACAATAGCAACTCACGTGTATTGATTGCTTACTATACCTGAGGTCAATGCCAAGTGCTTGCATGCATTGCTGCATCCTCTGATCTCATGAGACAAGTATCGTTACCTCCCCCATGTTAAAGACAGTGGAACAGGTTACAGATGTTAAGTTACTTTTCCAAAGACACTAAGGGCAACACTATTAACTAATGTTTAACTTTGTAGTTATTTTGCCTGGCATTGCTGATTAAATCAATAGAAAGATAAGAATGACTTTACCATTAAAACAGTGTCAGATTTGATACTTTTTTTTGAGCCAGTGATATTTGTAGTAATTTTAGCAACAGGAGATAAATGCACAAAGGCTCTTAGCTCCTTTTGGCTCTGGCTGATATTCATGAACCCTCCACACTCATGTCTAGTAACTGCTATAAAATAGGGCAGAATTCAGCCAGCTTCAACTATATAAACAGGGGCATTGTCCCTTCTCATTCTGGTTGCTTTTGCCAACCTTTGAATTTTCTAGGTGAGAGTTTGCCTTCCTGCTCAGACTTTTGATACATGGATGCTCCTCACTGCCTGGCTGATCTGCAGGGATCTGATCACTTTCTGCCTAGACTTGTGGTGCCTGCCAGACCCTGTCCTGCAAGAGGATGCTAATTTTGCATCTCTTGGTTGGCCTGACTACCCATGCCTTGGCATCACAGTCAGGATTCCATTATTTTCAGACATGACTCTGCTGTAGGTAAAAGTAATAGTCTTACCTCTGAGATGAGTAAAATGGGAAGGCTTTCATGATAGACATTGCACTGGTGTTTGGGTATTCAAACCTTGTTAACAAAGAATATGACTAATTGTAGTTTGGGTTCTAATATGGAATTTGGCCCATGGCTCAGAATGTGGTTTGGGGTCTTTGTTAGACCTTGGCTTAAAGATGCCATTTGTTTTAACTTTTTCTTTTATTATGCTTTCTAACATCCTTAGAGGCCATTAGAACAGTTGGTAAATTGAGTGTAGTAAATGAAATAAGATGTTTAGTAAAATTAATGAATATGGAGATATATTAATAGCAACAAAAATGTCACTGTTAAGCAAATGAACTCCATTCCTGGTAGAATCATTATTCAAAGCCCATTTAGATTTATTCTATTATTTTGTCTGTTAAAGTTCATTTTTTAAGGTAATGTGATTTTGGAGTAGGGAGTGAAACAAACTGTGGAAGTATTATCTGCTGGTATCACTGTCTGGTTTTTCTTATTTAAAAGTACTATCTTTAAAAGAAAATATACGTTTACCACACTCATTGAAACAAATTTATTGGATAGTGGCAGCAGTCCCTGGATGAAAAACAGCATTGCAAAATTTGACTTAGTTTTATCACTACTAAGAATTTTTATTAGAACTATACAGAATTATCACCTATAAATAGAGATCAGCTAATTTGATGAAGAGGCTGTAGGTCTGCAGATAATTGAACAAATACATCATAGTTTAAAAAACACACATGAAATGACAGTAATAGTGAATAAGACCAAGGAAAGAAAAGCAGGGGGAAAGAAAGGAGAAAATAAAATATAAAAGGACAATTTTGGATTTGTGTGAGACAAAATGTGGTTCCAATACTGGCCTACTTAACACACTTTCTCACTAGGACAGCATTGTTTTTTCTCAAATTCTTTTTGCTTGGCTGCTTTCCTTCCCCATTTAGAAGGAGGATAGCCCACTGTCTCCTACTCTGGTCCTTTGACCAGAGA